>NW_022872938.1:1494713-1804384 GCF_900324485.2 Mastacembelus armatus
CGTAGACTTTTTTCCAGGCTAGAAAAATTTCCTCTAAGTTTGTGGAACGCCACTTCCTTTCCAGCCTTCGGTTGCCTGCTTTAAGGTACGAACATGTAAATTATTACCATGGGGCTAGTCTTCTCTGAATCACTAACTTCTTTTTCAGAGGGGCTACAGAATCAAGGTTTCACGCAGTGAGGTTACAGCGCTGTCA
Source organism: Mastacembelus armatus (assembly GCF_900324485.2). NCBI lineage: Eukaryota > Metazoa > Chordata > Actinopteri > Synbranchiformes > Mastacembelidae > Mastacembelus > Mastacembelus armatus. The sequence goes on from NW_022872938.1 coordinate 1,494,910, forward strand.
ACAACATGATCAATTTGTGTAGGGGAGTAGGATTAAGGCAGCTGCCCTCCACTATGTTTATACTTGGCATAGATGCAAATAAAGATGGAATCATTTCTTAAATTTATTAACAGCGTTGTCGGATAAACTCTGCTGTGTGGAATTTTCTTCCAGCGCTGCATGATCCATCATTTTAAATTCGAAAGTTATTAAGAATGATCTGACAAAAACAGGATTGGGGGACAAATTATTAGATGTTCAATTTCGATGCCATAGGTCAGAAACAAGATCAAGGGTGTGATTAAACAGTGGGTGGGTTTATTAACGTTTTGAATGAAACCAATTGAATCTAATATAGACTTAAATGCAATGCTGAGGCTGTTATTTTCAACATCTACATGAATGTTAAAATCTCCCACTATAATGACTTTATCTGATCTAAGCACTAAATCAGACAGGAAGTCAGGGAATTCAGTTAAAAACTCTGAGTAAGGAACAGGTGGACGGTACAAAATGACAAGTAGAACTGGTTTTTGTGTTTTCCAGTTTGTATGTGAGAGAGCTAAGAGTGAGGCTCTCAAATGAGTTATAACTGTTCTGAGGATGAAAGTTTAATAATAAGTTTGACTGGAAGATTGCAGCTACTCCTCCACCTCGACCTGTGCTTCGAGGAACATGATAATTTTATGACTGAGGGGGGTTGATTCATTCAGACTGACATATTCATCCTGCTGGTAACCAGGTTTCAGTAAGATAAGTAGGTCAATTTGGTGATCAGTTATCAAATCATTTACTAACAGAGATTTAGAAGAAAGGGACCTAATATTTAATAATCCACATTTGACAGTTCTGTTTTTCTGTTCAATAAGAGGAGTGGTCTTAATTTTTATTAAGTTTTTATGAATAACTCCTCTTCTGTTAACTTCTGATTTGTTTGATTTATATGTTCGAGGGGCAGACACAGTCTCTATGTGGTTTGAAGGGGGCGGCGGCTCTAAGGAAACTGCAGAGAAGCGTTTTAGACTGAGTCTCTGCATCCCGGTCCCCACCCTGGATTGTCAGGCTTTAGGTCGGCTAAGAAACTCGGCCAAATTCCTAGAGATGAGAGCCTGCACCATTCAAAGTGGGATGGATGCCATCTCTCGCTATCAGACCGGGTTTTCCCAGAAAGTGGCCCAATTGTCTATGAAGCCCACATCGTTTGCTGGACACCACCTAGACAGCCAGCGACGGAACGATGACATGCGGCTAAACATGTCATCGCTGGTCAGATTGGGGAAGGGTCCAGAGAAAACTACGGAGTCCGACATTAATTTAGCAAAGTTACACACCGATTCAACATTAATTTTAGTGACCTCCGATTGGCGTAATCGGGTGTCATTGCTGCCGACGTGAATAACAATTTTCCCATATTTACGATTAGCCTTAGCCAGCAGCTTCAGATTTGACTCGATGTCGCCCGCTCTGGCCCCAGGAATACATTTGACTATGGTCGCTGGTGTCTCTAGCTTCACGTTCCTGACTATGGAATCGCCAATTATCAGAGTCGGTTTCTCAGCGGGTGTGTCGCTGAGCGGGGAAAATCTATTAGAAACATGAACAGGCAGGTGATGAGCCGTGGGCTTCTGCTTAGGAGTATGTTTCCTTCGGACCGTCACCCAGGCTAATTCTCCGGGCTGCTCCGGAGCTGCCCTTGGACCGCTAACAGACCCTGAGCTCGGTGGCTCCACACCAGCTAACGGGGCTAGGCTAGCTGGCTTTTGTTCGAAGGTGCGGAGCCGCGCTTCCAAATCAGTGATCCTCGCCTCCAAGGCTAACAGAACCTTACACTTAATACAGGTATCATTATCGCTAAAGGAGGCAGAGGAATAACTAAACATGTGGCACACCGAGCAAGAAAGAGAGAGAGAGGGAGAGGCCATGTTAGCAAGCTAACTAGCTAGCTAAGCTAACCGGTAGGCCAACGAGCGCTAAGTCAGGAAATAGCAACAAACACCGGTCAAAACAGAAAGGTACCCGACCAGCACCGGAACGCAGCAGCCAGTGAACCGTTCAAAGTCTAGCCGGTTCCCAGGTGTGCCAAACCACAGCTAGTCTGCCGCCAGTCTGCAGACGAACCACACAACACACACAACACGACACGCCTGCAAGACAAAAGTGATTCGCTTACCCGGATGTTCAGCTACTCCAACCTCTGTGTTAAGTCACATTTATTACAAACACATTCAATATGAAAAATAAAAAATACATTCAATATGTCAGATTATCATTATTACAAATAACAAGTCAGAATAGTCTTAAATGAGTCAGTATTGAGCCCAGGGCACAGAGGACTGTTTGTGACGTGCAGCCCTTATGGGTCTTGGCGGAGCTGGGATAGTTATGCTTTTCTTATCACTGGTGTATGAGGAGCTAGATTCTAGCTCATCTTTACCTGTCTTATACTCCTGTATGACCCGTCGTTGATACTGCTGATAATGGTACATTCAGATCTGCAAGTGTTTTTAGAAACTGCTCCCACCCGTGAGGAGTCAGAGACCCTGAGACACGATGGGGTGCAGTGACTTTTAATTAAATCATATAGGTGCGTGCCTCTGATCGTCTGATTGTTGATTCTGACTTCACCCTGGGCTGACCATGAAAACACATCTGGTGATCTAGACAGTGCAGACATGATGTGCTCTGCATTTTTTCTCTGTCTCTTGGGAACATGTTTCAGCACCTCATCAACCACCAAATCTCTCATCCTACTGTCACTCTCATCGCCAGGTGTTCTCACACTCTCATCATCACCACCACTACCTCCTACAGACCCTTGCATGGGAGGCAGCAACAAAGTCAACACACCCTTTTCACGCTCGCCCTGTCTCACCAGTGTGAGATACCTCTGTAGAATCGCAGCATACTTTTTGGCCTTCTCACGCACATCAACCCCATGGTCATATAAAACAGCAGTCATCTCCCGGTCAAGGTCATTCTGAGCAGTCTGTCTTATGTTACCGCTGGCCTGGTTTTGCTTTAACATTTCCAGCTGGTGCCTACAATTATTTCGGGATGCCCAATTGGATAATCTTTCTTAGCCTGGACAGTGGGATAAAGGCTTGTGAAATCACTTTTTCTCCCTCTGCACACTCTGTCACATGCACGAGCTTCATAGCATTTGTCCTCCCACTGAATAGTGCATCCCTAGGATTCAGACGCTCAGGCTTCTTGTAGTCTGCAAGAAAGGCCTTGACAGCTGGATCTGTCTGCTTTATCAGATTCCACTCACATTCCCACATCACAACCACACTGACACCGTGACGGAGCCGTAGAGCTTCAACTTTGTTGTTAAACTGTGCTTAGAGCCGTACATTATTCTCGGCAGCGGATTCTGGGAAGCATTTTATGCAGCGGTGATAATAGCAGCCTGCAAATTCAAAACAGGTGTTTGCGGCAGCATCAAATCCATCAATACAGTAGGACCCAATCTTGTGTTCACCACCTCTCAGAGCATGTCTGATCACCCTCTTTTCAGAATAGGTCACATATTCGAGCCATTGCACAGACACATCTGAGAATGCTTTATTACATTCCAGATACATCCCATCATAGGTGAGTGGCAGTGTGTCCTGAGGCAGGAAGAGCTTCTTAAAAACGCCCATACAACTTGATGCCAGAGTCGTGAACGCAAAAGGGTCAGTCTCTGTACACTGCATGAACGCTGTGCGGTAAATCTTGCATGCCTTGCGCAATACCGCAACATCATTTTGACAATAATAAGCCAGCTCAGCCTGCATTTTAAAAGTAGCATCTTTAACTCCATTATACCACTGCATGAATTTCACCTGCTCACTCTGGGGCATCTTGTCATAGCCATAATACTCTGGCGAGGGATAGGGGCCTTCATAAAATTCATTTTCAACAGTGTTGAATTTGTGAGGAAAGTACATGATGTCATGATAACACGATTACCTTTCATAATGACTAGGGGTGTAATGCTTTGTCTCACAAGATAGTCGAGCACAACATAACTGTCAAACCCTGCTGCGTTATGAGCTATGAACGTATAGCCCTTGTACTTCTTGCGTCTAAACTGCCTGATAAATGCCGCCACGCAATCAACACCTGTGTAACAAAACAGGTAGGGGTCAGCCTCTTCACTCATCTCCATGGCACAAACATAATTCGCTTCATGTCTCCCATCACGGTATCTGGTTTCAAAGTCATACAGAATGTAATTATCAGGGGCCTCCTCCTCTACCTCTTTAGGCGGCAGCGGCTGGATGTAGCACTGATGCACCATGTCCCCTCTAAGTGCACCGCAGTGTCTGCGCCGCAGGGCTGCACATCTGTGTCTAGGGTTCTTTATGCATGTCCTGTAAATATTTCCACACCCCTCACAATATTTAACTGTAGCACAGGGAATCATATTGTGTTTAGGGTCAGGTAATTTGTGGTTCTGGAAACATTGCATTGATTTACAAATGCGCTTGCATACATCACATTTGACTGTGGGGCCAGGATGCTGTTGCTGCTCGCACGTGGTGAAGCAAATATTACACCTGTGTAGGCAATTATGCAGCAAGGGTGTCTCGTATGTGTTATAACAAAGTTCACAGACATATGAGCCACCAAAAAAACCTTTAGGGTTGGTTATCAGGTAATAGTGCTCCCCGTGTAGATAAAGCCAGATGGTGCGATGGTGTGGGGATCCGTGTGTCTGGAAACAGATTGGCCGCTTTCTACCAGCACTACCACTACCGCCCGTGATGAAAAATGATTATCTTTGCATCTATTTCCCTCTCAAATTTAGTGACATCACTAAAACCCACCTGCTGTTTGATGGAAAGTCCTACAGATTCCTGTAGCTCTTTAGCTCTGTGTAATATTTCCAGAGCCCCCATTGTGGGGTTTTCTGCTCTGATAATACACATACTGAAACATAAATTGTTGTCTGAGGTGTCATTATCAGGATCATACAGATGCTTTCCCTTCCTAGCCAGAATTTCACTATAAGGCACACTCTCTAGCTTGAGCTGTGTGCCTCCACCCCTACCTTCTTGCGCTACGCTCACCACAAACTCTAGGTCCCCGTCTGACAATGAATCATCATTGCTCTGGATCGCTTGAGACACTTCATCAATGAAGGTGTCGACGTCATAGCCATTACTGGACCTCAAAACCAGCTGCGCATCGCTAACCAGGGAGGGGCCCCTCAACACCACATTCAGCACACTACCAGCCCGTGATACATCAATAGCCCTATTTATAACACTGGTTAGACGTTCCCTAACAAGCGCAGGAATCTGTTCAGGGTGAGTATCGATGTTAATGTCTCTAAAATGAATAGGCTGTCTCAGCTCTAAAGCATCAAATGTCGGAATATCCCTGACTGTAATTAAACCCGCACCATGCTGAAGACCATTAGGACTGGAGGGTGTGTTGTTCGTAGACCCGTCTGACAGAGGAGGGTCTGAAACCACAGGACCAGCCACAGGTCCCCCCTCCATCAGACAGGTGGTGACTAAATCAGCATCAGCATCAGCAACACCATCAGCAACATTACATAGCACACCATGATCATCAGAAGGTACCAGGGTCTGCTGACCGGTGACATGCCCCAGACAGTTGGTGACTAAATCAGCATCAGCATCAGCATCAGCAACAGCAGCAACATCAGCAACACCAGCAACATCTTCAGCATTACATTGCATACCATGATCATCAGAAGGTACCAGGGTCTGCTGACCCGACTTGTATGAAGGACCAGGACCAGCGACGTGCATCAGACAGAGAGGTGCTGAATCAGTGTCAGCATCAACAACAACAACAGCGACTTCATCACCATCATCATTCTACTAACATATAAAAAAGCTCTCCGTAAAGCCAGAACTGCATACTATTCATCACTAATAGAGGAAAATAAGAACAATCCCAGGTTTCTTTTCAGCACTGTAGCCAGGCTGACAAAAAGTCACAGCTCCGTTGAGCCCAGTGTTCCCTTAGCTCTCAGCAGTGATGAATTTATGAGTTTCTTTACAAATAAAATCACAACTATTAGAGATAAAATTCAGCAGATGCTTCCTATACCTGCAATAAATGAATCTTTTACTACAGTAGCTCTTGAATCATCTGTAGGACCTCAGTTATGTTTAGACTGCTTCTCTCCCATAGAGCTCTCTGAATTTACATCAGTAGTTGCTTCATCGCAATCATCAACGTGTCTCTTAGACCCCATCCCGACTAGACTGCTTAAAGACACCCTGCCATTAATTAACTCATCTTTATTAGACTTGGTAAATTTATCTCTAGTATCAGGCTACGTACCACAGGCCTTTAAGACTGCAGTAATCAAACCTTTACTCAAAAAGCCTAGTCTTGATCCAAGAGTCTTGGCTAATTATAGACCAATATCCAACCTGCCATTTATTTCTAAAATCCTAGAAAAAGCTGTTGCTAAGCAGCTATCAGACCACTTACACAGGAATGAACTATTTGAAGATTTTCAATCAGGATTTAGAGCACATCATAGTACAGAAACAGCACTGTTGAAAGTTACCAACGATCTTCTCTTAGCCTCAGATAATGGACTTGTTTCTATACTTGTCCTCCTAGACCTTAGTGCAGCATTCGACACCATTGACCACAACATCTTATTACAGAGACTGGAGCATGTGATTGGTATCAGAGGAACAGCGTTAAAGTGGTTCCAATCCTATTTATCGGACAGATTCCAGTTTGTTCATGTCCATGATGAACCTTCCACACGAACAAAAGTTAGTTATGGAGTTCCACAAGGTTCTGTGCTAGGACCGATTCTGTTCACCCTGTACATGCTTCCTTTAGGATATATCATTAGGAAGCACTCTATTAATTACCACTGCTATGCGGATGACACTCAGTTATATCTATCTATTAAACCTGTTAGCACAAACCAGTTAACCAGACTTCAAGCCTGTCTAGCTGACATAAAGGCTTGGATGACCAGTAACTTTTTACTTTTAAACTCGGAGAAAACAGAAGTCATTATATTTGGGCCTAAAAATCTCAGAAATAACTTTTCTAAAATTATAGCTACTCTAGATGGCATAGCCCTGGCCTCCAGCACTACTGTAAAAAACCTTGGAGTTATTTTTGACCAGGACATGTCCTTTAACTCACACATAAAACAAACTTCTAGAACTGCATTCTTTCACCTGCGCAACATTTCCAAAATTAGGAACATCCTGTCTCAAAATGATGCAGAAAAACTAGTCCATGCATTTGTTTCCTCAAGGCTAGATTACTGTAACTCATTACTATCTGGATGTCCTAATATCTTAATAAAAAGCCTCCAATTAATCCAGAATGCCGCAGCCAGAGTCCTGACAGGAACTAGCAAGAGAGATCATATTTCTCCTATATTGGCTTCTCTTCATTGGCTCCCTGTAAAATATAGAATAGGATTTAAAATCCTTCTTCTCACATGCAAATCCCTTCATAATCAAGCTCCTTCATACCTTAAAGACCTCATAGTACCATATTATCCCAATAGACCACTTCGCTCTCAGAGTGCAGGCCTACTTGTGGTTCCCAGAGTTCTCAAAAGCAGAATGGGAGGCAGAGCCTTTAGCTATCAAGCTCCTCTCCTGTGGAACCAGCTCTCAGCCTGGGTTCAGGAGGCAGACACTCTCTGTACTTTTAAGGCTAGACTTAAAACCTTCCTCTTTGACAAAGCATATAGTTAGGGCTGGCTTCAGGCAACCCTGAACCATCCCTTAGTTAGTTATGCTGCTATAGGCCTAGACTGCCCAAGGACCATCGGTGCACTGAGCTCCCCTACCCTAACCCCCCCCCCCCCCCCTTCTCTCCCACCTCATGTATATTCCACCATTGAATGTTACTAACTTTGTGCTCTCTCTCTCCCCTAGTTTGTGCTCTCTCTCTCTCTCTCTCTCTCTCTCTCTCTCTCTCTCTGTACCTTCTGCAGGTGTCCCTGGTCCTGGAGCTGTTTATCGCTGATGTGCAGTTACTGGCCCCACCAACTTGCAGTGTCTATTTGTTGTTTATTGTTGCTGTTCTTTTCTCTCTGCTCTATCCACTCACCCCAACCGGTCGAGGCAGATGGCCGCCCAAACTGAGCCCGGTTCTGCTGGAGGTTTTTTTCTTCCGTTAAAGGGAGTTTTTTCCTCTCCACTGTCGCCAAGTGCTTGCTCATAAGGGAATTGTTGGGTTTTTAGTTTTAGTTTTTGTAAAGTGCCTTGAGATGATTTGTATTGTGATTTGGCGCTATACAAAATAAAATTGAATTGAATTGAATTGAATTGAAATTCCTGACATGCTGAATGTATTTGTCATATGTGGTTGTATTTGCAGGGCTACTGACAATGTGAGATGTGTTTGTGATGTCACCACCACATTGAATGTATTTTGAAATATTTGTTGTTCTGCTGAATGTATGTTTACAATATTTGTTGTCCTGATGAATGTATTTTTGAAATATTTGTTGTTCTGCTGAATGTATTTTTGACAATATTTGTTGTCCTGCTGAATGTATTTTTGACAATATTTGCTTGCCCTGCTGAATGCATTTTTGAAATATTAGTCGTCCTGCTGAATGTATTTTTGACAATATTTGTTTGCCCTGCTTGTTGTGGCCTGTAATAAATTTTCTAACATTTTGAATGTATTTCTGTGTACAAGGTCTTTATTTTATCTCATTGTAAAATAAAAACACACCACGAATCAATATGCACACACATCATATCTTTATTATCATTTTATCATCTCACACATACACATTTAAACATGCTGTGTACTGGATCATTACACACACACACACACACATTATCTTTATCATTTTATCATCTCAGAAATACACATTGAATACATGTAAACTTGTTGTGTACAGATGCAGGTCTAATTCCGGCGACAAAGCTTGAGACCATCTGATCATTGCGAGCGAGGTTGGTACCATATTTTTTAATAAACTTGTTATAGCTCATGGCTTTCTGGATATGGCTCAGGAAAAAAAGACAGTGCTCGTCGCAGGTCACCGAGAAGGGCGCCTGAACCTGACAATGTGAATAAAGCACTCTGGTAGCGTTTTTTAGGAGAAACCTGCCAATATGGGGATTGAATTTGTTGGGGGCGTGCCTGAAGCTGTCAAAAAAATATGCTCGCCGGTCACTTGTCAAATATATAGCCAGCCAGTGCTCCCCAGGCAAGGTGGAAGGATCGGTGTTTACAATCACCGTGGCAGGACGTTTGATTATTTGAGTCTGGTCAGCTGGTCACAGGGCTTCACGCCTACAAAATAGGTTCTGTCGCCAATTATCTTTTTAGCAGCGCCAGTCAATTCGATCGTGTTCATGTCTCAATAATAGTCTACCAGCACCTGTCTACTGTTTGACACTTCAATAACTGAATTGTAGACTGCGTAACAGATTAAGTTAACGGTGCGTGCCAGAGGAGTCCGGAACCTTGCTTCCAGTCGGACATTTCCGGTTTTGATTAAAGACACGTTCACCCCACCCCCGCCATCAGGCTCCAGGTTAAGCAGAAGAGGGCATACCCCTGCCCAAAATCTTCCCATGTAATGGACAGCGACCTGTCTTTAAGATGCCGTCCGGTTGTCTGGATTAGCTGATAATATTCGCGCGCGTACTGACCCCGGGGAAAGTGGGGCTGAAATGCCTTATCAGGGTGGGCCTGGCCGTCAGCATAGAGACATAAATACTCCAGGTCCATATGTTCAAAATTAAATGGGTTTCTGGTAAAACTCATTGTATAGGCCTCGTTGTCGACGAAGCCTAGGATGACAAATTTAGGGATGTGGCCCAGATAGAGATTGTCCTGACAGCACACCCGGGTTCCGGGAGGAATCGAGTGTGTTTTCAGCGCCACTCTGTCGACGCTGTATTTTGCATTGGTGTGGTGCAGCACTCTGCTATGAGCGAGTCTGAGGCTGGGTGAAAGCGTGACCTTTTTCACAAAAAGACTGGCGCTCAGGATTTTAACACAGAATTGTGTATTGGGTGCGGCCATCTGGCAGAATTCGTCTTTCGCCCTTATGAATTTCATGGAAATGTCGAGTCCGTTTAGTAGGAATTTTTCCTGAAAAAACAGGTCCACGTGTACCGGGGCAATTAATTCCACAATCCTGCTGTTTTCTGTATAGCGGCCTCTGACCCCTAAACCCCTGTTTTCACCGTCCAGGGTGTGGTTATTCATATGTCCGCATGTATCTTTCAAAAATAGAGCTGTGCTGAACTGGGACTCCAGTGTGTCCCTGCCATAATTGATTAAGCATTCAATCACACCGCGGTAAGGATGTACGTATTTGAGGCCTGGGTAATTAATCTGTCACCTAACATCACATCCACCTGCAAAAACAGTGTACATCCTGGATAATTCACAAACCCCACGTCTACACCGTTTCCAATGTTTGTCCCGTCTGGATTTGTGATTTTCACGCGTAAATACAAATGAGTATCATTTAGATCCAGATAATCTTCGCTACTGCATGAGATGAAAAAATCAATAGGTGCCGTGTCGTTAATCGCTGAAACCGGAGGAATTTCAATAAATGTATATTTTTCAATGCTCGTCTGTGTACACGGCACCGGAAACAGATCCAGCTCCGTCTTTACACATTCAGCGGACTGGCTGTGAATGAGCGACATTGTTAAAATATGTCTTTAGTCGCACTTCTGCTGTTAGATCTTGATCTGCACCACTTGACAGCTGGAGACTTTCTGCTCCGCCTGACAGATCCGCTCGGTGTTTTACGCGTCTTTTTGGTCTGGCTGTGAGCTGTAGCCAGCTCCCCAGGAGGGCGTTTAAGGCCCCGAGGCGCGTACACAGCAACACCACCCCCCTCCTGTCTCCCATTCATCAACTTGTGTGAAATATTGCTCATCACATCTCCTGCGATATTAGCAGCGGCTGATTTTAAATGCGGTTTCGCTAGATTAAAGCCATTTCTTATCGGGTGGGTATGGGCACCTCATCATGATCTCACGGGGCGGAAATGTAATTTCACAATAACCTTTCCAAAGAGAAACTGGACGTGTTCGTTTTTCAACGATAGCTCTATGCAGTCGATCCGGTGCTTACCGACACGCGTGTAGTCTACCTTGTCAAAGTGGACTGTGTGTATCTTCCCTCGTTCCTCTGCTGTTATATTAACCCTCTGGGGTCTGAGGGGGTTTTTGGGGCCTGGACAAATTTTGACATGTCCTGACATTTGTGCTTTTTTCAGTGTTTTTTAAACATATTAATGTCTAAAGTCTGATAACACTGTAATCAGCACAAAATTGGATACAATAATATGTGAGCAGCAAGTTTATACATGATTGTGTTTTTGAGAAAAAAGTGGTTATGCATGGTTAGTGAAAAACTACAATTTTTTACTCACTGAAATAAGACCATAAAACACAAACAGAACATTGGTTCACAAGACTTTGGAGACCAGCATGTTGTAGGCTGAAGTGTTTACTTCAGAGTGCTGTGAATGTCATCTTGTTCACACATTCACAGTAAACAATACACTGATTTAAATATTCTAAGACACTTTTTGTCCAGAAAGGCCATATGCAAGAGGGTGTGTCTGAGGATGAATACTCATGTGATTTACCTGACAACACAAAACACGCACTGAACGACCAGACAAAGACGTGCATAATGAGCCTTTCAGTCAATGTTGATCGGACGGATTAGTGCAGCACAATACAACACAATGAGGAGCCAAATGATCCTCATTTGAGTTAAAATCAGTGTTTTTACTCTGAGGACAAGCTAAACTATTTGTCTCTGTGTGGAATACAAGAAGCGCTTCTTCACGTCCGTGACATTACCTGTAATGAGGTGAGACAGGAAAAAACGGACTTCTCCTTACGTTCATACGGATTAAATAAAAAGTGATGATTTGTTTTTGACTTGAATTGTTTCACTCAAAAGAAAACATTTCAAGCTTTCTAGCCATATAATTCTTATTTTTATGAGGCAAGTAATCGCTGAGATTCTGGTTGTTTTATTTACGTGTCTGTGAAGAGAAATGACACAGACAGAAAAGTCCAAGAGCTCACCCTGTTGGCTTTCTTTATTTAAAAAAAGCACAACGTTTTGTTGTTATTATGATGGTATACCACTAAAACTAGACCCTTTACAGATTTGAATGATATACTTCTTTTATCTGTACGATCAGAATTGACAGAGTAATTTAAGTTTGTTTCGGCCTTATCAGAAAAAGATGCGTCAAAACGCGCCGGCGCGTGCGTCGACCCCAGAGGGTTAACGCATCTGAGTAATGGTGCACACGTGTCCCCCACCAGCTGATGTTCGATAATGTCTGTATATACAAAAATATTATACAATCCTGCATGAATATCTGCAGGGTATGGTGCTGTGAATATTTTCGCCCTGGATGGGATACTATGGGCTGCTTCATCCGGATCAAAGCCCAGTAGCCTAGCAAGCCAGCCTTTAAATTTCAGTACCAGTCCTTCAGCACCTGATATTTGAACTCTGTGTGAAATCTGATTGTAGCGCATTTTTATAAACATAGTGTTTGCGTCTAGCGCACACGCATTGTTGAATTCCTGTGTTATTCTGTCTACACTGTCATAGTGTCCTACAGGAATTGTGAGTGTATTTCCTTCCCGGTTCTAGGGGCTCTTACCAATATGGATGCATCATCTTGGGAGAATGTTCCTTTTGATCCCTCAAGCCTTTAAATCACAGTAGGTGTTTATCCACCTCACCCCAACGTTTGATATATGACAGTGGTGTGGCGGTGGTGGCGCTGGGGCGCTCTTGATTACGGTGTGACCATTGTGTCCTATGGTGTTTATCTCTCAGATGGTCTGAATATCTCTGGCATCCACCCAGGTGTTAAATTTTTCAGGTCACCCGAGCCATTTCACCAAAAACTTCCCACGTCGTTTGGCTCTTATTTCCTCTATCTTATAGGGCTTGTCTGGATCTACAAACAGCTGGAGCTCTTGGTGATAAAATGTCCTTTTCACAGTCTCGCCAGCTAAAATCGCACCGTGTGTACACGGTGGGGGTTGTCGGACGGCGTCCTTTTATAGTGAAAATTTCATCTGTGAATGTTTGCTGGTACCCCTTCCTGAAAACTCCTCTGTGTTTTAAAATCCTCACTGTGTCGCCTATCTCAAATTTGAATAGCGCCGGGTGGTTTTCATCCTTGGTCTTGTACAGTGCCTTGATCACCTCCTTCTCATTTTCTCTGGTCACAGATACCGGAGATCTTTTAATTGATCTGTGATACGCCGAGTTATATGACCTCACCAGATCGCGTATTTTATCAATATATCTTCGTGAATTAACATCTGTTAAATAGCGCCACATTCGCCCTTTAAACGTTCTGTTAAACCTCTCCACGACGCTGGCTTTAGTTTCATTATATGCAGAGAAAAGTACAATGTCATGCTTTTTCAACAACCGTTTAAAGTGACGGTTGTGAAACTCTGTTCCATGGTCAGCCTGAAGCCTAGGTGGCACCCTACCTTCATCCAGTATGCTCTTACATGCGTTTGCTACAACAGGTCCACTCTTTGATGTTAGACACCGAACCCATGCATATTTTGAAAATACATCGATACACATTAATAGATAGCGCACTATCATTCTCTGCAGCGTATTCGCTCATGTCCACAAGGTCACACTGATGCTGGCGGTCAATCCCTCCCACCACCACTCGTCGTCTGAGGAAATTTTTCCTGCTGGGTGCGTGTAATGTGTACGCGCATAGATATTTTTTGATATCAGATAATGCAGGATTAATCCCTGTGGTTGCTCTAACTGCATTGCGCAGCTTGTTAATACCTGATAGACCGGCGGGGTGGGATGGATCATGATAAATTCTGTGCATCACCCCCTCCATTGTGTAAAATAATGACTCGTTTCTTTTCAAAACTGTTTTTTATTCACAATCATCAGCATGGTACCCAGACAGTGTTGTACGATAAAACATACATACCATAATGCTTAATGAATGAATACAGAAACGTTTAATGAAAAAAAACATCAAAAACAGATAATGATGGAGAGCTTCACAAATATTTAATGAATACAGAGACGTTTGATGAAAAAACAACAAAACCTTCACAAATACAGAAGTATTTAATGAAAAAACACAATGTCAATACCATAACAAATACAAAAGTATTTAATGATAACAACGGTTAGGCATGGTACAATGCTGTTTTCACACTAGCCCTGCTGCCCAGGCGTCAAGGAGGACTGACAGATTTTCAATTTCCGCAAAATTCTTGAAGCCTCAGACTTCTTCGCCTTTGATGCGTTTCTCTGAAGTCTTCTGGTATTGCAGAATAACTTTGGCAGCCCCTGCGATCCTGGCATTTTCAACAACCATGCCATTCTTGCGCAGGTATGCTGAGAGAGCCGGAATGAATCGAGCTGTCCACAGTTTCTCCATAACAAAGTCAAAACGACGCTCCATGAATTCTGCAGGGAACCCTGTAAGACACTCGTGATTTTCCTGGGACTAACAGTCGATCTCGCAGGCATAGCACCATTTCTCCCGGTCGATCCAGAATTGGGCAAGCGCTCTGCACAGCAGGTGTACCACGGCCTGTTGCATCGTCTTCACAAAGGCCGCTGACTGCTCTTCATCTCTGGGACGCGGCGATGATGTTGGGTAAATCCCGTGAGACAGTTCCTCCTCCTCCAGAGTCAGGGGCCCGTCAATCTCTATTTCAGAAATATGAAATACAACGTTAAACACAGTCGAACACACGCACGCACATACACATACACATATACATACACACCTAACCATCATACTTAGCACCGGCGTAGGACTGCAGATTCTTACCGTCCTGTCTCACAGGCTCTGAGTTGCAGCTTGCTCAGCAGGCGAGTGACACATTTCCTCACCAATTTCCATGTCATCATAAAGCAAGCATCTCCTAACCCCATCAGGATCTGAGATACCCTCGTCCTCTCTGAATGCTTTGTCAATCTTGGCGAACACATGTTGCAGTCCGTACCGGTCAGCCCACTGGATGAAATAAAAATCCTTGAACCATGAGACACTGTCGCTGTACCACACCGGATTGGGGTGTATGCTCCACTCTGTATGATTAGGCCGCGGTAGGATTTGCTCTCTATCATCACATGCTCTTATCAGAATAAAATCTGAAGCATACGCATCAAAACAATTGGCGAATACCCTGAATAACTGCTGACTGTCAGGACTGGCCCACTGTATGACATAAGCATCGTTCTCATCACCACGCTGGTTGAGATCGGTGCATATCTCATAGCAAAATATCAACCAGTCCTCTACACCCATACTACGTGTACCGCCCTGACCCCACTGCTCAACGGTGCACACATTTTCCACATACAACACCACCCGTCCCTCACTATATTTAAACCTGTAAACGTACCCTATCGCACCCTCATACATCCACTCGCGGGGACCTGCAGCACGGCTAGACACATGCCTTCTACAGCAGCACCACATGTACCTAGGTCACACGACGCATGCCATTGTTTCCGCCGCCGCATCCACCCCTGATAACGACGTAGCTAGGGATTCCACTGCTGCCCATGGTTGCTTGAAGTCGAACTTAGACAAAAACATACTGAATGAGACACATACATCAACATTTATACACTGTAACAGACACATCCCACAAAAACGTCATGACCAATAGGAAAATTGCGCCGCCCGGTGGGTGGAGAGCGTGACGATGATTTTATGGTTTTTATTGTTTTTATGGCTGTCATAAATAACGATCATAAAAGTGACCCCTCCTGCTTATGCCCACAAAACAAACCATTTATATACTACTGACTGCTTCTCTCCCATAGATCTCTCTGAATTTACATCAGTAGTTGGTTCATCTAAATCATCAACGTGTCTCTTAGACCCCATCCCGACTAGACTGCTTAAAGACACCCTGCCATTAATTAACTCATCTTTATTAGACTTAGTAAATTTATCTCTAGTATCAGGCTACGTACCACAGACCTTTAAGACTACAGTAAACAAACCCTTACTCAAAAAGCCTAGTCTTGATCCAGGAGTCTTGGCTAATTATAGACCAATATCCAACCTGCCATTTATTTCTAAAATCCTTCTCTTCATTGGCTCCCTGTAAAATATAGAATAGAATTTAAAATCCTTCTTCTCACATACAAATCCTTTCATAATCAAGCTCCTTCATACCTTAAAGACCTCATAGTACCATATTATCCCAATAGACCACTTCGCTCTCAGAGTGCAGGCCTACTTGTGGTTCCCAGAGTTCTCAAAAGCAGAATGGGAGGCAGAGCCTTTAGCTATCAAGCTCCTCTCCTGTGGAACCAGCTCTCAGCCTGGGTTCAGGAGGTAGACACTCTCTGTACTTTTGAGGCTAGACTTAAAACCTTCCTCTTTGACAAAGCATATAGTTAGGGCTGGCTTCAGGCAACCCTGAACCATCCCTCAGTTAGTTATGCTGCTATAGGCCTAGACTGCCCGAGGACCATCGGTGCACTGAGCTCCCCTACCCTAACCCCCCCCCCTCTCCCACCTCATGTATATTCCACCATTGAATGTTACTAACTTTGTGCTCTCTCTCTCCCCTAGTTTGTGCTCTCTCCCTCCCTCTCTCTCTCTCTCTCTCTCTCTGTACCTTCCGCAGGTGTCCCTGGTCCTGGAGCTGTTTATCGCTGATGTGCAGTTACTGGCCCCACCAACTTGCAGTGTCTATTTGTTGTTTATTGTTGCTGTTCTTTTCTCTCTGCTCTATCCACTCACCCCAACTGGTCGAGGCAGATGGCCGCCCAAACTGTGCCCGGTTCTGCTGGAGGTTTTTTTTCTTCCGTTAAAGGGAGTTTTTTCCTCTCCACTGTCGCCAAGTGCTTGCTCATAAGGGATTTGTTGGGTTTTTAGTTTTAGTTTTTGTAAAGTGCCTTGAGATGATTTGTATTGTGATTTGGCGCTATACAAATAAAATTGAATTGAATTGAATTGAATTGAATTGAAAAAGCTGTTGCTAAGCAGCTATCAGACCACTTACACAGGAATGAACTATTTGAAGATTTTCAATCAGGATTTAGAGGACATCATAGTACAGAAACAGCACTGTTGAAAGTTACCAACGATCTTCTCTTAGCCTCAGATAATGGACTTGTTTCGATACTTGTCCTCCTAGACCTTAGTGCAGCATTCGACACCATTGACCACAACATCTTATTACAGAGACTGGAGCGTGTGATTGGTATCAGAGGAACAGCGTTAAAGTGGTTCCAATCCTATTTATCGAACAGATTCCAGTTTGTTCATGTCCATGATGAACCTTCCACACAAACAAAAGTTAGTTATGGAGTTCCACAAGGTTCTGTGCTAGGACCGATTCTGTTCACCCTGTACATGCTTCCTTTAGGATATATCATTAGGAAGCACTCTATTAATTACCACTGCTATGCGGATGACACTCAGTTATATCTATCTATTAAACCTGTTAACACAAACCAGTTAACCAGACTTCAAGCCTGTCTAACTGACATAAAGGCCTGGATGACCAGTAACTTTTTACTTTTAAACTCAGAGAAAACAGAAGTCATTATATTTGGGCCTAAAAATCTCAGACATAACTTTTCTAAAATTATAGCTACTCTAGATGGCATAGCCCTGGCCTCCAGCACTACTGTAAAAAACCTTGGAGTTATTTTTGACCAGGACATGTCCTTTAACTCACACATAAAACAAATTTCTAGAACTGCATTCTTTCACCTGCGCAACATTTCCAAAATTAGGAACATCCTGTCTCAAAATGATGCAGAAAAACTAGTCCATGCATTTGTTTCCTCAAGGCTAGATTACTGTAACTCATTACTATCTGGATGTCCTAATATCTTAATAAAAAGCCTCCAATTAATCCAGAATGCCGCAGCCAGAGTCCTGACAGGAACTAGCAAGAGAGATCATATTTCTCCTATATTGGCTTCTCTTCATTGGCTCCCTGTAAAATATAGAATAGAATTTAAAATCCTTCTTCTCACATGCAAATCCCTTCATAATCAAGCTCCTTTATACCTTAAAGACCTCATAGTACCATATTATCCCAATAGACCACTTCGCTCTCAGAGTGCAGGCCTACTTGTGGTTCCCAGAGTTCTCAAAAGCAGAATGGGAGGCAGAGCCTTTAGCTATCAAGCTCCTCTCCTGTGGAACCAGCTCTCAGCCTGGGTTCAGGAGGCAGAGACTCTCTGTACTTTTAAGGCTAGACTTAAAACCTTCCTCTTTGACAAAGCATATAGTTAGG
Source organism: Mastacembelus armatus (assembly GCF_900324485.2). Taxonomy (NCBI): domain Eukaryota; kingdom Metazoa; phylum Chordata; class Actinopteri; order Synbranchiformes; family Mastacembelidae; genus Mastacembelus; species Mastacembelus armatus. Next base: position 1,513,158 of record NW_022872938.1, read on the forward strand.
GCTGGCTTCAGGCAACCCTGAACCATCCCTTAGTTAGTTATGCTGCTATAGGCCTAGACTGCCCGAGGACCATCGGTGCACTGAGCTCCCCTACCCTAACCCCCCCCCCTTCCCTTCCCCTCCTCTCTCTTCTCTCCTCCCACCTCATGTATATTCCACCATTGAATGTTACTAACCTTGTGCTCTCTCTCTCCCCTAGTTTGTGCTCTCTCCCTCTCTCTCTGTTCTCTCTGTACCTTCCGCAGGTGTCCCTGGTCCTGGAGCTGTTTATCGCTGATGTGCAGTTACTGGCCCCACCAACTTGCAGTGTCTATTTGTTGTTTATTGTTGCTGTTCTTTTCTCTCTGCTCTATCCACTCACCCCAACCGGTCGAGGCAGATGGCCGCCAAAACTGAGCCCGGTTCTGCTGGAGGTTTTTTTTTCTTCCGTTAAAGGGAGTTTTTTCCTCTCCACTGTCGCCAAGTGCTTGCTCATAAGGGAATTGTTGGGTTTTTAGTTTTAGTTTTTGTAAAGTGCCTTGAGATGATTTGTATTGTGATTTGGCGCTATACAAATAAAATTGAATTGAATTGAATTGAACAATTCCCATATATGTATAAGTCTATGATTACCAAAATGTTCACCCAAGCCTTTGTGTCCTATACTCTCCTACAAACAATTCTGTTGGAGGAAGAGGACCGAGTGTAAAGGAGATGTGAATGTTTGTCTTTTATCTATGTAACGTTTTAGGTAGCAAGCCATAAGGTGACTGCCCTGGTGAGGGAGTCGGCTGGGAATTTTCCCCTGAAGGAGGGGTTTTTCGCCCAGCCTTGCTACATACATATCTATGTGTGTTATTCATTTTCATTTTAGCATTAACACTGTTAGATTAGGACCAATGTGATTTCCTCCACTCCCTCCGTGGTCTGTCATGAATGATGGTGACTCAGAAAATCTTATGAAGTTGGGTCAGCCTGATGTATGTTTCACAATGACAAACAGGAGGGAAATGTTGGGGTTATAAGGACAAAATTTCAAATTGTTGCCATTGTGGAATTAGATCTGAAGATAGGATGTTTATGTGAGAGGTCTGTTTCTCCAGCTGACCTCCATAACCTTATGACCCATGATGAACTGAAGTTTTATTGCACCCAAGAATCCTGTGTCTGGTTTTGTTCCCCACTATACAAATAAAGGACTGCTAAGTGAAAAGAAGGAGAAGGGTGAAAGTCGCAGGGGGAAGAGAAGAAAGTCTCTTCTCTCCGTTTGCAACTGAGGCGTTTTCACTTGCAGACAGATACTCGGTACAAAGTTATAGTGTGTTTCATTGCCTTCAGGGAAAAGAGCCATGTCAGTGTAGCGTAAACCTGACAAGCTCAGTGCACCGATGGTCCTCGGGCAGTCAAGGCCTATAGCAGCATAGCTACGGGACGGTTCAGGGTTGCCTGAAGCCAGCCCTAACTATATGCTTTGTCAAAGAGGAAGGTTTTAAGTCTAGCCTTAACCCTCTGGGGTCTGATGGGGTTTTGGGGGCCTGGACAAATTTTGACATGTCCTGACATTTGTGCTTTTTTCAGTGTTTTTTAAACATGAAAGTCATCTTGTTCACACATTCACAGTAAACAATACACTGATTTAAATTTTCTAAGACCAGAAAGGCCATATGCAAGAGGGTGTGTCTCAGGATGAACAGTCATGTGATTTACCTGAGAACACAAAAGACGCACTGAACGACCAGACAAAGACGTACGTAATGAGCCTTTCAGTCAATGTAGATGGAAGGGGATTAGTACAGCACAATACAAAACAACGAGGAGCCAAACGTTCCTCATTTGAGTTAAAATCAGTGTTTTTACTCTGAGAACAAACTAAAGTATTTGTCTCTGTGTGGAATACAAGAAGCGCTTCTTCAGGTCCATGATGCGCCATCGTCCAAACGCGCAGAAAAAGTGAGTAAATTCTATGATGAAGTTTGACGTTTTATGCCATTTCTCGGGGGTATGCACATATTTGCCTGGTTCACCTGAGATTATTTACATGTGAACAGTGAACAGAGTACAAGGCGGGGTCGCATTACCTGTAATGAGGTGAGACAGGACTCCTTACGTTCATACGGATTAAATAAAAAGTGATGATTTGTTTTCGACTTGGATTGTTTCATTTAAAAGAAAACATTTCAAGCTTTCTAGCCATATAAATCTTATTTTTATGAGGAAAGTATTCGCTGAGATTCTGGTTGTTTTATTTACGTGTCTGTGAAGAGAAATGACACAGACAGAAAAGACAGACAGCACACCCTGTTGGCTTTCTTTATTTAAAAAAAGCACAACGTTTTGTTGTTATTATGATGGTATACAACTAAAAGTAGACCCTTTACAGATTTGAATCATATATTTCTTTTATCTGTACGATCAGAATTGACGGAGTAATTTAAGCGTGTTTCGGCATTATCAGGAAAAGATGCGTCAAAAAGCGCCGGCACGTGCGTCGACCCCAGAGGGTTTTAAAAGTACAGAGAGTGTCTGCCCCCTGAACCCACACAGGGAGCTGGTTCCACAGGAGAGGAGCTTGATAGCTAAAGGCTCTGCCTCCCATTCTGCTTTTGGAAACTCTGGGAACCACAAGTAGACCTGCACTCTGAGAGCGAAGTGGTCTATTGGGATAATATGGTACTATGAGGTCTTTAAGGTAGGGAGGAGCTTGATTATGAAGGGATTTGTATGTGAGAAAAAGGATTTTAAATTCAATTCTGTATTTTACAGGGAGCCAATGAAGAGAAGCCAATATAGGAGAAATATGATCTCTCTTGCTAGTTCCTGTCAGGACTCTGGCTGCGGCATTCTGGATTAACTGGAGGCTTTTTATGGAGATATTGGGACATCCAGATAGTAATGAGTTACAGTAATCTAGCCTTGAGGTAACAAATGCATGGACTAGTTTTTCTGCATCATTTTGAGACAGGATGTTCCTAATTTTGGAAATGTTGCGCAGGTGAAAGAATGCAGTTCTAGAGATTTGTTTTATGTGTGAGTTAAAGAACATGTCCTGGTCAAAAATAACCCCAAGGTTTTTTACAGTAGTGCTGGAGGCCAGGGATATGCCATCTAGAGTAGCTATAATTTTAGAAAAGTTATTTCTGAGATTTTTTGGCCCAAATATAATGACTTCTGTTTTCTCTGAGTTTAAAAGTAAAAAGTTACTGGTCATCCAGGCCTTTATGTCACGTAGACAGGCTTGAAGTCTGGTTAACTGGTTTGTGTTAACAAGTTTAATAGATAGATACAACTGAGTGCAATCTGCATAGCAGTGGTAGGTAATAGAGTGCTTCCTAATGACATATCCTAAAGGAAGCATGTACAGGGTGAACAGAATCGGTCCTAGCACAGAGCCTTGTGGAACTCCATAACTAACTTTTGTTCGAGTGGAAGGTTCATCATGGACATGAACAAACTGGAATCTGTCCGATAAATAGGATTGGAACCATTTTAACGCTGTTCCTCTGATACCAGTCACATGCTCCAGGCTCTGTAATAAAATGTTGTGGTCAATGGTGTCGAATGCAGCACTAAGGTCTAGGAGGACAAGTATAGAAACAAGTCCATTATCTGAGGCTAAGAGAAGATCGTTGGTAACTTTTAAAAGTGCTGTTTCTGTACTATGATGTGCTCTAAATCCTGATTGAAAATCTTCAAATAGTTCATTCCTGTGTAAGTGGTCTGATAGCTGCTTAGCAACAGCTTTTTCTAGGATTTTAGAAATAAATGGCAGGTTGGATATTGGTCTATAATTAGCCAAGACTCTTGGATCAAGACTAGGCTTTTTGAGTAAAGGTTTGATTACTGCAGTCTTAAAGGCCTGTGGTACGTAGCCTGATACTAGAGATAAATTTACCAAGTCTAATAAAGATGAGTTCATTAATGGCAGGGTGTCTTTAAGCAGTCTAGTCGGGATGGGGTCTAAGAGACACGTTGATGATTTCGATGAAGCAACTACTGATGTAAATTCAGAGAGATCTATGGGAGAGAAGCAGTCTAAACATAACTGAGGTCCTACAGATGATTCAAGAGCTACTGTAGTAGAAGATTCATTTATTGCAGGTATAGGAATTTTGTCAGCCTGGCTACAGTGCTGAAAAGAAACCTGGGATTTTTCTTATTTTCCTCTATTAGTGATGAATAGTATGCAGTTCTGGCTTTACGGCGAGATTTTTTATATGTTAATTGACTGTTTTTCCAGGCTAGAAAAATTTCCTCTAAATTTGTGGTCCGCCACTTCCTTTCCAGCCTTCGTGATGCCTGCTTTAAGGTACGAATAAACATCGGATAAACATCTGCTGTAGTGGGATTTTCTTCCAAACGCTGCATGATCCATCATTTTAAATTCAAAAGTTATTAAAGAATGATCTGACAAAACAGGATTTGGGGGAAAAACTATTAGATGTTCAATTTCGATGCCATAGGTCAGAACAAGATCAAGGGTGTGATTGAAACAGTGGGTGGGTTTATTAACATTTTGAATGAAACCAATTGACTCTAATATAGAATTAAATGCAATTCTGAGGCTGTTATTTTCAACATCTACATGAATGTTAAAATCTCCCACTATAATGACTTTATCTGATCTAAGCACTAAATCAGACAAGAAGTCAGGGAATTCAGTTAAAAACTCTGAGTAAGGGACAGGTGGACGGTACACAATGACAAGTAGAACTGGTTTTTGTGTTTTCCAGTTTGGATGCGAGAGACTAAGAGTGAGGCTCTCAAATGAGTTATAACTGTTCTGAGGATGAAAGTTTAATAATAAGTTTGAGTGGAAGATTGCAGCTACTCCTCAACCTCGACCTGTGCTTCGAGGAACATGATAATTTTTATGACTGAGGGGTGTTGATTCCTTCAGACTCACATATTCATCCTGCTGTAGCCAGGTTTCAGTAAGATAAAGTAGGTCAATTTGGTGATCAGTTATCAAATCATTTACCAACAGAGATTTAGATGAAAGAGACCTGATATTTAATAATCCACATTTGACAGTTCTGTTTTTCTGTTCAATAAGAGGATTGGTCTTAATTTTTAGTTTTAGTTCTTAGTTTTTATGAATAACTCCTCTTCTGTTAACTTCTGATTTATTTGATTTATATGTTCGAGGGGCAGACACAGTCTTAATGTGGTTTGAGGGGGGCGGCGGCTCTAAGGAAACTGCAGAGAGGCGTTTTAGACTGAGTCTTTGCGTCCCGGTCCCAACTCTGGATTGTCAGGCTTTAGGTTGGCTAATAAACTCGGCCAGATTTCTAGAGATGAGAGCTGCACCATTCAAAGTGGGATGGATGCCGTCTCTCGCTATCAGACCGGGTTTTCCCCAGAAAGTGGCCCAATTGTCTATGATCGTTTGCTGGACACCACCTAGACAGCCAGCGACGGAACGACGACATGCGGCTAAACATGTCATCGCTGGTCAGATTGGGGAGGGGTCCAGAGAAACTACGGAGTCCGACATTAATTTAGCAAAGTTACACACCGACTCAACATTAATTTTAGTGACCTCCGATTGGCGTAATCGGGTGTCATTGCTGCCGACGTGAATAACAATTTTTCCATATTTACGATTAGCCTTAGCCAGCAGCTTCAGATTTGATTACATCTCTGTCAGTCATTAAAACAGCTTCATTCATTTTTATACGATTTCTATGTCAGAACTTTATCTGCAGTTTAATTAAATGTAATAAGAGAACCCCAGACCACTTACATAAAGGTTTTTCAAGTGTAAGAGAGTTGGAGAGTGTGTATGTTCGAATCCTCCACAAAGGTATTCCCAGAAACATCTTCATTGGAGTGGAAGAACTGCCAAATGCCACTGCACCTGGACACTACACTGCCATAAAAAATTGTGATATGTAAACACATATATTGCAAGAAATGTGTTGTAATGATGCAATGTTAGTGACCTCTTGTCTTACCTCAACCCTTCAGAAAGCAGATCTTCGAACGCTTGGTTGTATTTGGCTCAGACGTTATGGTGGGAAGCATGGAGGTGTTGCAACATTGCTGAAGCAGGATGTTCCACACCTTGTTAATATCCACTGTTTAGGACATGGATTAGAGCTGGCTGCTCTTGATACAATCAATGCCCATGTAAAGATGAAGAGAGTAAGTAATGATAGTTAATCTCATTTTGTTTAGTATTTCTCTTATATCAATTGACACAGACTAACAAACATTACCTATTGCAGGTGACAGATATGCTGAAAGGGCTATATAAGTAGTGTCATTTTTCTCCAAAAGCTGAGAGTTAAAGGAGGTGGGAAATATGCTAGAACAAAAGGTATGGAAGCCCACTAATTTAGGAGGAACAAGGTGGCTGCCCCATATGGAGAGGGCTCTTAACATGGTGATGAAAAACTACAAAGTAATGTTGACACACATGGAGAACACAGTAGCAACAAGGCAAGTCTTATTAACATATAAAAAGGAAGTAATTATAATAATGGACAGTTGACCAAAAATTAAACATAATCAAATTTATTTATTTCCTCTTACCCTTTCTCCTGGAATTCAATAGGTAGATTAGTTAAAAAGATGAGGGAACGTGATGGTGTCTGTTATGTGATTCAGTTTAGAAATCTATTGCAAAATTATTATTATTATTACAATTTTTTTGTTTTTGTTTTTGTTTAGAGTGAAAACAGAGCTCCTGAGTGCAGTGGTGGCCAGCCTGCAGAGGAGGTTTAAATGTGTTGAATCACAAAAAGTCCTACAGGCAGCATGCTGCATCCTGGATCCAAGAGAGTGGCCAAAGGATGCAGAAGCATTAGCTAGCTATGGAAGCGAAGAGCTCCTGTTGCTAACAAACCATTTTGCTCTAGTCCTGGATCATGTGGGCTGTGACCATGACACTGCTCGACACATGGAGTGGCCAAGTGCTAAGGTGCTCATAAAATTTTGAACCATCTGAACCATCCCTTAGTTATGCTGCTATCGGCCTAGACTACCCGAGGACCATCGGTGGCCCTGAGCTCCCCTACCCTAACCCTCCCTTCCCATCTCTTCACTTCCCTTCCCCTCTCTCTTCCTCTCCTCCCACCTCATGTATATTCCACCATTGAATGTCACAACCTTGTGCTCTGTCTCTCCCCTAGTTTGTGCTCTCTCCCTCTCTCTCTCTCTCTCTCTGTACCAGGTGTCCCCGATCCTGGAGCTGTATATCGCTGATGGGCAGTTACTGGCCCCACCAACTTGCAGTGTCTATTTGTTGTTTATTGTTGCTGTTCTTTTCTCTGTCCTCTATCCACTCACCCCAACCGGTCAAGGCAGATGGCCGCCCAAACTGATCCCGGTTCTGCTGGAGGTTTTTTCTTCTGTTAAAGGGAGTTTTTCCTCTCCATTGTCGCCAAGTGCTTGCTCATATGGGATTTGTTGAGTTTTTAATTTTTAGATTTTGTAAAGTGCCTTGAGATGATTTGTATTGTGCTTTGATGCTATACAAATAAAACTGAATTAAATTTAATTGAATAGGGTAGGTTAGGGAAGCGGTCGGTTTAGGTGTCACTTTGTGACTTCTGTGCACTGGTATCAGGGGTACGTGCCCACTGTTACCCCACTTCAATAAAAAGGGACAAGTTTGGATGGGGTGGGGGTAGAGAGTAGGATGGGATAGGGTAGGAAGTTTAAGTGGGGTAAAGGCTAGAATTAGGGAAGGCTATTTGTCAGGTTAGGGTTAGGGATGGGAGGGGGGGCAGGTTAGGGTTAGGTGCTGAGGAAAGTTAAAGTTAGGGTTAGGAGAGGTACAGGGTTGGGGTAGAGGGAGGAGTGGGGGGTTAGGGGTTGAAACGGGTTGTCTGTGATGGAGGGAGGGAGAAACAACATGGAGGCTGCAGATCTCCTGTTTTCCACAGGCCACTTATTGGTGACTGAAGGGGAAAGGGGGTTAGTAAGTGCTTGAGGCATACATGAAAACAATACAACATATAAAAGAAAGCCACTTAAGGTAAGGAAGAACATTATTAAAAAATATTTTTTTAAAAACCAAACTATGCAATTCGTAAGTATAAAATAAATATACACTATAAAGTTAATAAGAATAAATATTTATTTATTAAAAGTTAATGTGCTATATAATAATATAAAATAGGACCAGGTGACCAAGTTCTGCTTTTCAATGTGGTAAGTGCTCTAAAATCAGATAAAAAGGGAATAAAATAAAGAACAATCAAAGAGGAAGGAAAAAGAAGGGATGAAGAGAGAAAGGTTATTTTATTCCACATATCTTATCTGTCTATGTATTAATTTTAGGTTGTTATTTAAGCCCCTGGATCTTGGGATACAAGAGATCCTCCATCAATCAGTCAGATTGAGTCCTGCAGGAAACCTGGCTTTGAGTCTCCTGATCCACCATCTTTTCTGTCTCCTCCGCTGGCCCACCATCCATGTGGGACAGGTTTGTAAGCCTGTGATGATCAAGTGTTATGTTGAATGAATTTGAAAATGTTGGATCAAATGTGTGTTCAGTCAGCCTTCCCTAATGTTATATAAATGCTGTTTAAGCCTTGTCAATAAAGTATTTACCATCTCGCCCACATAAACAAAGAGGCAGCATTGGCAGATTATGCCATAGACGAGGTTCCTACTTGAAGAGTGGTCTGTAATTGGAGCAATGGCTCCCCCGTGTGGATTTGAAATAAAGTGCATGCGTTTAAATGCCCAGTGGCTGTCCTGTTGTGTACACTGGACCTGTCTGTTAAATGTGGCTCTGACCAGCATATCTTTGATATTTTTTTTCCTCCTCAAAGCGGAGATAACCTTATAATGTCTGAATGGGATGTGATGCGACAGTTCTCTGAAAGTTGTTTTTAAAGACAACTTGTAGGGGAAGGTAAGTTTTAGAAAAAGTTGTCACCAAGGGGATTAATTGGTTGGGATCAGCGGTGTTGTTTACTTCCTGCAGCTGCTGCTCGGTGGCTTAGTTGGAGTGTCTATCAGGTGAGTTGGTGGGAGAGAGAGACGCCAGAGTGGTCCGCTTTATGTGACGGAGAAATCGTATGGAGTAGCCCCTCTGCCGAGGCTACGGAAAAGAGTGGAGATGGAGTTCTGTAAGTCTATTGTATGGGAGGATATTCTGTAAAACCTAATGATTTGGGACTTGACTATACCACGGAATGTATGTTTGGGATGGTAGCTAGTTTTATGGAGTAAAGCGTGTGTATCTGTTGGTTTGAAATAGACCGTGGTAAGTAATTTCTTATACTCCTTGTACTGTGGGTGGTCGAAAAACACTCTGGTGTCGAGAAAAGTGACTTCATGTGGGTCTAGTTTGAGTTTAATTTGAATTTGTTTATGATGACTGTTGAGGATTGTGATGAATTGGTTGAAGCTATTTTCGTCATGTCCCCAAGCACAGATGATGTCATCCAGGAAGCGAAGGTAGAAGAGGGGCTTCAGCGGACATTTCTCCAGCGCCTCTCTCTCCCACTCACTCATATACAGGTTGGCGTAAGACTACAGGTTGGCGTAAGACGGTGCGTATCTGTGATCCATCGATGTGCCTTGTACCTGTAAATATTGTTTATTATCAAAGGTGAAGTTGTTATGTTTCAAGCAAATTTGCAGTAACTGTATGATTTCAGTGTCTGGCCTATGGTTATCTGGATTTTTATTAAATATATTCCTGACTGTCTGGAGTCCTGTTCTGTGTCAGTGTTAGTGTATAAACTGTCAATATCTATTGTAAAGAGAAATGTGTTGAGAGGTAATTCCATAGGACGGATGGTATTGAGGAAATGATACGTGTCCTTCAGGTAACTGGGATGCCTGCAGGAGAGGGGACCTAAGAAGAAGTCTATGTACTAGGAGACGTTGTAAGTGACGCTACTACAGTTGGAAACTATAGGTCTGCCAGATGGAACTGCGCCAGGGATTGTCCAGGTATGTGGTTCTTTATGAATTTTTGGTAGGAGGTAAAACTGTCTGTTTCGGGGATTGTCCAGGCCAAAGAGAAAGTCACGCTGTTTGGCATTTATGAATTTTTTAATGTATAAATTTTGAATAATATTTCTGATCTGGGACTGGGATTGTGCTTAAATACTTTCTGTTAGAGAAATTAAAATGTTTATTCTCCTGTGACCTCCTATGACCTGATCCACCTTACTTTAGTATAACTGAAGCACTTCTGAATAGGGCCTATTGTGTATTGTAGAAATATAATTGTTGCTCTCAGTGAGCACAGTTTGCTCTAACCTTGACTGTTTGATAAGGGCCCAGATGTCTTTCTGTGAGAAATCCCCTCCCTTTTGTATTTCCATGAAAACTGATGTGTTAGGCTGCAAGCAGCCAGTGATCCTCATGCTGTACCAAGGTGCTGTGTGATTGTTACTCCTTGCAAGTAAAACTTCTATATAATCTTACCGAAGTTCGTCCTCTGAGTCTATTTGTTAAAAGGATTTACCTAACAACTTGGGGGCTCGTCCGGGATCGCAATATCTCCTCTTCCTTCCAGGTTCGGACCTAAAAACCGTGCACGGGGGAGTCTAAGACTCCTGACTGAAAGCCCTCCGCCCCGGTCCCGTAAGGGAACGGTTTGGAGCATTGAGAGGCTAGGATCTGCTGTGAGGGGAGAGGAGTGACGTGATTGAACTTCGAAAAGAGAGACTAGAGACGGACTCCTGTAAGGTAAGAGAATTTTAATTTGCTTAAACTGAGTAGAGTCTCAGTGGGTCTAATTCGAACAAAACCGTCACCTGAGTAGAGTCTCAGGGAGTCTGTGAGATTCAAACAAAACCGTCCCCTGAGTAGAGTCTCAGGGAATTACAGCCAAACAAAACCGGTGCGGAGTCCCTGGGAGTTTCTGGCTCTCTGGGAGCCCCCGGGTCCTTCGGGTCACGCAAGCTGAGTAGAGTCTCAGTGAATTGCGGTCTCATATCAGGCTGAGGGGTTGGTGATTACAAAACGGATCACTGACTAAAAATATCATTGACTTGACTTGAGTTCTGAAATTCAAACAAAACCGAAATTTGTGTAGCCTACGGGACACTGGGTCAAACGTATTCGGGTAAAACCGAGCAGGGCTTTCAGGAAATGAGAAACTTGGGATGAACCCGTGGTCTGTGGGAGACCCAAAGTAAACTAATCCCGCGGTCTGTGGGAGACCCGGAACAAAAAGAACCCCGGTGCGCGTCGATAGTGCTTTTGAGCATAAGGTCAAGAGAGAGTATTGGTACCATAAAAGAATATAAAAGCATAGAAATAATTAATGTGACATAAAGTGAGTTAATCAGCTGCTCCATCTCCTCCAATCAGATCAGTAACTAAACAATAACAGTAATTACAATAATTAACAAAAAAAAAAAAAGGGGGGGGGGATAAGGAGCCTGTTAAAATAATAAAGTGTAGGCCTACAATAATTATAATAATAATAAAATGGGTAATAAGAATACTAAATTAGAAGAACTAGTCACCGGTGACTCAAAATTGATGCATCAAAAGGATCCTAAAAATATAGAGAAATTAGGAGAGTGGAAAAACAAATATGGGTTTTCGGGGAAGTTAAACTGTGAGGACTGTAGAAACTTAGTGAAGGACATAAAAAATAAGACTAAGGGAAATCAGAAGGATCAGAGAAAAGAAGGGCTGTTTGCAGCAGAAGAGATGGTTAAAGTTTAACGTGGTTAAAGAAAGTTAGAGTGGGACAGAGAGAGAAAGGAAAGAGAAAAGAGACAGAAGCAAATAGAAAAACAGGTAAAAACCTCTTCATCAACATTGTATTTAAGGCAAACTGTTGAATTTACAGATGAACAAACTATGTCATGCTGTAGACCACCTCCTCATCCTAATAATCCACCACCGGCTTAGCTTCCTCCATACGCCCAGGGAGAAGAGGGTGCTGTCGGTGGGGCAACATCACCTCCCACAGCTCCTTCTGTTCCTGTGCCTCGGCCTCAACCTCCTTATGCAGAAGACAGTGAGGGAGTGCTGGCTTATTTTAACAGACTGAAAGAGCCATTTAACACTCATAGTGGAATATTGGTACCTGAAAGTGCTGCAGAAAATGGGGATGGGCCTTATGCACAGCAGTTAAGAAATGCCTTCTTTAATGGTTCAAACCTGAAATTTCAGGTTTTATTCAAAAGCACCAGATTGGTTGGCAAACTTGTGCCCTGACAGGTACAAAAAATTATGCTGCGCATGTGACCACTGTTCTCCAACAAAGAGCAAAAGCACAAAAGAAAGTTAGAAAAACAGCTGAAGTGTTTTTCACTGACTGTGATAATGAAATGGTTTCTGAGTGTTATTTTCAGGGGGACAAGCTATGGCTTGATGGCCGGGGCAGGGGGCGGGGACGAGGTCATGGCTGGAGACCTGGCAGACAGCAGATAGTTAATCATGACTACTGCTACGTCTGCGAAAAAGCAGGACACTGGGCCAAGAGCTGCCCACAGAGAAAGACACACCCTGAACACCAGGATGGAGGAGCAGGTTACTCTGCATGACTAGACAGCAAAAAAGGTCAGATGCAAAATACACACACTGAACAGAATAAAGAGATACGAGACACACATCTGACTGAAGCTAAGATTTTGAGCTTAGAAGGAGTAACTGAACTCATGCTTTATGAAGAAAAACCAAAAGTGACATTGTTGGTGCAATGAGTTAAAATAAAATTCCTGTGTAACACAGGAGCTTGTAGGTCAGTTCTTAGTAATCCACCAGACAAACTCAGACTGACTACAAAAGAACATATTTTAGTAAAAGATGTAGGAGCAGCATGCGGACAACAACCTGAGGAAGAGAAACTGTTCAAATTGTGGGTGAGCCCACACATTTCACTTGCTAAACATTCAACAGCTGAGTGGAAAGATTTAGGAGCATTTGTAACCAGGGCTGAAGAGGTGGGGACCGCCTGGGAGCCAGTCCCAGGTGACCCTCATGTTTTCTACAACCGCACTGTAGACACATATAGCAAAAAGTTGAACTGGTGTACAATCACAACAAAAGCTAAACATCTAAGTGTAAAGAATGAGTAGAAGTGTTCACTCTAACAACAGAGGAAGAAAATCAATTAAAGGAAGTTCCCTCATATTTATGGTCTACAGGAGCAGCAGACGTAGGAGAATCAAAGGAGTAGAACCAGTTAAAATAACACCAAAAGCTACCTTCAGGCCCTTTCAAAGACAATATCCACTAAAACCTGAGGCTGCTGAAGGAATTAAACCAGTATTTGACTCTACTAAAAGCAGGCATTATCAGAGATACCTAGAGCTCCACTGGTACCAGACCCACACACCCTGCTGAATGACGTCAAGCCCAGCTCAAAGTGGTTTACTGTCATTGATGTGGCAAATGCATTTTTCTCTATTGAAGTTGACAAACAATGATAATTCTGATTTGCATTTGAGTTTTCAGGCAAAAGATGGACTTGGACATGGATTCCACAGGGTTATTGTGAGTCTCCTACCATCTTTTCCCAAGTAATGTCTGCTAACTAAGCTAAGTTTTCACCTCCTGCAAGAAGTCAAATACGTATTTGTATGTAAATGAAATTTGGATATGCTCTGAAACACAAGAACAATGCAAAACAGACACCATAGCTCTGCTTAAGTTTCTAGCAGAACAGGGACACAGAGTGAGTAAGAGCAAATTAGTTGTAAAAAAAAAAAAGTTAGTTAGATATCTAGGTCACGACCTTTCACAGCAAGGGAGAGCTCTAGACTCAGACAGAAAAGAAGCTATACTTAAAGCACCAAAACTACAAACTAAAAGACAGATGATGTTTTTCTTAGGTATGACAAACTTCTGCAGAGCATGGATACCAAACTATTCAGAGTTGTCTAGTCCATTGTTGAAATTGATTTATGACACAGCACCTCTATTTTAGGACTGTCTAACTATGAAAACTGTTTTATGCAAACTGTTGATTGTAAAAATGGTCACATGACTTCAGTGCTGACAAAACAGGCCTATTGCTCATTATTCTGCCCAATTGGATCCAATAGCAATGCCTGTGTGTATTCAAGCTGTTATTGCAGCTTCCATGATGGTCCAAGCTTCAGCAAACATCAAGTTGTTCCATCCTCTGACACTAAAGGTTCCACATGCAGTCTCTGTCCTGTTGTTGCAAAACAAGATAGCATATATGTTACCAGCTAAACATCTGTCCTGCATGACTACATTGCTTTCACAGCCACATCTCACTATTGAACGATGTACGACCTTTAATCCTGCTACATTAATGCCTATAGCTGAGGATGGTGGGCCACGATTGTATTGCTGAAACTGAGAATAGAGTGTTGCCCAGGCTTGACCAAACTGACACACCTTATAAAGATGCTGAAATGACAATGTTTGTAGATGGATCTTGTAAAAAACAAGAAAGAAATCAGATTGATCTAATTCTACAGGAGATACTGTTGTAACCCTTAAAGATATTTTAAAGCTGAATCACTACCATCTCATTTATCATTGCAGGCAGTGAGACTTATTGCCTTAACAGAAACTTCTATATTAGGAAAAGGAGAAGTAGATAATATCTACACTGATAGCAATTATGGATTTTCAACTGTACATGTGTTTGCTCAGCAGTGGAAGAACAGAGGAATGATTACATCATTTGGTAAGCCTATCACACACAAAGACTTTCTTTTCCAGCTGTTAGATGCTGTGCAGCTGCCTAAAGAGGTTACTAATTGTGTGACATAAATGTGAGGACTAGATATGATTTCTTTTGTTAATTGTAAAGCTGACGAAGTTGCTAAATCAGCAGCACAGAAACCACTGCCTTTCCAAGCTACAGTTATAGTTGAACATCCTGATGAGCAAATACTTAAAGACATGCAGAACAGTGAACCTTAGAAATGAAAAGACTCATGGGTAACAACAAAAACAAAGGGAAAAGTGTAAATTATGTAAAGATGAAAAGTAGTGTTAGCTAAAAGTTTATTTAGATATGAAGCTGTACTGACGCATGCTAATGTGCATACGTCAGCAGGAGGGATGGTAGATTAGTAAACATAGTGTTTACAACATATGGTTTTACAAACTACTCAAAAAAAAAAAAAAAATTTATTAACAATGTGAAATATGTGTAAAAATAATCCACAGGGAGAGATTGTGACAAGAAATAGTGGAAAGTTTCCACTATCTGAATATCCATTCAACACATTTGCATGAATTTTATTGAACTAAATAACTGTGAGGGAAAGAAATACTGTTTAGTGATCATTGATGCATTAACTAAATGGACTGAAGTGTTTCCAGCAAAGCATCCTGATGCACTGACAGTAGCTAAAACACTGACAACTACTATTATTCCTAGATTTGGAATTCCAGAGAAAATCTATTGTAATAATGGTACATATTTTGAAAACCAGGTAATTAAACATCTTACTGCAGTGTTATCATCCTCCTGAGCTAAAACCATTTATTAAGGAGGATGCTTACATGACTGAGACCATTGCTGATTACATGGCAAAAATGTTGAATAATAAAAATGTTGTCAATGTTGTATTAATGCACAACAGGAGGGTCCTGAGCCTGAACCTGACTCTAGAGTAAATCCAGGAGACTGGGTCTTTGTAAAAATCATCAAGAGGAAGTATTGGTTTTCTCTGTACTGGGAAGGACCTTACCAAGTACTGCAGTCTATACTCATGGTTGTGAGAATTGTTGAAAGACCTTCCTGGATTCATTTAACACACTGTAAAGAGGTAAAAGTACTGTCTGAGTAATTCTGTCAAACCAGCAGGGACTCACTCTAAACTCCAACTAACCTGTGGTGAAGTCTGGCTACAAAGGGGGGTGGGACCAATAGGGACCACTCGTCTCAAACCAGTGAAGAAACCAACCACACCCAGGGGAATTAGGTGAGTGAGGAGTAGAGTGACCTGGGGAGAAGACTGCTCAGAAGTACATTTTGCCATGGAGGGTCCAATATATCGACCCTGGCACCCCTTTAGACTATTTTGTGGGGTGACACTGACAATAAGCGTATTGACTGTCATATCACTGACCACAGTTATGTTGATTTTGTTTCTCTTTGAGAAGGGTGTGCAACAGCCGGAGAATGCTACTCACTCCACTGAGATAAGACCTGGTATCTTTTCCTCCCTTGAGAAGGAATTGCTACAGCCAGGTAATGAACAACACCAAAACCAAACCTAGGCCAAAGAGAGCTAATGATGTGCCCACTTTTATCTTTTGGGCAAATGAGACTCAAACTGCCCAGTTTGATTTTTGTAAAGTAGTTAACTGTGGTAATGTGTGACAGGAACAGCTGACATGAGCAGACAAGTATATTTATGTCACTAAAATATGTAGGTTACACTGATAAGACTCGATCCACACAATGATCCAACAGGCCTGGACTGCACACTGCAGCTGTTTACTTCCACCTGCCCTCCAGCCAGTAAACAATGTCTTTGCATTATTTGATGCCACCTATTCCTGCTCTTACTCCACCTTTCTTTACACCTTATAGTACTAATTATACCTGTTTTTGAGAAATTCCACTTCAGGGAGAAAGGTCGGTGATCTCCACTGGTGCAGCTCTACCACCAATGTGACCACTCCTGGGGCAGGCTATGACCCTTCCTGGTTCAGGAACCATGTTACTGCACGTGCTGACCTGTGGTGGTATTGTGGTGGAAACCAATTGAGTGCTCTCACCTGACTGGCAGGGAACCTGTGCTCTTATACAATTGGTGATGCCATTTTATGTGTTACCGCTGTCTGGTTCTTCCCTAGACAGCCCACACCGTGTGAAAAGAGACACTGCAGCAGCCGGTAGTTTTGATAACTGAATGTACATTGATGCCATCAGAGCCCAGAGGAGTTCCTGACGAGTACAAAGCTAGAAACCAAGTTGCAGCAGGGTTTGAATCTTTTCTGTTTTGGTGGTCAACCATTTATAAAATGTTGATTGGATAAATTATTTGTATTATAACCAGCAGAGATTCATTAACTACACTAGAGATGCTGTCAGAGGCTTAGCAGAGCAGTTAGGTAAAACTAGTCTTATGATCTGGCAGAACCGGATGGCATTAGACATGTTGCTGGCTAAGGAGGGAGGTGTTTGTAAAATGTTTGGATCTGCCTGTTGTACCTTTATTCCTAACAACACTTCCCCAGATGGATCTGTCACTCGAGCTTTACAAGGACTCCAAGCCTTATCTGAGGAGCTCACTGAGAATGCTGGTATTGACAACAACTTCACTTCTTGGCTGGAGGGAATGTTTGGTAAATGGAGCGGCCTGATCCAGTCCATACTCATCTCAATGGCTGTGATGACTGCTATTTTGGTTACCTGTGGTTGCTGTTGCATTCCATGCATTAGAGGCCTTTGTCAACGCCTTATTGATACAGCAATTAACAAACAAATGTATCAGTCCATTTCACAGGATGACCAGGAACCCTGAAACTCTTCCAGAGCCAGTGGAGAAAGACATGACTATGACCTTCACGGACTATGATAGATTTGTCTTAACTTCTGAACTGTAAGGCATGAATGACTCCAACGTTGAAAATTCCTTCAGAAAGTGATGTTGTGATGATGACTATTTGCCCATAAAGACAGAAAGTTATGACGATTGTTTTTCATTTTTACAAGTTATATTTTAGCATGCTAATCATTTTAGATTTGTGATTGTGATCTTGTTTGTTTGATCATAGTTATGATTTATGATTTTACTGTTTTTCCTATAATAGTAATAATTCTCATCTTTCTGTGTTTTACCAGAATAATAATCATTAATGATCTGCTAAACATTTTCATATAGTAGTTATGCTAAGCATAAACAGGAGGGATGTGTTAGAGAAATTAAAATGTTTACTCTCCTGTGACCTGATCCACCTTACTTTAGTATAACTGAAGCACTTCTGAAACCAGTGAAGAAACCAGTGAAATATAATTGTTGCTCTCAGTGAGCACAGTTTGCTCTAACCTTGACTATTTGATAAGGGCCCAGATGTCTTTCTGTGAGAAATCCCCTCCCTTTTGTATTTCCATGAAAACTGATGTGTTAGGCTGCAAGCAGCCAGTGATCCTCATGCTGTACCAAGGTGCTGTGTAATTGTTACTCCTTGCAAGTAAAACTTCTATATAATCTTACCGAAGTTCGTCCTCTGAGTCTATTTGTTAAAAGGATAAAAGGAACACTTTCTTTTATGGGTTTATAGTACATGGTGTTGTTAAGTTGCCTCTTGGCCTCTAGGGCATATTGATGTTTGTCCATGATGACAATTTTAGCTCCCTTGTCAGCAGGTTTTATAATGATGTTTGGGTTTAGCTGCAGTTGCCTGATTGACCCATGCATCCAGCTGGTCCCAGGTCAGTTCCCAGATGGATGGTAGGGTAAAGGGCACCTCGCTGTTGGGGGAGTCCTGAAAATGATATATAAGTTTTATCCTCCTATGGTATTTATGTAAATCCCTCCATAGTTCACTTCTATTAAAATTATTGGGGGTGGGGATGTAAGTGAGTCCCCTCTCTAGCAGGTGATTGTGTCTGGTCTGAAAAGGGTGGAGAGGTTGAGAATACTGGATTTTGAGCTCCAGGTGAGGTCCACTGGTGGAGTTGAAGTGGACAGACCATCGGGAGTTGAAGGGCCAAGCGGGGTCCCTGTTCGTGGTGAGACCTGAGGAGGAAGGGATGAGGGAATGGTGATCAGCCCTGCATCTGTCGAGGTCACCCAGGGGCCACCGATCAGCAGGTCAGCTGTCCAGGTACCCAGATTGGGTTGTGTAGAAACTATAAATTTATATGTAGTTGTGTGCACCACAATTTAAATATTGCCAATGCTGTGTTGTGTGGGAGAGTGAGAAGGTCCAGCAGGGTGGGGGGTGTAGTAAGGGGAGAGATTCCGGTTCTGATTGGGGTAACGGGCTGGAAGGGGGAGGAGGCTGACATGGAATCATTAAATTAATCATTAAACCACCCTCTATCTTCCGAGGGAGTTTACCACAACAATTATAACTGCTGCATACATCCCACTGGATGCTAATGCTAGGACAGCTATCAAAAAACTGCATGAAGCTATTAGCAAACAGCAGACAGTTTATCCTGAGGCTGCTTTCATTGTTGTGGGGGATTTTAATCACTCTAACTTGAGAACAGTACTCCCAAAATTTTATCAACATATTGAATGCCTTACAAGAGGAAGCAAAACACTGGATCGTGTCTATACAAATATAACTGAGACATAAAGAGTTTTAACCCTCCCCCACCTGGGACAGTCTGATCATCTTTCATTGTTCTTACTGCATCCCGGTCCAGGGTGGGGTCCGGGATGCAGAGACTCAGTCTAAAACGCCTCTCTGCAGTTTCCTTAGAGCCGCCGCCCCCCTCAAACCACATACAGACTGTGTCTGCCCCTCGAACATATAAATCAAATAAATCAGAAGTTAACAGAAGAGGAGTTATTCATAAAAACTTAATAAAAATTAAGACCACTCCTCTTATTGAACAGAAAAACAGAACTGTCAAATGTGGATTATTAAATATCAGGTCTCTTTCATCTAAATCTCTGTCAGTAAATGATTTGATAACTGATCACCAAATTGACCTACTTTATCTTACTGAAACCTGGCTACAGCAGGATGAATATGTCAGTCAGGAATCAACCCCCCTCAGTCATAAAAATTATCATGTTCCTTGAAGCACAGGTCGAGGTGGAGGAGTAGCTGCAATCTTCCACTCAAACTTATTATTAAACTTTCATCCTCAGAACAGTTATAACTCATTTGAGAGCCTCACTCTTAGTCTCTCGCATCCAAACTGGAAAACACAAAAACCAGTTCTACTTGTCATTGTGTATCGTCCACCTGTCCCTTACTCAGAGTTGTTAAGTGAATTCCCAGACTTCCTGTCTGATTTAGTGCTTAGATCAGATAAAGTCATTATAGTGGGAGATTTTAACATTCATGTAGATGTTGAAAATATAATAGCCTCAGGATTGCATTTAATTCTATATTAGAGTCAATTGGTTTCATTCAAAATGTTAATAAACCCACCCACTGTTTCAATCACACCCTTGATCTTGTTCTGACCTATGGCATCGAAATTGAACATCTAATAGTTTTTCCCCCAAATCCTGTTTTGTCAGATCATTCTTTAATAACTTTTGAATTTAAAATGATGGATCATGCAGCGTTTGGAAGAAAATTCCACTACAGCAGATGTTTATCCGACAACGCTGTTAATAAATTTAAGAAAATGATTCCATCTTTGTTTACATCTATGCCAAGTATAAACATAGTGGAGGGCAGCTGCTTCAATCCCACTCCCTACCAAATTGATCATATTGTTGACAGCGCTGTAACCTCACTGCGTGAAACGCTTGATTCTGTGGCCCCTCTGAAAAAGAAGTTAGTGAATCAGAGAAGACTAGCCCCATGGTATAATTTACATATTCGTACCTTAAAGCAGGCATCACGAAGGCTGGAAAGGAAGTGGCGTTCCACAAACTTAGAGGAAATTTTTCTAGCCTGGAAAAACAGTCTACTAACATATAAAAAAGCTCTCCGTAAAGCCAGAACTGCATACTATTCATCACTAATAGAGGAAAATAAGAACAATCCCAGGTTTCTTTCAGCACTGTAGCCAGGCTGACAAAAAGTCACAGCTCTGTTGAGCCCAGTGTTCCCTTAGCTCTCAGCAGTGATGAATTTATGAGTTTCTTTACAAATAAAATCACAACTATTAGAGATAAAATTCAGCAGATGCTTCCTATACCTGCAATAAATGAATCTTCTACTACAGTAGCTCTTGAATCATCTGTAGGACCTCAGTTATGTTTAGACTGCTTCTCTCCCATAGATCTCTCTGAATTTACATCAGTAGTTGCTTCATCAAAATCATCAACGTGTCTCTTAGACCCCATCCTGACTAGACTGCTTAAAGACACCCTGCCATTAATTAATAGTCTCATCTTTATTAGACTTAGTAAATTTATCTCTAGTATCAGGCTACGTACCACAGGCCTTTAAGACTGCAGTAATCAAACCTTTACTCAAAAAGCCTAGTCTTGATCCAGGAGTCTTGGCTAATTATAGACCAATATCCAACCTGCCATTTATTTCTAAAATCCTAGAAAAAGCTGTTGCTAAGCAGCTGTCAGACCACTTACACAGGAATGAACTATTTGAAGATTTCCAATCAGGATTTAGAGCACATCATAGTACAGAAACAGCACTGTTGAAAGTTACCAACGATCTTCTCTTAGCCTCAGATAATGGACTTGTTTCGATACTTGTCCTCCTAGACCTTAGTGCTGCATTCGACACCATTGACCACAACATTTTATTACAGAGACTGGAGCATGTGACTGGTATCAGAGGAACAGCATTAAAATGGTTCCAATCCTATTTATTGGACAAATTCCAGTTTGTTCATGTCCATGATGAACCTTCCACTCGAACAAAAGTTAGTTATGGAGTTCCACAAGGTTCTGTGCTAGGGCCAATTGTGTTCACCTTATACGGGCTTCCTTTAGGCAATGTTATTAGGAAGCACTCTATTAATTACCACTGCTATGCAGATGACACTCAGTTGTATCTATCTATTAAACCTGTTAACACAAACCAGTTAACCAGACTTCAAGCCTGTCTAGCTGACATAAAGGCCTGGATGACCAGTAGCTTTTTACTTTTAAACTCAGAGAAAACAGAAGTCATTATATTTGGGCCAAAAAATCTCAGAAATAACTTTTCTAAAATTGTAGCTACTCTAGATGGCATAGCCCTGGCCTCCAGCCCTACTGTAAAAAACCTTGGAGTTATTTTTGACCAGGACATGTCCTTTAACTCACACATAAAACAAATCTCTAGAACTGCATTCTTTCACCTGCGCAACATTTCCAAAATTAGGAGCTTCCTGTCTCAAAATGATGCAGAAAAACTAGTCCATGCATTTGTTACCTCAAGGCTAGATTACTGTAACTGATTACTATCTGGATGTCCCAATATCTCCATAAAACGCCTCCAGTTAATCCAGAATGCCGCAGCCAGAGTCCTGACAGGAACTAGCAAGAGAGATCATATTTCTCCTATATTGGCTTCTCTTCATTGGCTCCCTGTAAAATATAGAATAGAATTTAAAATCCTTCTTCTCACATACAAATCCCTTCATAATCAAGCTCCTTCATACCTTAAAGACCTCATAGTACCATATTATCCCAATAGACCACTTCGCTCTCAGAGTGCAGGTCTACTTGTGGTTCCCAGAGTTTCCAGAAGCAGACTGGGAGGCAGAGCCTCAAGCTCCTCTCCTGTGGAACCAGCTCCCAGCCTGGGTTCAGGGGGCAGACACTCTCTGTACTTTTAAGGCTAGACTTAAAACCTTCCTCTTTGACAAAGCATATAGTTAGGGCTGGCCTCAGGCAACCCTGAACCATCCCTTAGTTATGCTGCTATAGGCCTAGACTGCTCAAGGACCATCGGTGCACTGCGCTCCCCTACCCTAACCCCCCCCCCCCCCCTTTCCCTTCCCCTCCCCTCCCCTCTCTTCCTCTCCTCCCACCTCATGTATATTCCACCATTGAATGTCACTAACCTTGTGCTCTCTCCCTCTCTCTCTGTTCTCTCTGTACCTTCTGTATCTGTCTGCAAGGGATTTGAATTAGATTTCTCTGATTGGACAGTCTAAGTGTCACTCTTTTAGCCACTCTGCGTGTTTTGACTGGAGCTATAGCACTAGGGGAGAGTGTTCTCTCCCTGGGCCTCAGGTCGATAAGCTATATGTCCTATGGCTATAAGTCCTAGAACAGCAGAGGCCCTGGGTGTCCTAGTTGCTGATAGCAGCATTGATGCTAGTCAGGATCTATGATCCGGGAGGGGGGGGGGGGGGGGGTCTGACAGGGGTGCTCTGAGGAAAGACAGGTGTAGGTGTTGGCCGAGGTGGTCGAGATGGGGGAGTTTTAATTGATTGAGGGACAGAAGTCATGCTCCTGGGTGGCAAAGAAGGTGGTGTTTGCCGGGGGGATGAATTCACTGGCGTTGATGATAATACCTGTGACCTTGCCAGGTTAGGGGTAAGAGGCACCATTTTAATTCCTGATTTCACCAAGGTTTCCAAATGATTTGGAAATCCCATTGGTGAAGCCGGGGATGGGATGGTCAATGATGAGTATGCAGAGGATGTGGATGCAGCTGGGGGGGCCCAGGGCAGTGGAGGGAGCACAATTGAAGGTGCTGTTGAGGGGGGATCCTTGGTTGATGAGGGGTCCGTTGCTGGTGTGGTGTGAGTGTTTACTTCACTCCTCTCTTCTCTCAGAGGAGCCTTTGGCTGTTCAGACGGCCATCCAGACCCAGTGTGGTGTCTCAGAGAGTGGAGGAGGTTATCCGTTAGCCGTCTCACTCCACTCCTGCTCAGATATGGGCCCTTTCCCTTGAACAGGTTGTCGCGTTGCCAAAGCAGGTTGAAGTTATCAATGAAGTGCACTCGTCTTATCTCACAGGCCTTGGACAGCCATGTGTTCAATGCAAGCAGCCGGCTGAATTTATTAATCCTCCTGTCGATGTTTGGGAGAGGTCCACTGACAAATGACTGGATTTTCAGTTTGTCAGGTTTCTCTAATAATTTAGAGAAGTCCTGTTTTAAAACCTCTAATTCTCCCTTTCTGGTGTCCACTGCACCCACATGCAGGATCAGCTGTTTGACTCCATGGTGTTTTGAGATGACCTGGGGGAGGAGAGCTGCTATATCGGTGACCATGGCACTTGGGTAGCTACATGTAATAATTCTGCTGTTGTTTATGTCACTGATAGCACCGTCTCCAAGCAGAAGGATATCTCTGTCCTTCACATTTGTCACAGATTCTTTGTCTCTGTTTCTCTGACTGGCTCCATGGCTCCTGTTTTTAAAGTTATTGCTTTTTTGGTTTTCAGGCACAGCAGACATTTCTTGCTTAATAAGATTTAGTTCAGACAGTGGTTGAAACCTGTTAGTGAGCTGTATGTTTGTTGATGCTACATGTGGTCCTGGGGTGCCACCATTCTTTTTTCTAATTCTGTGACGCTTTGGCTTGGCACCAAGTTTATGCCAGGTGGCTTCATTTTGATCAGTTCCCACTCTTGAAAGTTTTGGGAAAGACACTGTATCGTCCAGGTCCAGAGTAGCATTTTGGTCAACATAACACTTATTATTGATAGTAGGTTTTGGCTTCTTACCACTGGGTCTGAACAGAAGCGTGTCGTGAAGTCCTCTTTCAGATTCCAGAGCAAAAATCTTCATTTGTAACACATTGATTTCCTGAAGATATATCCAGCAGTTCTGGCACAATTCTTTTCCAGACATGTTGAAATATTCGTGTTGAAAACAATCCATGGCTTTAGTCCCTCAATAGGTCATATTAAGTGTTAAAAAGAAAAATAAAATCCTCACTAAAATTCCAAATGCAGTTAAAAAAGGGGTAAAAAAGTGTATCATAAAATCATTGGGTAAAAAATAAATGAAATAAAAAGGAATAAAAGCAAAGCAAAGCTGGCAGAAGCAGAAACAGGCAGAAAAGCGTCTGCACCCTTCAGAAGCAGGAAACTACTCTTGTGACCTTTCTCTCCCTGTGACCTTTCTTTCCCTGTGACCTTTTCCTGCACGACACGTTAGTAGTAAAGTTAAATGGTTAACCAAGCATCAAATCGTTTACATTAATTTCCATACATTCTATAGCATTGCACACCCAATCATCAAGTCATTTGCATTAATTTCCATTGCATTCTGTAGCATTGCACAACACACATGTAAGTATAACATTTCTCAGTCATTCTCCTAACTACTTATGTGTGTGTGTGTGTATGTGTCCTGCCAAAGACTCTCCCTCACATCAGATTGCCTCTTCACACTGAGGACAATGCTTGTAACCCTTGATCCCTATAACTAAGTCTTACAACTCTTTGCAACAATGTATAAACATTAATAAGAGTAATGAAATGTATAAGCTTTATTTCCCAAACAATTATGAATGAAATTAGTAAGATTTATTTCCAAACAATCATAAATGAAATTAGTAAAGGTGTAAGATTTATTTCCCCAACAATTATAAATGAAATTTATTTCCCCAACACTACTTAATATTTATTTTCATTAAAATGATTGTCATTAAAATGAAACCACAATAGTAAAAAATGTTATTATATTAAATTAATAGTCGCACAATACATCAATAGTCGCCAACAGTTTTAGTATTTCAACTTTAGTTCTGAGACATCATGTTTTTTCTGTGATATTGGCATGGCGGTTAGCTAAGAGTACTACATTACCCATGAGCATCGGCCGCTGTTGCTATGGAGAAGAAGCCATTGGCGCTACTCAGAGCGCCGTTGAATGCAAAATGTTTCTTTGTTAAAAGATATAAACCTTAAATGCAAATGTTGCTGAATTTACTCATGAGATTGTAAAATTATTTTTGTCAACGCCTTAATCTTTATTTTCCACCGGTCGATGTTCCACTCGTATGCTCGGTGATTGGCTGTTTCTTCCCGCAATGCACCTTGGGAGCCGTAGTAACGTCAGCCGTAAGTTGGAGCCCTGTAACGTTATTCTGCCCAGATGGTTTTATGAACCTGCATGTTTGGCTAGGAACGGAGTGTGTCTGATACAGTGTCGGTTTCATGCACTGAGTGGCCGCTCAAACTGTGAGTCACAAGTCGTTGCCTATGGGGAAAATGAATGGGATTTTTACTTGCGAAACTAGGGGCCTGAAATCATTGAATTTGGCTCAGAGTTGAATTCAGTTATTGTGTATTTTAATTCTTACTCTTCGTCTGTGCATACTTGCATAACAGCAGTGATGGACTGTCCACACATCCACCGACACCGTATGTTACCAAATACATTTTATATATGCATATTTTGTTTATACAAACAGTACCAAAGGTCGACGATGAAGGCACTGAGGTTAGCTGCTAGCTTTGAGACAAAGGTGTCTTAAATAGTTACCGCAGTCTAATGCGGTGATTTCTTCTTCAGTGTGTGCATATCAGTGCTGTGCTGTCCCAGTAAGCCATGATGCTGGTTAATCACTGTGTGCTTACATGTGTCTCATTGTTTTTATTTATTCCCGCATGTCTCTACAGACCTAAGCTGAGAACTGCCTTATCTCTACACTGTCCCCTACATGTGTGGTGAGCAGTTCCTCTATTATTCATCTGTACATTTCATACATCACTAACAGTAAACATGTGCAGTAAACTCAGCTCTTACATGCGCAGCATTAAACACTTATTCTAGTTATATATTTCTCTCAGCTTCTGGCCCGATGGCTAGAAGAGGTAAGCCCTATGGTTTCATATGAAGCATTATGCTGTGTAATTAACAAGATGACATGCACTGATTGTGTTTTGTCTTGATCATTCCTTAACAAGAAAGGACAATTATAACAAAGGAGCAAAAGGAGACCCTGAAATCCTCATTTGAAGAGGGAATGACAAGTGTCGGCTCATCGTTAATACCAGCAGCTGCTGAGGCCACAGGTTTGACACCTGTTGTCGTAGAAGTAAGTCTAGTTTGGTGTTTTCACCATTACTGATTCACGTCAACATCCTGCCACTATAGCGATCTATTATGGTTTGGAATTAAAAATATGGTTTGATGTTATATTACATAACATTCGTTTATTTTCTTGTTGTTAATGTTTGTTTTTGTCTTTTTAGAACTGGATTGGAAACTATAAAAGGTCGCTAAAAGCACCCTCTGGCCAGAGGCCCCGAAAACCCAAACTTCACACACGGGATCTCTCAGCTTACAATCTTTTTTGCAGAGATCTTCTGCGAAACAAAGGTAAGAGAATAATTGTTCTGTCATATTAAACAGTATATTGCAGTAAACCTTTCAGTATTAGGTTCCATTGGTTGTGTTGTGTTACTTTATGCTCAGTTCCTTTATATTAATGTGTAGTGACAGAGTCGTAAGTGTAAGTGAAAAAGTAGACATCACCTTTAGCCTCCAGTCTTGTTTCCATGTCACATGGTTATTTTAAAAAGGTTGTTTTCACCACCCATATTTGACTAGAAAAATAGATTATGCTTGCTTATGTTGCTTACCCTCCACCTTCCTTCAAGGCTCAGATAATTTCTAACAGTGTAGGCAAACCCACTGGTGACAGTGAAAAGAATTCTGTTCCAGCTTTGCTCTTGTGTTTCTGTATATGTCAGAATAAACACAAATAGAGGTCCCATAGAGATGCAGACATCTTCACTAAATATTAATTTATTTAAATTCCTTTTTCTCATTCTCAGGAACACTCAAAGATATTAAGCCCAAGTGGTCCTCATTAGGGGAGCAGCAGAAGAATTACTACCTTGAAGAGGCAGCTGCTCTTAAGGCTGAAGGAAAAACTCAGCACCTTAGCCCTGAGATGAGGGAGCTTAAAATTAAAAAGCACCTGAAGCAGCTCAAGTTAGAGGTTTGGAATAAAGGCTAGGAACTGTTAGTATAATAGTGCTAAAGATGCTTTCTCAGCAGTTGTGATATGAATAGGACGTGATGTTGTCATTTACAAACTTTTGTCAAATCATTCCAAAGTAATTGACCCAAAATATTGTGCTTATATTTCAGTCGATTTGTGTATTGACATGATTTGAACATTTAGTTATCTCAGTTTTCTTTACAAGGCTGTGTCCAAAACTACTCATTTTAATAACTAATTCCTATATGTAATACACACTCAGTACACTAAGTACTGTATAATAGTAAACTGTAAGTTTAGATTGGTAATCGTCATTGACAAGTGTCATCATGGACAAAACTCTCAGATTTGACACATTACATTGTGGCATTGTTTTTATTTTTGAAAGCACACCGAGCACATATTTACAGAGACACTCGTAAATTAGCAAGTAGTTAAATTTAGTGAACTGCGTAGCAAACAGAAAGTGATTTTGAACACAGCCCACTGAAGCAGCAGTTATCTGTGTAGTACTCTGCACATTTATCTTTAAATATTTGTATTTGTTAAGATTTCCTTCCTTTCATTTATTCATGGATCTCATTTTTATCTAATCATTTCGAAAGGTGTCCAGTCTCGAGGCGCTGGGTGTGGAAACAGCCATAATGTCATGCGACCTCCAAAAGTCCAAGTTAGATGTTCATACAGTAAGCAGCAAAGGAGCTGCTAGTTTTCTGGACTCGACGGACACAGTCAGCAGTTTTGCTTTGCATTTTAAAGGTTCACACAGATGGACATTCACACAGATGCACACAAACTTGTCTTCTAGCAGAGTTACTTGGAATTGTTGGTATTGTTAAATGTTTTTCTCTATTCCATTTGTAGCTGACGCCTCTGCTGCTTCTCCTACAAAAATGCCAGTTGGTGTCATGGTTAAAAGAGTGCAGGAAATATTCAACCAAAAATACAGTACGTACCTTTTTAGACTAATTATAAAAGACTCATTAATTCAGCTTTAACATTTTCAAATTGAAGTAGGTCGTTTTATTATATATTAATAATGTATAATATTATCTTATGTATAATGTATAATATTATTGTGCGTAATGACCCACTGCAGAGGTCTGACTGTCTGAGCTGAGTGGTTGTCAGCTTCACAGAAATTTTAACATATATAAAATTTGGTGGAGCATGTATCTCATTTCAGAGGAGGCCGGCGGTGATGGGAGGCTACCGTACCAGTCTCTTCAAAATCAAAGTATCAGCATACACGTTGTTGGACTGCCTAATGGCCTTACACTAAAAAAACCATCCTTCTACGGACGAATACAGTTGGAAGAAATACTGAAGGCTGCAGACAAGATTTCTTTTCGAATAGGTTAGTTCAAATCAATCACTTGCTTATCAAACAGTATTCATAATACAGAATGTGTGTAGCTGACTGTGTATTGTCGTTTTTTTAGGCATTAGATGTAGCAACAGCTTCAGATATCAGGCCATAAGGGAATATAATATATACAATAAAATATATAGATAGGCATGTATGGCTGCACTAAAATGTAGTGATTTTGTGTTTCCTCCTGAATAGGTCCAGGCAGATGTATTCAGACACAGACTGTGGATGAGATACTAGAGGCAATGTGTGAAAGTGGTATGTTGCTTTTGTGTCCAACATAGTATTTGCAGTTTTTTCGAATTTACTTATTCAGAGGTGTTGAAGGGGGTTATTATTGGTTTTAACAAAGTATAGGAGGTGGCCTCAGATGTCTTTAGATGTTTACATAGGGAAACACAACATTTATTGAATTACAATAGTTATAATATTTTCACACAAGATGGGCTGTATCATCACTGATCATTATGTGAGTAACATAATGATCACACTGAACACACTAAAATGAGATACATGCTTTATCTTAATCTGCAAACACCCCCACCCCACCCATACACACAGACAAAAAGACCCCAGTGGTACAGTGGGTATGGAAAGTATTCAGACCCCTTTAAATTTTTCACTCTTTGTGTCATTGCAGCCATTTGCCAAAATCAAAAAAGTTCATTTTATTTCTCATTAATGTACACTCAGCACCCCATCTTGACAGAAAAAAACTGAAATGTAGAAATTTTTGCAAATTTATTAAAAAAGAAAAACTGAAATATCACATGGTCATAAGTATTCAGACCCTTTGCAGTGACACTCATATTTAACTCACATGCTGTCCATTTCTTCTGATCCTCCTTGAGATGGTTCTGCTCCTTCATTGGAGTCCAGCTGTGTTTAATTAAACTGATTGGACTTGATTAGGAAAGGCACACACCTGTCTATATAAGACCTTACAGCTCACGCATGTGCATGTCAGAGCAAATGAGAATCCTGAGGTCGAAGGAACTGCCTAAGGAGCTCAGAGACAGAATTGTGGCAAGGCACTGATCTGGCCAAGGTTACAAAAGAATTTCTGCAGCACTCAAGGTTCCTAAGAGCCAGTGGCCTCCATAATCCTCAAATGGAAAAAGTTTAGGACGACCAGAACTCTTCCTAGACCTGGCCGTCCAGCCAAACTGAGCAATCGTGGGAGAAGAGCCTTGATGAGAGAGGTAAAGAAGAACCCAAAGATCACTGTGGCTGAGCTCCAGAGATGCAGTAGGGAGATGGGAGAAAGTTCCACAAAGTCAACTATCACTGCAGCCCTCCACCAGTCGGGGCTTTATGGCAGAGTGGCCCGACGGAAGCCTCTCCTCAGTGCAAGACACATGAAAGCCCGCATAGAGTTTGCCAAAAAACACATGAAGGACTCCCAGACTATGAGAAATAAGATTCTCAGGTCTGATGAGACCAAGATTGAACTTTTTGGCATTAATTCTAAGCGGCATGTGTGGAGAAAACCAGGCACTGCTCATCACCTGCCCAATACAATCCCTACAGTGAAACATGGTGGTGGGAGCATCATGTTGTGGGGGTGTTTTTCAGCTGCAGGGACAGGACGACTGGTTGCAATTGAAGGAAAGATGAATGTGGCCAAGTACAGAAATATCCTGGAAGAAAACCTCTTCCAGAGTGCTCAGGACCTCAGACTGGGCTGAAGGTTCACCTTTCAACAGGACAATGACCCTAAGCACACAGCTAAAATAACAAAGGAGTGGCTTCGGAACAACTCTGTGACCGTTCTTGACTGGCCCAGCCAGAGCCCTGACCTAAACCCAATTGAGCATCTCTGGAGAGACCTGAAAATGGCTGTCCACCAACGTTCACCATCCAACCTGACAGAACTGGAGAGGATCTGCAAGGAAGAATGGCAGAGGATCCCCAAATCCAGGTGTGAAAAACTTGTTGCATCATTCCCAAGAAGACTCGTGGCTGTACTAGCTCAAAAGGGTGCTTCTACTCAATACTGAGCACAGGGTCTGAATACTTATGACCATGTGATATTTCAGTTTTTCTTTTTTAATAAATTTGCAAAAATTTCTACATTTCTGTTTTTTTCTGTCAAGATGGGGTGCTGAGTGTACATTAATGAGAAATAAAATGAACTTTTTTGATTTTGGCAAATGGCTGCAATGACACAAAGAGTGAAAAATTTAAAGGGGTCTGAATACTTTCCGTACCCACTGTATATAAAGTGCTTCAAATTAGTAGTATATAAGGTAGTAACATCAGCTACTCAGCGGTGGGGCAAGTACTTCAAATTAGAAGTATATAAGGTAGTTAACATCAGCTACCCAGCAATATGGGAAGTACTTCCAATTAGAAGTATATAAGGTAGTTAACAGTAGCTACCCAGCGGTATGGAAAGTACTTCAAGTTAGAAGTATATAACGTAGTTAACATCAGCTACTCAGCAGTATGGAAAGTACTTCAATTTAGAAGTATATAAGGTAGTTAACATTAGCTCCACCTTTACCAGCTCCAACATTGAAGTGATGAACACAATAATTCATCAGTTAGAATCCAATAATATCATCTAGATTAATGTAAAAATTTGAATACAGACTTTTCAATTCAATTCAATTCAATTTTATTTGTATAGCGCCAAATCACAATACAAATCATCTCAAGGCACTTTACAAAAACTAAAACTAAAAACCCAACAATTCCCTTATGAGCAAGCACTTGGTGACAGTGGAGAGGAAAAAACTCCCTTTAACGGAAGAAAAAAAACCTCCAGCAGAACCGGGCTCAGTTTGGGCGGCCATCTGCCTCGACTGGTTGGGGTGAGTGGATAGAGCAGAGAGAAAAGAACAGCAACAATAAACAACAAATAGACACTGCAAGGTGGTGGGGCCAGTAACTGCACATCAGCGATAAACAGCTCCAGGACCAGGGACACCTGCAGAAGGTACAGAGAGAACAGAGAGAGAGGGAGAGAGCACAAACTAGGGGAGAGAGAGAGCACAAGGTTAGTGACATTCAATGGTGGAATATACATGAGGTGGGAGGAGAGAAGAGAGAGGAGGGGAAGGGAAAGGGGGGGGGTTAGGGTAGGGGAGCTCAGTGCACCGATGGTCCTCGGGCAGTCTAGGCCTATAGCAGCATAACTAACTAAGGGATGGTTCAGGGTTGCCTGAAGCCAGCCCTAACTATATGCTTTGTCAAAGAGGAAGGTTTTAAGTCTAGCCTTAAAAGTACAGAGAGTGTCTGCCTCCTGAACCCAGGCTGAGAGCTGGTTCCACAGGAGAGGAGCTTGATAGCTAAAGGCTCTGCCTCCCATTCTGCTTTTGAGAACTCTAGGAACCACAAGTAGGCCTGCACTCTGAGAGCGAAGTGGTCTATTGGGATAATATGGTACTATGAGGTCTTTAAGGTATGAAGGAGCTTGATTATGAAGGGATTTGTATGTGAGAAGAAGGATTTTAAATTCTATTCTATATTTACTTTTACTTGTGACAGTATTTTCACACTGTGGTATTTCTATTATTACTTACGTACTTCTTCTATCAATGAACCACTAATAAAGTAATAATAATAAAATGCATAAATACATTTACAAACTGTTCCACAAAAGTAATACAGTTATACACATAAATATAAATATGCATATGTGCACATGATACCCACGATTAAACACAAAACATGCATGTGTTAATACAATGTCCACATCTTTGTACACACACTACCTGTGTACCCAGACACACACACACACACATACACACTGGTATATAAGTACACACATGTTGACCACTGTATGTGCCTACATGAATTCTGTATACTGAATACAGATGTAAATCACATAATACCCATTTACAGTTAAACGAGTCGGCACAGTAGTTCCCCATGGCTGTGCCTCAGGAAGTAGAGTGGGGGTCCAGTAACTAGCAGTGATTTAAGCCTCATCTTCTCTAGTCTTGGGCGAGACTTTGAACCCCAAGTTGCTCCTGATCCTGAAGGGGGTTACATTGGTGTGTGAATGATTGTGTGCATGGATGGATGAGTAGGCAAATAGTGTAAATAGTGCGTGTTTGAATTTCCCTTTGGGGATTAATAAAGTTTCTCTTATTTTATAAGTCAATATACTGTTAATATAATGTAGTATGAGTTCATGTAGAGTATTAAAAACAATCACTAAAATTTTAAAATCAATTGTTTAAATAACCGGTAACCATTTTACTGAGGTGAGAATATCAGTAATTTGTTCTCTCTAGCAGTTTGTCAGCAGTCTAGCAGCTGCATTTGGAACATGCAGAATACATACTGTACAAAATGGCTGTCATAGCGGATCATACATACCAAAATATTACTTTTTCCCCACACAATACATTTGACTAAGAGCCGAATATGGGTCTGTCTTCAAATGGAGTCATTTAATATGTTTCTACAGGTTTTATATTTAGCACATTGTGATATGTATACTAATACTGTGTATATAGTGATATACTTCAGATCCATTAACCTGCTTTTCATATGTTGTAGAATCATCAGACCTTTGCTGCGTTTGCTACACTCATTTCAAGGACGATAAGAAGAACTCTGTGAAAAAATGGCACAAGTGACATCAGTGCATCACGTGTCAGCTGTGGTCACATGGTTTGCTTTCAGAATGAGTATATACAGTACATAAGTGATCCTGCAGTGTCAGTTTATGTTCAGACTGACGAAGAACCTGTTACCTTCCTACCCTGTAAGCCAGTTTTATGCTCCGGAGGCACATATGTGAAGGTACCTATCTGCTGATCGGAGAAGATGTAAGTTTCATTTACATCTGTGCGAACATGAACATCATCGTTTCACCTTCAGCCTCACAGCAGGAACACAGATAAACCAATCGGCTCTACCCACATTGCGGTGTATATCATAAACCCCTTCACTGTGTTGGTACATATGCTTACATGTAGTTATAGAGAAGTGTAGATCGGCCGTCATACGTTCTCTAACACTACTGTACAGCTCATTGTACTTCCTGGCTGCACACAATACACACAGTCCCACTTTCCATCCTTTCAACACTGCTGCCATGCTGACAGATGAAAATCAGCGTGGACATTCATCATTTTCCAACCTGTTAAAGTGTTTATGTAAGTTGCACTCTGAGTGGCTGCATATTTGTTATATTTTTCAATAAATGGAACTGTGTTGAAAGTGAACAGGTTGTTGAAATAAATTTGTCATTAAATATTGAGGATAGAGACCCATGTTCAATAAAAATTGGATACATATAAAAACAAGATTTTTACAGAGATAGTACTGTATTCAGTCTGTCATTAATTATAATAAACAATTTTTTCTATATAAAATCTGTTTAGGGCAAAATGTACAAATGTGGTCTATTTCTAGTTCATATTTACTTTTGTTTCAGTCCATTTAAATATGTAACTTTTACATTTATGTACAAATATGTAATTTACATTTTTTCCTTTACTATATACAAATTTTAATTTGGATGAATCATGCAATTTTGTTGCTCTTAAATAATTACACCACTGGTCAGGAAGTTTTAAATTGACATTTAAACAATTCAAGTCCATTGATTCACCTTAAAACAAAGTGTTAAACTACCGAAGGTAAAGAAAAGGTTAGAAAAAACTAAAAATATACATACAGATGAAGTCATGTGTTAGCCTCCATGTTTTCTGCAGCAGTAGAAGTAAATGAAGCCTTGAAACTGGATGCAAACTGTTTCTACAGGTGTCCCAGCTTGTAAGTGTATAAAGGCAGTGTTGGAAAAGACTGTTACTACACTACACTGAAGTATTATTTGGACAATACAGCCCAGCAGGTAGTAGTACTGGATTTTACTATTATAATGGTGAGGAAAAGACAATGAACACAGGGAGTCAGGATAATGAGACAAAAACTACTTCCAGGCTGTGGAAGAAAAGAACAAATGATGAACAGCAGCACAGTCTCCAGACTCTCCAGGTGAAGAGTGAAAGCAAAGAAACCTACAAGTGCAAAACATTTGTGGGAACTTCTGCAGCAGTGCGGTCTATCCCAACAATATTTGGTTTCAGCTGGAGAGACAATGACACAGTGTGTTAGGCTGCTGGATGACAAAGATTACATTTACTGAGACAAAGAAATTTCCTTTTTATTATTTAAAAATGTTGTTTTTGTGCTTTAATTTCAGATATTGACACATTACAGTAACCTACATACTGTACATTTCAGCAACAACATGGAAACTGTTGACCCCAAACTGTAGTAAGTGACTGTCAAAACACTGCACCCCAAGAAGCTTAATCAAGAAAATATATTGCCAGTTAAGCAATCATGAAAATAATGAAATGGGATTTTTTAGTATGTGACATGTATATTAAAGTGTACTGTATAAGGTATTCTTTTCTCTGCAGCAAAAGTCATGTTATTTTACGTTTTGGTTATGGCCTTTACTATGGCATGCTGAAGTCCAGATTAAAAGAGACCTATGTATTTTAAGACCCCTGGCCATCATTACAAAGGGATTTCCACTAAACATTGATTATTTTAATTTAATAACTTTAAATGAGAATAACTGCTGTAACAATTTAATTTCCTCTTGGGGATTAATAAAGTACTTCTTCTTTTATTTGATTCCCTGTCCAATGGCTTTTTAACCCCTAAGCTTACACCATGTTTTATAAGAACAACAGTAAACATACCAAATATTTCTTGAATTGAAGCTGAAACTTTGGTCGTCAGTGTTATATTTCAGATTGAATAAAGAAAATGTAACCCTCCACTTTTGGCATGAGCCTTTTGCCCTTGAACACCAGTAGATGTCAGTATGTACTAACATTAAACATCTCTAAAATACATCTCTTTGGGACAGCCAGGGGACACCCCATCTCTCTATTTATTCCTTGTCACAGCTTGAAAGAATACTTTCAACATTACTTCACAGTCATACTGTCTTGGGTCCTTCAACAGCTCAACAGAGTGATTTCCCTTACAGTCATGTTTCCAGAAATGAGCTTTGGCTCAAAGCATTTGTCAAAACTTCTACATACAGCACAACACTGCACACAGTTCATCAGCAAAAGGATAAACCTCACCCAGACTATTTAGCTCATGTTTCAAAACTAGAGAGCGGTCAGGGAAGCTATATATGTTCAAGTGGAAAAACCCTCCCTCAACAGGGGTGGAAGGCTCAGACATAACCTGTCTTCAATCTACCAGGCTGCCCTTTCATCTGGAAATTAAGGAACAAATCAAATGTCTTCCAGGAAGGACACATTCTTGATGAATCAGAGGGGTCACATGAGTCTGCTATTAGATCCTAATAGTGATGGGCAAATGATACCGAGGCTTCGGAGCTTGTGTCACTCTTCCTGAAGCGGAGTGATTCGAAACACTGTGTCGGAGCTTGTATCAAAACACCAGTGTCGCGTGACTGTTTCGCTTCGCGCTTCATTGCTTCAAAATGTTTCAAAGCTTTTCATTGGCTGTTGCTGTTCTTTTCTCTCTGCTCTATCCACTCACCCCAACCGGTCGAGGCAGATGGCCGCCCAAACTGAGCCCGGTTCTGCTGGAGGTTTTTTTCTTTCCACTGTCGCCAAGTGCTTGCTCATAAGGGAATTGTTGGGTTTTTAGTTTTAGTTTTTGTAAAGTGCCTTGAGATGATTTGTATTGTGATTTGGCGCTATACAAATAAAATTGAATTGAATTGAATTGAATAGTCTTTCAGTGTGTGTCATTGGCTCATGGCGTTTCAATGCATTCTCATTTTGATCTCAAGAGGTCTGAACTTTTATTGCTGTCATGGGATTGAAACAGTGCCAGTGCTTCATTCGTGCTCTTTAGAGGTTGCTATGGCATCAGTTGTCCATCAGATGTCACCGTCACTGAAGTCTCGAAGCTTTGAATCTTTTTCGGCACAATTGTCAGGAAAGCCTCAGTGCTTCATGAGGCTTCACTTGCCCACCACTAGATCCTAACAACCCTCACCTGAGCTCACTTCTTTTGTTCACCTAACAAGTCTATTTTTACATAGATCACCTTATGAACCTATGTGTCTAGGGGTGGAGTGAAACCAACTCAGGAGTGTGGGTCTAAAGACTCAATTGCCATGACTCAACCTCTTGATGCATTAACTGATGTACATGGGATGATGTGAGCAATGAAATAAAAGTGAGATGATCTGTTTTGATCAAAAATATATATGTGATTGATATTCATTCTATTTGTAGACTGCACAGAATCATTTGTTGAAATGTATTAAACAAAGGCTGTTTGTAGGAATGTGGAAATGTTTCCAAACGTGGAAAATGAAATACTTCTGCTGAAACGTTTGTTATAAGAGATCCAGAGCTACAAAAAGAACAGTAACTTCTAGATTTAAAAAAATAGATTCTTTCCCATTGCAGTAAATAAAAACTGAAACGAAATGAGGAACCAACTTTTTTTTTTGGTGTTGCTGAAATAGAATTAGCTTGACTCTTCAAAGAAACCCAACACATAGTAAGAGATAAAAAGATCAGATAAGCTTTGCTAACCTGTGAGAACCCATAATACAGTTGTCACAAACACTGGAAAGTTCATTATACATCTACTAATTGAACATCCTGGTGCAGCCATGTGAAATTATTTGAACGTGTGAACTCATGGCATAATTTCCAAAACTGTGGTGTATGTAAAGCACTTACTCTGATGTGTTAATTCTTGAAAAGCAATTCAAAAATGACGCTAGTTCTGTTTTCTACATTATCCTGTTTTCAGAGTATTAAAATATGTTCCAAGTATTAAAAACTTTTTCTTCAAATTGACAATCAAGAATACTCCAAAACCATACTTGCATATGGAGTTGTGTGTTTAAGACACCCTTTCAGTATCAAGACTGACTATAACAAGATCAAAATTTAAGAGCTTAGAAAAATCAACAATAGACAGTTGTCTATCATTTTTGCACACAATGCAGAGCTGTAACATTATATACTTTCTTTCTGAAATATACATATATAACCATGTTATGTGAATTTGAATTTTCTGTATAATTTCTGGTCACATTGCTGTTTATTGTTTGGTCCTATAGTTGATCTACTATCCCATTTGTACTACAGTAGTTTATGAAATGTGACTTTTTTTCATAATATGATGACAGTGTACATTCTGTTCTTATTCTGTATTACATCTTGTAAAGTGCCTTGAGATGATTTGTATTGTGATTTGGTGCTATACAAATAAAATTGAATTGAATTGAATTGAAGTGCATGTTACAATATCTCTGCAGCAGTTGTTCTATGTTGGGAGTCTCGTTTACTCATGATTACTGCACATAATGAAGTCTACAATTGATCTGCAATAAATTGCTTTTAGTATATAGCTTTTTTCTTTAATTTATTGTAATGTTTGTTCTCTGTTCATCTGTGTATTGTTTTAGTAGAATTTAGATTTAAATTTGACTTGTGTTTTTTACTAAGAATTGTGACCAGGACATGGGAGAAATGCCAGAGCTATTTAACTTTTGAGTTGTCAGTTGTCTTGGGAGGACAAACTACATGAAGGAGACAAATATCTTTGAATGAATGCCATTTATTAGTTTTTCAGTTTTTTAAAATTTCTTTATTTCTTTAAATTTTGCATCTATTAGATACTTTGCATTGGAAATGTAGACAGGAAACAGGGTGGTAGATGTGTGATATGTGACAAAAGGTACCAGGCCAAGGTAATACCAGTGGCTTGAGGGTACACGACATGCACATTACTCAACATTACTGTTAGCTATTTAACCTGATGCATCAATAAATTCGTAATAAGCTCATATAGCCTAATAATGTCTTTGTCAACATGCATCTCCAACAAAATGTAATATGTCAATGCACACATCACTCTACACATGCCTACCCACCAAATAATAGTTTCCAGAGCAGTAGT
Organism: Mastacembelus armatus; assembly: GCF_900324485.2. Classification (NCBI taxonomy): domain Eukaryota; kingdom Metazoa; phylum Chordata; class Actinopteri; order Synbranchiformes; family Mastacembelidae; genus Mastacembelus; species Mastacembelus armatus. The sequence continues at coordinate 1,551,777 of NW_022872938.1, forward strand.
TTTTTGGTTGCATAGGTATCATATATGCATAGATTCCTCTGTAGTTTATCTGTATGGAAACTGTGGTTACGCGGTCTATGTTGTGTAAAAACCAACAACATTTTTTTCTCACGCATTATTGTTTTCTGCTGCATATGGAAGAGGTATGGTTTTACTCTAAATTTGAAATATTCATTAATGAGCCAGACTAAATTATTTTCTGCCCATGCTTTGACTTAGCAATGAATGTAATGCTCATAGAGTCCCAATGAAATAGAGTGTGGCTCGCAGTTAGTTTGTACTAGGTAGGTGTGAAAACAGACACAGCAGACACAGGATGTCTGGTGACACTTGTCCATATAGACAGAAAAGTTCATGTGGCTTGTGTGAACTAAACCATAGCTTCAATTTTCAAGGCTTAATAGATTTGTGCAAAGCAAAGAAATAATAGACAATTTCAGCATGTACTCACAGTTCTTCTGCAAGAGTGACATTTATAACCGCGCAGACATTATAGCATCTGAAGAAATGTAACAAGTGTTATCTCAGTTTATCAGCCTGTGTAAATGACAACCAAACCACTCACGTCAAAGTCAAAAACTCATATATAAATTCAAATGGGAAAAATGCATATGATAATATGGAAGGTTTACAGTACTTTATTTTATGTTAAGTTAAATCTATGGTAAAAAGTGACACACTGACACTGTGCTTTAAAACATGAGGTAACTACAAGTTGACAGGAAAAAGAAAAATAATCCCCAGTAAGAAACAGAAAATAACTACAGAGAAATGAAAAAAAAAAAAAAGACGTACTCTGATTGTGGTCTTATAATGCATCTACAATAAAACACATGCAGGTTAGTGCTAGTCTGTCATTCTAAATTGTGTGTGGTGATAAGTGTTTCTGTCTCTGTGTGTCAGCCCTGTGATAAGATAAGAGGTATGGATAATACATGGGTCAAACTACTAGATTAAGATTTTCCTCTTTTGCAAAAAGTCATCACAGTTTATCAAATTTTTGCTTACATTTTACAATATAACATTAAAATTGAATTTTGGGGTTTTCAATTCAATGCAATTAAACAGTTTTATGTCGCAATACTAATAATATAGTGTAATATACTAACAGATGTTTATGTGCTGCTTGTTATTTAAAAAAATTTAATTAGATAAACATAGGTTTTATTTATTAAGTGTCAGACACTAATAATAAACACAAACAAAAACTCAAATATTGCTAAAAGCTGATTTCTGCATTAAATAATTTGCATGATTTTTTAAAACACAACCAGTCCAAAATAAAACCAGTGAAAAGTGCAGAGGTAGAAATTTATTTAAGAAGTGACCCAAACTGTTTTAACTTTGACAGAGAAAGCTGTGTATAAGAGCAGACCACTTTATGACCTGATTAAGAGGTTTTCCTTAGCTGGTTCACTGCTGCTACATGCACAGATGCCCTATACTCTGTCAATGTATGTTTCACAGTGAATCAGTCACTGCAGCTTCTCGCTGCATTCAAATGAAAAGAATCATTTAGGCCTTCAGACACCAAAAAATTAAATGCATCCTGGCAGCACATACAATATGTGTTAAAAACCAGATGTATCTCATTCCTTTGTCATAAAGCTCACTTATCTATCTTAAAATTGTTTTAAAAATAATAAATACCCATCAGTAATCCACACATTTAGACTGGGTGACATGTTCCATAATTACTATGTATATAGCAGTTTATTTATGTCAGACCTACACGTACTTCCTGTTTGTCCAGATGCAGGAAATTACATATCCTTTAAAGAATAATAATATTTTTTTACAGAGCATGTTTCACAACTGTGTCACAAAGTGCTATTTATCAAACAACCACAAGAAAATACACAACATAGCAACAAAACAGGTATAATCACACAAAAAAACCCAATCAAAGCTAGAATCAGTCAAATGGACAGTGTAAGCTTCTGAATCACAATGTTAGGCCAATGACACATCAAGTCGACACTCGGTTGTCAATAGTGGGGTTGTTGGTAAGAGTCTCTTTGATGGTGGCGCTTCTTTGTACCATTGTCTGATCGCCATCGGTGCCTTTTTGGTCTTTTCAGGCCTGATGTGTCAGTGAGAGAGACTGCTCTGATTGGCTGCTCAGCTTCGCAGCTCAGAGCCATGATTGCCTCTTTATTTTTCATCTCTACCTTTTCCCTTCATCAGAAAAATTACTGAAAATATCAAAATGTTGAAAGTTAAAAAAAATAAGTTCCAGGCTTAGACCTAAACATTTCTAATAAAGCAGAGTGTCTAAAGTTGACAGGTAGAGTACAAGCAGATGGCGAGCTTTTTTCTTAAGCATTTGTCTATTGTCCAAGTTCCTTATTCACTATTTTCAATTTGACTCAGTCTGTGACCCTGTTGTATTTTTTTAAATCCATCATTCCAACTGCTTCCTTCCAAGTGACTTTTTCATTGTCTTCATGTGATTGATCTTATGTCAAATCAAAGTCATTCAGGGAGCACTTCGACATATTCAGATGACTCAGGAGCATCTAGAGAAAAACACAGAAATATTTAAATATCGCATGAAACCAAGAAGATGCTGTGAAGAAAAGACAAAAAGCTCAGTAAAAATATATGGCTTACTCTCATAGTCATGCTCCTCTTCATCAGGTAAAAGTGCTTGCCTCCTCGGAGACTGCGCCTGAATCCTTGGTGACTGCTCCCACATCCTCGGAGACTGCTCCCGCATCCTTGGTGACTGCTCCTGCATCCTTGGTGACTGCTCCTGCATCCTTGATGACTGCTCCTGCATCCTTGATGACTGCTCCCACATACTCAGAGATTGCTCCTGCATCCTTGGTGACTGGTCTTGCATCCTCTGTGGCTCTCGGTCAGGTGGTTTTTCGACTTGGATCAGTAGGGCAGTCTTCCTTTTGACAGAATGGCGCAGGTGCATGGCCAGGCCTTGGTTTCTTTTCTTATAATGATGAATCAGATCATCCAGTGTCTTAAAAAATATCTCCTCCAAACCTCCAGCCGTCTGAGAGAGTAACAGCAGCACAGAGTAAACATCAAGCAATAAACCCGTCAACAATCTTATATTATTAATTATATCAAATAATAATGTGGTTAATATTTGATTGTAATTCTGTGCTGCATCTGTGAAGCTTACCACTAAATTTGTATTAAACTGGTCTTTTTGCACATGACCATATCACTATTTGCACAAGACAGACCTGAGTGCCTTGTCTTTGACTATATTAGTGTCTTTTTTTCCTTTTTGATACATGTAACAAGTTCTGTGCTACTTTATTGTTCAGTGCATTTAATTTTCACAGTGTAAATCCTCTCTGTTACAAATGAAAGTCTTATAGTGCTGAACAAATTTATTATTATTTTGGAATTATTATTTTGTTGCTGTTCTCATAAAGCAATATAAATCATAAAGCAAATCATTATTTTTATTGAGATGCCAAGTTACAGTTGTTTACTTGCAAATAACTTTTAATGCCAGCTACAATGTAAGCTGTTTACGGCCAAAGGAGGCCACACAGAGTATTACTTATGTTACTGGTTATTACATATGAAACAGACTATTTCATTGTTTTAGTTTATTTACCTAATCAATGACAATAGTATTTTTGTTTTATTCATCTATTTAGTAACTAAAGTTATCAGATAAATGTCCAGAAAAAAGGACATTATTTCTCTCTGAAATGTAGTGAAATCCAAGTATGACGTAGCACAAAATGGAAATACTCAGGTAAAGTACAAATACCTCTAAATTGCTTTTGAATACAGAACCTGAGTGAATGTACTTAGTTACTTTCCACTGCCTGAAAATTCTGCTATTTTCATTCAGCCTTTTGTGCATAAGCTGTCTTCAATTCATTCTTTGGGTGGAAAAGGAGGAGGCGTAGTTTCCTATTTTTTATGGTGTATGCTGATAACAACTGAGTTTCCATTTTGTGGGTGAAATGTTTCTTTAAACTCACCAAGGCTGTTTTGGTTTGTGGTATCTGTTTAAAAATTTAATAAAGGCCAAAGGTCAAAGGTTAACCCTGTAAAGCCCAAGCCATTAAATAATTGACAGAAAATTCTAATTCTTTGAAACTGGAGCCTTTATTGGTCATTCTGAACAAAAAATAAAATTTCAAATATTAATTTCTGTACATGAGTTTCAATTTGTATCATATGTGATACAATGCAATTTTTTAGTAATTTTGAGGGCTCAAAAACTCATGTATCATATATGATACATTTGGCGTTATTTAAAAAAAGATAAACTAATCACGATGTAAGGATTGGTATCAATATCAGCGTTCCTCATTTCAAAGAACATCAACACGTTTTGGCTGTTTTTTCTGCTGAACTGCTCAGTGCAGAGTTTCAAAAAATCTCATGATTTAAATCAGGGGATAGCTTAGAGAACTGGGAAATCTCAGTCTTATTATTTCAATACACAGTTTTACCAATTTTTTTTTCTGGCAGATTAGTGGCTTTCAAACAGACTTTAAACCCTCATGCTTGGGAAACAGAATTTATGGAAAATAAAAGTTAACAGTTAACTGAACAAATACATGCCCACATGTTCTGAAAGGACGTGAATTCATGACTTTATTATTTAAGAAATTGTGAATGAATGGCCCTGAAGACGTGTGTGTGTGTGTGTGTGTGTGTGTGTGTGTGTGTGTGTTGTTACCACAAGAGTATAGTGTCCATTGTGTGTTTGAAGCAATCTGTAGGTATACACCACCTTCTTTTTACTGCAAAGATAAACACAAATTACATGTTACATGTTGATATATAATGTCTAATAAAGCATAAACCACTTTATGAAACTGTAGAGATGACTTTAATTGTGATACAAATGAGAACAAAAGTAAAAGATGTGTAAGTTTAGTAACCAGAGAAAACAGGAACTGATCACATGACATCGTTTCACACTTGCAGTGTCACTGCAGATAATACAAGATAAAAAGACATTTACCAGTTTACCAGAAAATATCTATATATGTATATATATGTGTGTGAAATTGTTGGGGCACACAATTCACTTTGTATTTTGATCTGTGTGGAAATACTATACAAACGTAATGGAAAATTGCAAAGAGGAAGCGGCCAAAAATAGCCACAGTGGAATCTCACTAGGCGGTAATAAGTAGTGCAAGTAGTACTAGTAAGCAAAAACATAGATAAATGAAAAATATCCATGTCAATGTGATAAGAAATCCATTTTTGTTATAAAGCATGTACTTTTAATCAGTACTGTATACTTTAATTTCTATTTTGACTATGACTGTTTCAAAATGAAAGAAAAGTAGATTGAAAAGGAAGTTGTTTTCCTTTATAGGATATGTTATTAAATAAATCTGCATGATTACTTAAACTAGCTTTTCAAGATTGTTTGTAATAAAACCTTTCTCTATAAATCTCTTGAATGAACATCAGTGAACACTGGAACCAAATGAGGTATAAATATTTTAATATCAACCCTCCGTTTTATGATGATTGTTACTGTTACTGCTGCTATTTGTATCACATTGCTTACTTTGCACATGGGCAAATATTGCACACTTACCTTGCACTAAAATTGTACATAGCCTAGTGCCTATACTTAGTATTTATCTAGTTTATACCTTGTACTTTTACTTGGCATTCACAGTGGACAGTAAAAAAATTCATTGTACAGGGAAACATGCTTTTCCTTCCTGTGCATATCACAATAAACACTTTGAATCTTGAATAAACGCATTGAATCTTGAAATATCTTTGCAGCATGCCTTTACACTTTAGCAGATAGTTTTCCTCTAATCAAAGCAGGTTTCTCTACTGAAATTTTCAAATATTTTACAAGCACAAATAAACTCATAATAGTTAGTAATACTAATACTAACACTAACACATAACATCTAATAGTGACTTGATGGAGTACATAATACTCACTAGACACACAGACACATGGCTCCCTGGATGGTCTCACTGTCTCGAATTAGGTAAGCTCCATCCTTATTCTTCTTTCCCAGCAAATCCTCACACTCCTTCCTGCTGATGGCCCCATGGTAGCACACCGGCAGAGCTGCTGCTGCCATGGTGAGGACAGACAGCAGCCGACCGACATCCACCGCACTGGACTTCACCACTGTCTGCTTTCTGTATCTCTAAGAACTCTGTGCTCCAATTGAAACTTCATACAGGTGCCACAGATATCCAATGCTCATCCTGCGGGCTGATTTTGTCCCTCGATGTGTGGTGAAGAGGCAGCAGGACAGGGTGAAACTAAAGAGCAGACCAAGAACATATGACAGTGTGGAGGAACAACAGTGACAGAACAAAACCACTGAGCTGTTTCACAGGAAATATCTTTATGTCTATGTCACCGTGTGCGTGAACAGTTAGAGAAAAATGAGCAAGAGAAACATCTTGTGTAAATAATAATAACAGGAGTAGGTACAGTTGCACAGTGCACAAATATGTTCAGTATCATTAGAACAATTCACAGAGAAACTACATATTAAAGAAAACATGCAACAGAAAAAATGTAAATTAATTTTATTTATTAATTTTTTAATTTTTTATTTATTAATGCTTTTGAAAAAACATCAGTGCAAATTCAGCACATGTTTCTCCATAGACTTTGAAGACTAGGCCACAAATTAGCATGCTTTTTTCATTTCTCCTAGTTATTTGGGAAAAGTAGAGTCTGATAAAATAAAAACTGAGCATCAACTTTGAACAGGAAGTAACTTTGAAGAAAATTCAATTCTGCACATAGGGACATTATTTTATATAACACAATAAAGTGACCTGTGTGTAATAGAAATTATAAAGCTCTTTATCTCAAATCCTTTTTGCAAAAACAAAATCGCAAACAATGCAATACATCTCACCCCATGGTGATTTGTTCAGTATTTTCTAATACCAATTCTAAAGCCCATATATGTGGACACCGGCTCTTAGGAGTACTGTGACTTGAAACATCTGTCAGGGCTGTTTTTCATTTTTTTTACATCAAAACATCATCAAAATCATTTCCTGCTCCAACCCAGGAAACGCCTACCACAAGTCCAGTTTCATAAAGAAATGACTTTCCAAAGCTGGGAAAATAGGTTTTGTTTTAGACATAATCATTCCCAGGTTTATTTCAAATTGTTGCTGAGGTCAGCAGTAGCTGACTTTGAGCATGCATTGTGAATGCAGTGTGTGGAGAAAGCAGTCAGATGTAAATGCACACCATTTTAAAAACCCATGTTTCAACTTTTGTTTGAGTATAGTAGTACTTTAACACTGCAGGTATTCAAAATAAAACAAATCAGAAACAGTCAAGATTTATTCTTGTATAGTGGACCTAAGGCAGGACTATATGTTGACTTTCCAAGACTGATGAAGGACTTTTACCCTTCAGGAACTTATTGTTCTGAAACAATAAAAACCCAGGCACACAGTGACCTGTGAAGGCAACAGCAGGCGGTGGCACAGCTATCTCAACCAAATACTGACCTGTTAAGACCTTTGCCCACTGCAGATACAAAACCTGGCCTACACATCACCTCTAACTAGGAGGCAATTACGGCCAGAGGAGCCCCAGGCTATAAATGCCTTGAAACTATTCCTGCTTCCCCTCCAGACAGGACCTGAAACTTATGCAGTGACTTTTGGACTGTTCTTCTTATATTTCTGTTTTGATTTCTAAATATGTAGCATGTCAGAACATCGCTGTCAGATTATATACTGCATGTTTCTGACAGACAGGGACTCCCAGGAAAAGAAGAAACATGAAGTAGAGCCTGCTTTTTGCCTCTCACCCAAAGAGAGCTGGAATAGGCTCCAGCAGATCGCTGTGACCCTGGTTAGGAATAAGTGGGTATAGATAATGGATGGATGGATGGATGGATGGATGGATGGATGCTCTATATCAGGGGTGTTCAACTAAAATTTAAAGAGGTCCAGTTAGAGAAAATTTCTTGAAGCAAAGGTCCGGAAGATCATAATGTCTAACTAGTTAGTGTGATATATAAGTAGTATAGGAATGGTTTGGGCTGCGGGATATGCGGAGGGGTCACTTTTTATGACATGTTATTTATGATGTTATTTATGACAGTCATAAAAAATAATAAAACCATAAAATCGTCGTCACGCTCTCCTCCACCGGGCGTCGCTATTTTCCTATTGGTTATGATGTTGTTCTGTGGGATGCGGCGTGCTGACGCGGATGCCGCTGTGTGTGTGGGTGTATCATGTGTCGCGGGGTATTTAAATACCTGCAGAAGGCGTGTGGGAGCGTTTTCTACCGCTTGTTTTATTAGCAAGAACTGTAGGGAACAACAGTGATGATCTTTCCATCAGGTACGTGCGTCGTTTGTTCCTCGATTTAATAGCGTGTATATCATGTCGTCTGCATTGAATACAATGTATTTCAAAATAGCGTGACTCCGGCAGGTACCGCAACCATTTTGTTGTTGGATGAGGATTCTCCACAATCAGCAGCATCTGCTGGAGGTATGTATCCGTCTTTTATATATTTTTTATAATAAATGTTTTATCTCGGGGTGATGCTGTTACTGACGGCTTCTAACGGAAATATGGGTCCGCTCAACAGGGACCATCGCTGAGTCGGATAAACGTGGCGGTGCACACCTGCGTAATAATGGTGAGAGTTATTCCTACATGTAGGCTATCCCTGTTTTAAAGCAGGATCAGAAAGTTAGCAGAAAGTTGTGGTTTTTTACAAAATGTTGGTGTGCTTTACAGAAAATCCTGGAGGGCCGCAAAGAGGCCGTCTGTCTTTAAAGAGACGCAGAGAGCACGCTATTTTAACAGGAATAAACAGTCAGGGTGAGTATGCATGTGACGGAGGGTTTATATTTAAAATAGATGAAGTATTGTTTTATTGGGGGTGTGTAGCTGATTATCTTTTATTCAATCTGGCGATGTAGCGGGTGTCGAGAGCTCGGTGAGCGGAGGGACAAGAGGAAGCCCCAGCGGCCCTGTGCTAGCCAGCCGCTCGAGAGTCGCTGAGCGTCCGCTGGCGCCGGTCGGACTGCTGAGGAAGGACGAGCTCCCCGGGCCGTCGAATCTGTGTCGTGAGCGTGTGATAGTGATAAGCAAACAGCTCTGTGATTACGATAGTGAGGGTATGAGATTGATATAAAATGCATTTCAACACATTTAAATAAACGGGTTGTTTATCAGGAGGCAGACACTCTCTGTACTTTTAAGGCTAGACTTAAAACCTTCCTCTTTGACAAAGCGTATAGTTAGGGCTGGCTTCAGGCAACCCTGAACCATCCCTTCGTTAGTTATGCTGCTATAGGCCTAGACTGCCCGAGGACCATCGGTGCACTGAGCTCCCCTACCCTAACCCCCCCCCCTTTCCCTTCCCCTCCCCTCTCTTCTCTCCTCCCACTTCATGTATATTCCACCATTGAATGTTACTAACCTTGTGCTCTCTCTCTCCCCTAGTTTGTGCTCTCTCCCTCTCTCTCTATTCTCTATGTACCTTCTGCAGGTGTCCCTGGTCCTGGAGCTGTTTATCGCTGATGTGCAGTTACTGGCCCCACCACCTTGCAGTGTCTATTTGTTGTTTATTGTTGCTGTTCTTTTCTCTCTGCTCTATCCACTCACCCCAACCGGTCGAGGCAGATGGCCGCCCAAACTGAGCCCGGTTCTGCTGGAGGTTTTTTTTTCTTCCGTTAAAGGGAGTTTTTTCCTCTCCACTGTCGCCAAGTGCTTGCTCATAAGGGAGTTGTTGGGTTTTTAGTTTTAGTTTTTGTAAAGTGCCTTGAGATGATTTGTATTGTGATTTGGCGCTATACAAATAAAATTGAATTGAATATCGCTGATGTGCAGTTACTGGTCCCACCAACCTGCAGTGTCTATTTGTTGTTTATTGTTGCTGTTCTTTTCTCTCTGCTCTATCCACTCACCCCAACCGGTCGAGGCAGATGGCCGCCCAAACTGAGCCCGGTTCTGCTGGAGGTTTTTTTTCTTCCGTTAAAGGGAGTTTTTTCCTCTCCACTGTCGCCAAGTGCTTGCTCATAAGGGAATTGTTGGGTTTTTAGTTTTAGTTTTTGTAAAGTGCCTTGAGATGATTTGTATTGTGATTTGGCGCTATACAAATAAAATTGAATTGAATTGAATTGAATTAACAGTTTTTAAATGGTTTTCAAACGGTTTGTCTGTGTTTATATCTAGATGATTTTCATCCGACCAAGAGACTGAGAGCCGCCCCAGCAAGAAGTGCAAAGAAGAAGAAGAAGGAGGAGCAGAAGAAGACCGATACTTGTGTTACAGTGACACCGCTGGTCGATAAGGAGACCGAGCTGAGGGGGTCGGAGTGGGCTGCGGAGACTGCCGCCTCCACACGCTTTCTGGAGCAGCAACAGGTGGAGCCACAGTTCACGTGTCCTCAGGTGGAGGACGCTACAGCCTGGCCACTGCATCTTCAGGAGGATTCCGCAGCATCTGACTCAACTCGAGGCGTGCAGGAGGATGTGGCTGTTTCATCTCAAGGTGATGTGGCTGTGTGTTTTCCTACCATGAACTTTGACGATTTGTTGCTGTACAGTCAGGACACCACACCGTCGGCTGAGGCGGTGCGTGAGAGGTCACTGTTGTATACGCCTAATGTTACTCCTCCTACTCCTGTTGATCCAGTCCTGAAGGGTGGCAAACAGTTTTCTATGCTTAAGTGGCCAGCTGATGCTGCATACAGTAGTGACTCTGAGAGTGGTCCTCCTACTCCTCCTCCTGTTGATCCAGTCCGGAAGGGAGGGAAGCAGTTTTCTATGCTTAAGTGGCCAGCTGATGCTTCATACAGTAGTGACTCTGAGAGTGGTCCTCCTACTCCTCCTCCTGTTGATCCGGTCCGGAAGGGCGGGAAGCAGTGGTCCATGCTTAAGTTGCTAGAGAGTTCTGCATACACTAGTGACTCTTTGAGACTTGTTCCTCATCAGATAGTGAGTCAGACGGTGATTGTTATTCTGTGGCTTCAGAGATTAGCGGTGTGTCAGCTCTAGATATTGATTCTGCTGATGTAGCACCTGCTGGTGGTGCATCAGATGCTAGCACACTGCCCAATGGTGATAACACGGCCCTGGTAAACCAAGCAGTGTTAGAACTATTGTCAAATCTCTGTGCTGCAGTGAAGCACAATGACTCACACGTCTAGAATCGTATGTTACACATGCAGTACCTGTGTTAGCCGACTGCATAACAAACGCACAAACTCTGTATTCCACCTCTCTAGACAAAAATGGCACGGTGTGATAACCTGTATGGCGGTGCTGCTGCTGCTGATAATGGTTCAACAATGAAAGCAATGACACATGATCAATTCTCACACTGGGCTGTTGAGATGCGTGCAAAAAACACACAGTTCATGAACATGATGAACATCCATCCACCACCAAAAACAGAATGTCTCAATGCCTCATTAAGCACCACAGATTTTGACAGATGGGCTGAAAACACACGCCAAAAGTTTGTGCAGCTCAAGAGAAGAATTGGCCTTCTTCCACAGGGCGGCACGTTTAGCCGCGCCGCTCTGTCGCCTGATGTCCCCGGTGTTGCAATCATTGTTCAGCAAGCATACGATCAGAGGGCTGTATGTGACATTGCAGATGATGATGAAGTAGCTGATGTTGTTGTTGATGCTGATTCAGAGCCTACTTGTCTGATGCATGTCACTAGTCCTACATACGAGCAGGGACAGCAGACCCTAGTACCTGCTGCGGATCCATATGATCATCGCATGCTATGTGATGATGAAGCTGTTGCTGGTGTTGCTGATGTCGCTGGTGCTGCTGATGTTGTTGCTCGTGGTGGTGATGCTGATTCAGAGCCTCCTCACCTGCTGCAGGGCCAGCAGGCCTCTGTGGCTGGTTCACTGGTTTCAGACCATCCTCTGACAGACGGGTCTACAGATGATACTCCCTCCAGTCCAGCTAAAGAACTACAGGTCTTTCCACCAAACAGCCGGTGGGTTTTAGTGATGTCACTAGATTTGAGAGGGAAATAGAAGCAAAGATCATTTTTCATTACGGTGGCGGTGGTGCTGGTGCTGTTAGAAAACGGCCAATCTGTTTCCAGACACATGGAACCCCACACCCCCGCACCATCTGGCTTTATCTACATGCTGAGCACTATTACCTGATAACCAACCCTAAAGGTTTTTTTGGTGGCTCGTATGTCTGTGAACTTTGTTATAACACATACGAGACACCCTTGCTGCATAATTGCTCACACAGGTGTAATGTTTGCTTCACCACATGTGAACAGCAACCGCAGCAACCTGGCCCCACAATCAAATGTGATGTATGCAAGCGCATTTGTAAATCAATGCTGTGCTTCCAGAATCACAAATTACCTGACCCTATGCACAATATGATTCCCTGTGCTACAGTTAAATATTGTGAGGGGTGTGGAAAAATTTACAGGATATGTAGAAAGAGCCCTAGACACAAATGTGCAGCCCCGCGGTGCAGACACTGCGGTGCTCTTAGAAGGGACACGGTGCATCAGTGTTATATCCAGCCTCTGCCACCTAAAGAGGAAGAGGAGGAACCCCTTGAAAAATACATCCTGTATGACTTTGAAACCAGATACCGTGATGGGAGACATTAAGCAAATTATGTCTGTGCCATGGAGATGGATGAAAAGGCCCGTACCCGTTTTGTTACACCGGTGCTGGTTGTGTGGCAGCATTTATCAGGCAGTTTAGACGCAACAGGTACAAGGGCTATACGTTCATAGCACATAATGCAGCAGGTTTTGACAGTTATGTTGTGCTCGAGTATCTTGTGAGACAACGCATTACTCCCCTAGTCGTCATGAAAGGTAGTCGAGTCATTATGATGTATGACGAGGACTACAGACAGCGGTGGATCGATTCATACAGCTTTCTGCCTATGAGTCTGGCTAAAACACCAGCCGCCTTAGGCTTTGATGGCATGGCCAAAGGGTACTTTCCTCACAAATTCAACACTGTTGAAAATGAATTTTATGAAGGCCCCTATCCCTCGCCAGAGCATTATGGGTATGACAAGATGCCCCAGAGTGAGCAGGTGAAATTCATGCAGTGGTATAATGGAGTTAGATGCTACTTTTAAAATGCAGGCTGAGCTGGCTTATTATTGTCGAAATGATGTTGCGGTATTGCGCAAGGCCTGCAAGATTTACCGCACAGCATTCATGCAGTGTAGAGAGACTGACCCTTCTGCGTTCACGACTCTGGCATCAAGTTGTATGGGTGTTTTTAAGAAGCTCTTCCTGCCTCAGGACACACTGCCGCTCACCTATGATGGGATGTATCTGGAATGTAATAAAGCATTCTCAGATGTGTCTGTGCAATGGCTCGAATACGTGGCCTATTCTAAAAAGAGGGTGATCCTTCTTCTCACATACAAATCCCTTCATAATCAAGCTCCTTCATACCTTAAAGACCTCATAGTACCATATTATCCCAATAGACCACTTCGCTCTCAGAGTGCAGGCCTACTTGTGGTTCCCAGAGTTCTCAAAAGCAGAATGGGAGGCAGAGCCTTTAGCTATCAAGCTCCTCTCCTGTGGAACCAGCTCTCAGCCTGGGTTCAGGAGGCAGACACTCTCTGTACTTTTAAGGCTAGACTTAAAACCTTCCTCTTTGACAAAGCATATAGTTAGGGCTGGCTTCAGGCAACCCTGAACCATCCCTTAGTTAGTTATGCTGCTATAGGCCTAGACTGCCTGAGGACCATCGGTGCACTGAGCTCCCCTACCCTAACCCCCCCCCCCCTTCTCTCCCACCTCATGTATATTCCACCATTGAATGTTACTAACCTTGTGCTCTCTCTCTACCCTAGTTTGTGCTCTCTCCCTCCCTCTCTCTCTCTCTCTCTCTCTCTCTCTGTACCTTCTGCAGGTGTCCCTGGTCCTGGAGCTGTTTATCGCTGATGTGCAGTTACTGGCCCCACCAACTTGCAGTGTCTATTTGTTGTTTATTGTTGCTTTTCTTTTCTCTCTGCTCTATCCACTCACCCCAACCGGTCGAGGCAGATGGCCGCCCAAACTGAGCCCGGTTCTGCTGGAGGTTTTTTTTCTTCCGTTAAAGGGAGTTTTTTCCTCTCCACTGTCGCCAAGTGCTTGCTCATAAGGGAATTGTTGGGTTTTTAGTTTTAGTTTTTGTAAAGTGCCTTGAGGTGATTTGTATTGTGATTTGGCACTATACAAATAAAATTGAATTGAATTGAATTGAATTGATCAGACATGCTCTGAGAGGTGGTGAACACAAGATTGGCTCCTACTGTGTTGATGGATTTGATGCAGCCTCAAACACCTGTTTTGAATTTGCAGGCTGCTATTATCACAGATGTATAAAATGCTTCCCAGAATCCGCTGCCGAGAATAATGTAGGGCTCTACGCACAGTTTAACAAAGTTGAAGCTCTACGGCTCCGTCACGGTGTCAGTGTGGTTGTGATGTGGGAGTGTGAGTGGAATCTGATAAAGCAGACAGATCCAGACATCAAGGCCTTTCTTGCAGGCTACAAGAAGCCTGAGCGCCTGAATCCTAGGGATGCACTATTCGGCAGGAGGACAAATCCTATGAAGCTCTTGCATGTGACAGAGTGTGCAGAGGGAGAAAAAGTGCATTACTATGATTTCACAAACCTGTATCCTACCGTCCAGGCTAAGAAAGATTATCCAATTGGCCATCCCGAAATAATTGTAGGCAATTTTGACAGCATTGAAAATTATTTTGGCTTTGTCAATTTGTTTTGCCCCCTAGAGTTCTGTACCATCATGTTTTGCCATACAGGTGCCATCACAAGCTCCTGTTCCCCCTCTGTCGCAAGTGTTGCGAGGAGCTGAATCAGGGCAGTGCCTGGAGTCACACCGACTGTGAGAGACAGCTGACGGGGACGTGGGTGTCCTTCGAGCTTGAAAAAGCTATTGAGAAGGGCTACCAGCTTGTGAGCATTGATGAAGTGTGGCATTTTCCGAAAAAGACTAACACATTATTTCGGGAATATGTTAAAACCTTTTTGAAATGTAAGTAGGAGGGCTCGGGGTACCCCAAAAATGTCAAGACAGAGGAGGAAAAGCAGAAGTATGTCCAGGACTACGAAGCCCATGAAGGTATAAGACTAAACCCTGACAAGATTGCTGTCAATAAAGCCGTAAGGAGTTGCAACAAGCTTCTTTCATGCGTTTCAGCATGAGGACCAATATGGGCACATGTGAGTTGATCACTGAGGCTGAGCGATTCACAGAGCTCATGTTTAGTGATCATTTTGATGTCAGACAGTTTTGCTTCATATCTGATGAAGTAGCCATGGTTCAGTGGCGTCATAGTGATGACTGAGACGGCAGGGCCAGTGATGTGAATGTGTTTATTGGGGCTGCGACAACTGCCCATGCCCGACTGATGCTGTACGATCTGTTGGACAAGTTGCAGGAGCGTGTGCTGTACTGTGATACTGATGCTGTCATTTTCACATCTAGACCCGGTGAGTGGATGCCGAGTCTAGGCCCATACCTAGGTGACTTGACAGATGAGCTGTGTGATGGTGATTCAATTCAATTCAATTCAATTCAATTTTATTTGTATAGCGCCAAATCACAATACAAATCATCTCAAGGCACTTTACAAAAACTAAAACTAAAAACCCAACAATTCCCTTATGAGCAAGCACTTGGCGACAGTGGAGAGGAAAAAACTCCCTTTAACGGAAGAAAAAAAACTCCAGCAGAACCGGGCTCAGTTTGGGCGGCCATCTGCCTCGACCGGTTGGGGTGAGTGGATAGAGCAGAGAGAAAAGAACAGCAACAATAAACAACAAATAGACACTGCAAGTTGGTGGGGCCAGTAACTGCACATCAGCGATAAACAGCTCCAGGACCAGGGACACCTGCAGAAGGTACAGAGAGAGAGAGAGAGAGGGAGAGAGCACAAACTAGGGGAGAGAGAGAGCACAAAGTTAGTAACATTCAATGGTGGAATATACATGAGGTGGGAGAGAAGGGGGGGTTAGGGTAGGGGAGCTCAGTGCACCGATGGTCCTCGGGCAGTCTAGGCCTATAGCAGCATAACTAACTAAGGGATGGTTCAGGGTTGCCTGAAGCCAGCCCTAACTATATGCTTTGTCAAAGAGGAAGGTTTTAAGTCTAGCCTTAAAAGTACAGAGAGTGTCTGCCTCCTGAACCCAGGCTGAGAGCTGGTTCCACAGGAGAGGAGCTTGATAGCTAAAGGCTCTGCCTCCCATTCTGCTTTTGAGAACTCTGGGAACCACAAGTAGGCCTGCACTCTGAGAGCGAAGTGGTCTATTGGGATAATATGGTACTATGAGGTCTTTAAGGTATGAAGGAGCTTGATTATGAAGGGATTTGTATGTGAGAAGAAGGATTTTAAATTCTATTCTATATTTTACAGGGAGCCAATGAAGAGAAGCCAATATAGGAGAAATATGATCTCTCTTTCCTGTCAGGACTGATGATGGGGAGGATGATTTTATTACACAGTTTGTCTCAGGTGGACCCAAATGCTATGCTTATCATACTCAGAGAGGGAAGAGACATGTGAAATGTAAAGGGGTAACTCTGAATTCAGCTAACGCATCTGTTGTGACTCAGGAGTCTCTAGCCGGGCTTGTTAAATCATTTGTGGCTGATCAGCAATCAGACAAGCACATCATCACAGAGACTGAAACCATCAGACGTGATAAGAGAAAGTTCCATTTACACAATGTCAGTGTCTCAAAGAAAGTTCGTGTAGTCTACAACAAACGCAGGGTCCTGCCTGACTACAGAACATTGCGTTATGGATACTAAGATGGAATTTCATGGGCCTCTAATGCACCCTTTTAGCATGATTGTAAGTGCGCCCTCTAATAGCGGGAAGACTGTCTTTGTCAAAACACTTATTGAGAATGCACAGTCTTATTTCACACAGAATTGATAATATTGTCTACATCTACTCGTGCTGGCAGGCAGCGTATGATCAACTCCTAAAGATTATTGACATAAATTTTGTCAACGGGCTGCCTAAGTCACTGTGTGATGACACCCTTTTGCCTCCAGACAAAAACAACCTCCTGGTTATTGATGATTTGATGAATGATGCCAGCGGTAATTTGGAGGTGCAGAATGTATTCACGAAATATGTGGCTAGGTGTTTTACGCATCTTTTTGGTCTGGCTGTGAGCTGTACCCGGCTCCCCAGGAGGGCGTTTAAGGCCCCGAGGCGCATACACAGCAACACCACCCCCCTCCTGTCTCCCATTCATCAACTTGCGTGAAATATTACTCATTACATCTCCGGCGATATTAGCAGCTGCTGATTTTAAATGCGGCTTCGCGAGGTTAAAGCCATTTTTGAGCAGCGGAACCGCCCATCTAAACAGGTTCCGGAATAACCCACCGAGACCGTTTCCATATTGGGTGTGTGCACCGGCAAAACCTTGCAACTCGCCACCGGCCTGATTCCGATAATATCTCAGCAGTCGATCGCCGTTATCGGGCATCTCGTCATGGTCTCACGGGGCGGAAATGTAATTTCACAATAACCTTTCCAAAGAGAAACTGGACGTGTTCGTCCTGGTCGTTTTTTAAACGACTGCTCTATGCAATCGATCCGGTGCTTAGCAAGGCGCGTATAGTCTGGCTTGTCACAGTGGACTGTGTGTATCTTCTCTCGTTTCTCTGCTGTTATATTAACGCATCTGAGTAATGGTGCACACGTGTCCCCCACTAGCTGATGTTCGATAATGTTTGTATATACAAAAATATTGTACAATCCTGCATGAATATCCGCAGGGTGTGGTGCTGTAAATATTCTCGCCCAGGATGGGATACTATGGGCTGCTTCATCCAGATCAAAGCCCAGTATCCTAGCAAGCCGGCCTTTAAATTTCAGCACCAGTCCTTCAGCACCAGATATTTGGACTCTGTGTGAAATCTGATTGTAGCGCATTTTTATAAACATAGTGCTTCCGTCTAGCGCGCACGCATTGTTGAATTCCTGTATTATTCTATCAACACTGTCGTAGTGTCCTACAGGAATTGTGAGTGTATTTTCCTTCCCAGTTCTAGGGGCTCTTATCAATATGGATGCATCATCTTTGGGGAAGCTGAGCCATGTCGCAGGGTACTGGATCTCTAAAAGCCCAACTTCATACATGTCGTCCAACTGTATCGGTCTGGCTGTACCCTGTAACTCCAAATCTTGTTGGGATATAATTTTGTCGATGCATTACTTGGGAGTGTGACATGAAAACTCGCATTCCGACGCTTCTTCATGTTGACACTCTACTGTTTACAAATGTTCCTTTTGATCCCTCAAGCCTTTAAATCACAGTAGGTGATTATCTCTGGTATCCACCCAGGTGTTAAATTTCTCAGGCCATCCGAGCCATTTTACCAGAAACTTCCCACGGCATCTGGCTTTTATTTCCTCTATCTTATAGGGCTTGTCTGGATCTACAATCACAGGCTGGAGCTCTTGGTGATAAAATGTCCCTTTCACAGTCTCATCAGCTAAATCCTGCAGTGTGTACACAGCGGGGGTTGTCGGACGGCATCCTTTTATAGTGAAAGTTTCATCTGTGAATGTTTGGTGGTAGCCCTTCCTGAAAACCGCTCTGTGTTTTAAAGTCCTCACTGTGTCGCCTATCTTAAATTTGAATGGCTGCGGGTGGATTTCATCCTTAGTCTTGTACAGTGCCTTGATCACCTCTTTCTCATTTTCTCTGGTCACAGATACTGGAGATCTTTTAATCGACCTGTGATACGCCGAGTTATATGACCTCACCAGATCCTCTATTTTAGCAATATATCTTCGTGAATTATCTGTTAAATAGCGCCACATTCACCCTTTAAACGTTCTGTTAAACCTCTCCACGACGCTGGCTTTACTTTCGTTATATGTAAAGAAAAGCACGATGTCGTGCTTTTTCAACAAGTGTTTAAAGTGACTGTTATGAAACTCTGTCCCATGGTCAGTCTGTAGCCTAAGCGGCACTCGTCCTTCATCTAGTATGCTCTTATATGTGTCTGCTACAACAGGCCCGTGCTTTGATGTTAGACACCGAACCCATGCGTATTTTGAAAATACATCGATACACATTAATAGATAGCGCACTTTTTCATTCTCTGCAGCGTATTCGCTCATGTCCACAAGATCGCACTGATGCTGGCGGTCAATCCCTCCCACCAGCACTCGTTGCCTAGGGAAATTTTTCCTGCTGGGTGCGTGTAAGGTGTACGAGTCTTCTGCCAATAAATATTTTTTGACATCAGATAATGCAGGATTAGCCCCTACGTCTGCTCTAATTGCATTGCGCAGCTTATTAATACCTGATAGACCGCCGGGGTGGGATGGGTCATGATAAATTCTGTGCATCACCCCCTCCACTGTGTAAAATAATGACTCGTTTCTTTTCAAAACTGTTTTTTAATGAAAAAACACAATAACAAAAGTATTTAATGATAACAATGGATAGGCATGGTACAATGCTGTTTTCACACTAGCCCTGCTGCCCAGGTGTCCACGAGGACTGACAGATTTTCAATTTCCGCAAAATTCTTGAAGCCCCAGACTTCTTCACCTTTGATACGTTTCTCTGAAGTCTTCTGGTTTTGCAGAATAACCTCGGCAGCCCCTGCGATCCTTGCATTTTCAACAACCATGCCATTCTTGCGCAGGTATGCTGAGAGAGCCGGAATGAATCGGGCCGTCCACAGTTTCTCCATAACAAAGTCGAAACGATGCTCCCTGAATTCTGCAGGGAACCCGTAAAGACACTCGTGATTTTCCTGGGACAAACAGTCGACCTCGCAGGCTTGGCACCATTTCTCCTGGTCGATCCAGCATTGAACTAGCGCTCTATACAGCAGGTGTACCACGGCTTGCTCCGTCATCTTCACAAAGGCCGCTGACTGCTCTTCATCTCGGGGACGCGGCGATGATGTTGGGTAAATCCCGCGATACAATTCCTCCTCCTCCTCCAGAGTCATGGGCCCGTCAATCTCTATTTTTTAGAAATATGAAATACAGCGTTAAACACAATTGAACACACACACACACACACACACACACACACACACACACACACACACACCTAACCATCACACTTGACCCCAGCATAGGTCTGCAGATTCTTACCGTCCTGTCTCACAGGCTCTGAGTCGCAGCTTGCTCAGCAGGCGAGTGACACATTTCCTCAAATTCCACGTCATCATAAAGCAAGCATCTCCTAACCCCATCAGCATCTGAGATACCCTCATGCTCTCTGATTGCATTGTCAATCTTGGCGAAGACATCTTGCATCCCATACCAATCCGACCACTGGATAAAGTAAAAATCCTTGAACCATTGAGACATTGTCGCCGGACCACACCGGATAGGGGTGTATGTTCCACTCTGTATGAATACGCCGCGATACGATTTGCTCTCTATCATCACACACTCTTATCAGAATGAAATCTGAAGCGTGCGCATCAAAACGATTGGCGAATACCCTGAATAACTGCTGACTGTCAGGACTGGCCCACTGTATGACATAAGCATCGTTCTCATCACCACGCTGGTTGAGATCAGTACATATCTCATTGCGAAATATCAATCAGTCCTCTACACCCATACTACGTGTCCCTCCCTGCCCTCACTGCTCCCCGGTGCACACATTTTCCCCAAGAAACACGACCCTCCCCTCACTATATTTAAACTCGTAAACGTACCCTGTAACGCCCTCGTACAGCCATACGCGGGGACCTGCAGCACCGCTAGACAAATGCCTTCTACGCCGCTTACGCGGTGCGTCAGGAACAGGCGCGTACCTAGGTCACACGACACATGCGCGTTGTCACTGTTTCCGCCGACGCGCCCACCACCGCATCCACCCCTGATAACGACGTCGCTAGAGATTCCGCTGCTGCCCATGGTTGCTTGAAGTCGTACTTAGATAAAAATCATACTGAATGACCCACATACACCAACATTTATACACCATAACAGACACAGTCACCCCCCCGGATAGCCCACAGCCCAAACCATTCCTATACTACTTATATACTTAAGTAGCCTAGTAGTTTTATCAACATCTACATGTAATCAATACCTGAGTATTCAGTATTCAGACCCTGTGCTCAGTATTGAGTAGAAGCACCCTTTTGAGCTAGTACAGCCATGAGTCTTCTTGGGAATGATGCAACAAGTTTTTCACACCTGGATTTGGGGATCCTCTGCCATTCTTCCTTGCAGATCCTCTCCAGTTCTGTCAGGTTGGATGGTGAATGTTGGTGGACAGCCATTTTCAGGTCTCTCCAGAGATGCTCAATTGGTTTTAGGTCAGGGCTCTGGCTGGGCCAGTCAAGAACGGTCACAGAGTTGTTCTGAAGCCACTCCTTTGTTATTTTAGCTGTGTGCTTAGGGTCATTGTCCTGTTGAAAGGTGAACCTTCGGCCCAGTCTGAGGTCCTGAGCATTCTGGAAGAGGTTTTCTTCCAGGATATCTCTGTACTTGGCCGCATTCATCTTTCCTTCAATTGCAACCAGTCATCCTGTCTCTGCAGCTGAAAAACACCCCCACAACATGATGCTCCCACCACCATGTTTCACTGTAGGGATTGTATTGGGCAGATGATGAGCAGTGCCTGGTTTTCTCCACACATACCGCTTAGAATTAACGCCAAAAAGTTCAATCTTGGTCTCATCAGACCAGAGAATCTTATTTCTCATAGTCTGGGAGTCCTTCATGTGTTTTTTGGCAAACTCTATGCGGGCTTTCATGTGTCTTGCACTGAGGAGAGGCTTCCGTCGGGCCACTCTGCCATAAAGCCCCGACTGGTGGAGGGCTGCAGTGATAGTTGACTTTGTGGAACTTTCTCCCATCTCCCTACTGCATCTCTGGAGCTCAGCCACAGTGATCTTTGGGTTCTTCTTTACCTCTCTCACCAAAGCTCTTCTCCCACGATTTCTCAGTTTGGCTGGACGGCCAGGTCTAGGAAGAGTTCTGGTTGTCCCAAACTTTTTCCATTTGAGGATTATGGGGGCCATTGTGCTCTTAGGAACCTTGAGTGCTGCAGAAATTCTTTTGTAACCTTGGCCAGATCTGTGCCTTGCCACAATTCTGTCTCTGAGCTCCTTGGGCAGTTCCTTCGACCTCATGATTCTCATTTGCTCTGACATGCACTATGAGCTGTAAGGTCTTATATAGACAGGTGTGTGCCTTTCCTAATCAAGTCCAATCACAGCTGGACTCCAATGAAGGAGCAGAACCATCTCAAGGAGGATCAGAAGAAATGGACAAATATGAGTGTCACTGCAAAGGGTATGAATACTTATGACCATGTGATATTTCAGTTTTTCTTTTTTAATAAATTTGCAAAAATTTCTACATTTCTGTTTTTTTCTGTCAAGATGGGGTGCTGAGTGTACATTAATGAGAAATAAAATGAACTTTTTTGATTTTGGCAAATGGCTGCAATAACACAAAGAGTGAAAAATTTAAAGGGGTCTGAATACTTTCCGTACCCACTGTATAATGTTCTCTCATTAACTAAGTTCTCTCTCTTTCTCCGTCTCACTTTACAGTTTCTCTCCCTTTGTTTTCTACATGTATCACTCTCTTTCTTTGTCTTTGTACCGTCTTTTAATGCAGTGTTGCCAACTCGTCAGTAAGGAAAGTAGCTATTGGCTGTCCTAAAAGTTGCTAGAAGTCGCTGAGTGACGTCATCGCGTAATTTCCATAATGTCCATGGCACATGCTGTAATTGTGATGGACGCTTTTGCCAACTTCAGAAATGGAAAGTAAGAGACAGTTGAGATTCTTTATAAGAAATAAGGGACAGAATAAGGGACACTCAAAGTATTTGTACTGTGCCATATAATGTAGCATGACGGCCTGCAGTTAACCCTCTGGGGTCTGAGGGGGTTTTTGGGGCCTGGACAAATTTTGACATGTCCTGACATTTGTGCTTTTTTCAGTGTTTTTTAAACATATTAATGTCTAAAGTCTAATAACACTGTAATCAGCACAAAATTGGCTACAATAATATGTGAGCATCAAGTTTATACATTATTGTGTTTTTGAGAAAAAAGTGGTTATGCATGGTTAGTGAAAGACTACAATTTTTTACTCACTGAAATAAGACCATAAAACACAAACAGAACATTGGTTCACAAGACTTTGGAGACCAGCATGTTGTAGGCTAAAGTGTTTACTTCAGAGTGCTGTGAATGTCATCTTGTTCACACATTCACAGTAAACAATACACTGATTTAAATTTTCTAAGACACTTTTTGTCCAGAAAGGCCATATGCAAGAGGGTGTGTCTGAGGATGAATAGTCATGTGATTTACCTGAGAACACAAAAGACGCACTGAACGACCAGACAAAGGCGCGCATAATGAGCCTTTCAGTCAATGTAGATGGGACGGATTAGTGCTGTACAATACAACACAATGAGGAGCCAAACGATCCTCATTTGAGTTAAAATCAGTGTTTTTACTCTGAGGACAAGCTAAACTATTTGTCTCTGTGAGGAATGTAAGGAGCGCCGCTTCACGTGCGTAACGCGCCATCATCCAAACGCGCAGAAAAAGTGAGTAAATTCTATGATGAAGTTTGATATTTTGTGTCATTTCTCGGGGGCGTGCACATATTTACCTGGTTCACCTGAGATTATTTACATGTGAACAGTGGACAGTGTACAAGGCGGGACCGCATTACCTGTAATGAGGTGAGACAGGAAAAAACGGACTTCTCCTTACATTCATAAGGATTAAATAAAAAGTGATGATTTGTTTTTGACTTGAATTGTTTCACTCAAAAGAAAACATTTCAAGCTTTCTAGCCATATAATTCTTATTTTTATGAGGCAAGTATTCGCTGAGATTCTGGTTGTTTTATTTACGCGTCTGTGAAGAGAAATGGCAGAGACAGAAAAGTCCGAGAGCGCACCCTGTTGGCTTTCTTTATTTAAAAAAAGCACAACGTTTTGTTTTTATTATGATGGTATACCCCTAAATCTAGACCCTTTACAGATTTGAATGATATACTTCTTTTATCTGTACGATCAGAATTGACGGAGTAATTTAAGTTTGTTTCGGCCTTATCAGAAAAAGATGCGTCAAAACGCGCCGGCGCGTGCGTCGACCCCAGAGGGTTAATAAGTTTTTAACTAAGTTAATAAGTGATTTATTTTAGACAAAGAACATTTTACCTTTTTTATTTTATTTTATTTTTTTATTATGCCATGCATCAGTACAGATCACACACATACATGATCGCACGCGCGATTCATTTACAGTTGGGACGCGGAGGCGTGAACACTTCCTGCTGTGACTGCAGCTGGGAGGGAGGGACTGCCGCGAGAGGACTGGGCCGCATGTGAAGGCTTTGGGACGGGGGAGGGGCTCGCGGCTGCAGCTGATTTGCCGTCTTACTGCAGCAAATTGAGAAGTGTAAGAATGGTGCAGTACAGACACATCAGTGTCTCCAAAAGTCTCAAGTAATACCAGAAAAAGTCGCCAGATTTGTCACTAGTCGCTTTTTTTAAAAAAAAGTGTCGCTAGAGGGGTCTGAATACTCGCTAAATATAGCGATAAAGTCACTAAGTTGGCAACACTGTTTTCATGTGTAACTTACCTCTAGCGCTGTTTACACTGTAGAGTCGTAATGTTTACCGCCTGGGATGCACAGACTTGATATGCTGAGTGGTATCACGTGGGATGGCTCAACTCGCATGCAATTGGTCTGTGCATTTCCAGTACCGTAAAGTCTAAAAAATGCTGCTCCGGTGGAAATAGAAGCGCCCCGTTAGGTTTTAAATCACAACCTTCTGTTTTGGCTGTACGTCCAGGTCCGTATGGGGCAGCTTCTGGGTCCGCACCCGGACCGCGGTCCGCCTGTTAGTGACCTCTGCTCTATATGATTATGATATGTATGATAATATTCGCTGCAGTTGTTATTATTGATGCTGTCAAGTATCTGGTTCTGCAGAGCAGTCTGGGCTTTTGTTTCTCTCTCCCTCTCTCTGTCTTGTATATGTGTGTATGTGTGCAAGTGTTCCTGCTGAGACTATTCAATTCAATTCAATTCAATTCAATTCAATTCAATTCAATTTTATTTGTATAGCGCCAAATCACAATACAAATCATCTCAAGGTTTACAAAAACTAGAACTAAAAACCCAACAATTCCCTTATGAGCAAGCAGGTCTAGGAGGACAAGTATAGAAACAAGTCCATTATCTGAGGCTAAAAGAAGATCGTTGGTAACTTTTAACAATGTGGGAATGCAGACACACTCTGTGACTAGTATTGCAGTATAGTGTAATCCTATATGTTTAGACACGTGACAGGGTCACCGCTCTTCACTATGTCTTACCTATGAGGGAAGGTAAAGGGAATAATAACTCCATATATGGTAATGGTCCGAATTCCTTTTGTGGAAAAGTACTGGTATGTAGGGCGGTGGCCACCAGCTATATCTATCCTATAGTTTCTCCTATAGCTCAGATCTGCTCTGTATAGTTTTAATAAAACCTATAATCAGCTGAACCACCCCAGCCGCCTCTGTGTACTTCCTCATCAACGGACCTGTGTAAAACATGTGACTATTCAACACAGTGCTGTTTCTGTACTATGATGTGCTCTAAATCCTGATTGAAAATCTTCAAATAGTTCATTCCTGTGTAAGTGGTCTGATAGCTGCTTAGCAACAGCTTTTTCTAGGATTTTAGAAATAAATGGCAGGTTGGATATTGGTCTATAATTAGCCAAGACTCCTGGATCAAGACTAGGCTTTTTGAGTAAAGGTTTGATTACTGCAGTCTTAAAGGCCTGTGGTACATAGCCTGATACTAGAGATAAATTTACCAAGTCTAATAAAGATGAGTTAATTAATGGCAGGGTGTCTTTAAGCAGTCTAGTCGGGATGGGGTCTAAGAGACACGTTGATGATTTTGATGAAGCAACTACTGATGTAAATTCAGAGAGATCTATGGGAGAGAAGCAGTCTAAACATAACTGAGGTCCTACAGATGATTCAAGAGCTACTGTAGTAGAAGATTCATTTATTGCAGGTATAGGAAGCTTTCCAAAGAGAAGATGCTATCCTTAGCATTACACAAACTTTTGTATGAAAATGTGTGACTATCTGTGTTAGAATAAGGGCATTGTAAATTGCTAACTGTGTTATGAGAATTGTCATTTTGCAGACAGATTTATGTAAAGGGTGTAACCAGGCATGTCATAGTTGAGGAAACCCAGATTTTCTGTGCAAATCACCAAGACATGTAAATGTATGGATGTGAACTCTGTATGAACTCTGAAGTTAACCTATGTTTCAACTCTCCCCTATTGTGTAAAGTGAGACGGTGCCTGGAAGTCATGTAACCACCTCCAGATATAAATTAAAGTGTTCTGAGCGAGCTCGGGGCTGCAGCCGGGGATAGCACCAAGTGTGCATCTCCTAAAAGTCACGAGCTCAACCTAGAACAAAGAAAAGAAAGTCTCTGTGTAGATGTTTGATTAGAACCAACAATCTGATTGGTCTATACTGGTGGGGCGTAACCATGGTTTTAGACTTAGCTCTCCCTTCGTTGGTGCCAGTCCCAGCTTCTTGGCACTTTCTTCAGCCGTGGGACAGCGCCCATCTGTGAAATCGAAAGAATTCTTTACTGACCGTTTCTAGGTACTCCTCATTCTGAGGTTATCTGACACGTTTACTAAGACAACGGTTTCTGAGTGTAGCCACTTCTGCCTATCTATGTCTGTTCCTAGTCACGCTATGCTGCACTCAAGGTCACTTAGTTTTGCAAACAGTTGATACAAAGCATATAATAACGTCTAATTCCTACATCCACATGTTTAGTTAATTATCTGCCTCCTTCAGTGATAATGATACTTGTAAATCTCAGGACCTGTTGGTTGTCCAAGGGCAGCTCCGTAGCAGCCCGGAGAATTTGGTCTGACAGAAACATACTCCTAAGCAGAACCACATGGCTCATTACCTGCCTGTTCATGGTTCTAACAGATTTTCCCCGCTCAGCGACACACCCGCTGAGAAACTGACTGATAATTGACGATTCTATAGTCAGAAACATGAAGCTAGAGATACCTGCAACCATAGTCAAATGGATTCCTGGGGCCAGAGAGGGTGACATCGAGTCATATTTTAAGCTGCTGGCTAAGGCTAATCAAAAATATGGTAAACATGTTATTCACATCGGCAATGCAACCACAGGGGGGCACAATCCAGTGTCTTCATGTGCCAGTCCCAAGTCCAGGTAAATACAGAGGGTTGTGTCAGGAAGGGCATCTCTCCCCTGGCCTGGAGATGGCAAACCACCTTTTTCCGGTTGAGTACCATGGCCTCGGACTTGGAGGTGCTGATTCTCATCCCAGCCGCTTCACACTCGGTTGCAAACCGCCCCAGTGAACGCTGGAGATCCTGGCTCGATGGAGCCAGCAGGACAACATCATCTGCAAAAAGCAGAGATGAAATCCTGTGGTCCCCGAACTGGACTCCCTCCGGCCCCTGGCTGCGCCTAGAAATTCTGTCCATAAAAGTAATGAACAGAACCGGTGACAAAGGGCAGCCCTGCCGGAGTCCAACGTGCACTGGGAACAGGTCTGACTTACTGCCGGCAATGCGAACCAAGCTCCTGCTCCGTTTGTACAGAGACCGGATAGCCCCCAGCAAAGAGCCCCGGACCCCATACTCCTGGAGCACCTCCCACAGGATGTCACGAGGGACCCGGTCGAATGCCTTCTCCAAGTCCACAAAACACATGTGGACTGGTTGGGCAACCTCCCATGAACCCTCGAGCACCCTCGAGAGTGTGTAGAGCTGGTCCAGTGTTCCACGCCCAGGACGGAAACCGCATTGTTCCTCCTGAATCCGAGGTTCGACCACCGGCCGGATCCTCCTCTCCAGCACCCTGGCATAGACCTTCCCCGGGAGGCTGAGGAGTGTGATCCCTCTGTAGTTGGAACAGACCCTCCGGTCCCCCTTCTTAAAAAGAGGAACCACCACCCCGGTCTGCCAATCCAGGGGTACTGTCCCCGAACGCCACGCGATGTTGGACAGGCGTGTCAGCCATGACAGCCCAACAACATCCAGAGACTTGAGGTACTCGGGACGGATCTCATCCACCCCCGGTGCTTTGCCACCGAGGAGCTGCCGAACTACCTCAGTGACTTCGGCTTGGGTGATGGATGGATCAGCCTCCGAATCCCCAGCCCCTGCTTCCCTTATGGAAGACGTGTTGACAGGATTGAGGAGATCCTCGAAGTATTCCTTCCACCGTCCGACAATATCCCCAGTCGAGGTCAGCAGCTCACCACTTCCACTGTAAACAGCATTGGTAGAGCACTGCTTCCCCCTCCTGAGGCGCCGGACGGTTTGCCAGAATTTCTTCGGGGCCGACAGGTAGTCCTTCTCCATGGCCTCACCGAACTCCTCCCATTTTTGCCTCCATCACCGCCTGGGCTGCAGCACGCTTAGCCCTGCGGTACCTGTCAGCTGCTTCGGAAGTCCCACAAGCCAACCAAGCTCGGTAGGACTCCTTCTTCAGCTTGACGGCATCCCTTACCTCCGGTGTCCACCACCGGGTTCGGGGATTGCCGCCACGACAGGCACCCGAAACCTTACGGCCACAGCTCCTAGCCGCCGCGTCGACAATGGAGGTGGAAAACATGGTCCATTCGGACTCAATGTCCCCAGCCTCCCCCGGGATCTGGTAGAAGCTCTCTCGGAGGTGTGAGTTAAAGACCCCTCTGACAGTGGGTTCGGCCAAACATTCCCAACAGACCCTCACAGTACGTTTGGGCCTGCCAAGTCTGTCCCGCTTCCCCCTCCGCCAGCGGATCCAACTCACCACCAGGTGGTGATCAGTTGACAGCTCTGCCCCTCTCTTCACCCGAGTGTCCAAGACATACGGCCGAATGTCAGATGACACGACTACAAAGTCGATCATTGACCTCCGGCCTAGGGTGTCCTGGTGCCATGTGCACTGATGGACACCCTTATGCTTGAACATGGTGTTCGTTATGGACAAACTGTGACTAGCACAGAAGTCCAACAACAAAACACCACTCGGGTTCGTATCGGGGAGGCCGTTCCTCCCAATCACGCCCCTCCAGGTTTCACTGTCGCTGCCCACGTGAGCGTTGAAGTCCCCCAACAGAATTATGGAGTCCCCGGTAGGAGCACCTTTCAGCACCCCCCCGAGAGACTCCAAAAAGGCCGGGTACTCAGCACTGTTGTTCGGCCCATAAGCCGAAACAACAGTGAGAGACCTATCCCGACCCGAAGGCGCAGGGAAACGACCCTTTCACTCTGGGGGGAAAACTCCAACACGTTGCGGCTGAGCTGGGGAGCTATGAGCAAGCCCACACCAGCTCGCCGCCGCTCACCGCGAGCAACTCCAGAGTAGAAGAGAGTCCAGCCCCTCTCAAGGAGCTGGGTTCCAGAGCCCAGGCTGTGCGTGGAGGTGAGCCCGACTATCTCTAGTCGGTACCGCTCAACCTCCCTCACAAGCTCAGGCTCCTTCCCCCCCAGTGAGGTGACATTCCATGTCCCTAGAGCCAGTTTCAGCTTCCAGGGATCGGGTCGCCGAGGTCCCCGTCCTCGACCACTGCCCGATCCACTATGCACCGGCCCCTTATGGATCCTCCTGCGGGTGGTGGGTCCACAGAAGGACGGCCCCACGTCACTCTTTCGGGCTTTGCCCGGCTGGGCCCCATGGGGGGAGACCCAGCCACCAGGCGCTCGCCTACGAGCCCGAACCCCAGGCCTGGCTCCAGGGTGGGGCCCCTGCTTCGCCTTGCGGGGCGACGTCACGGTCTTCAATTGTCGCTCCATAAGGGGTCACTGAACCGCTCTTAGTCTGGTCCGTCACCTAGGACCTGTTTGCCTTGGGAGACCCTGCCAGGGGCATATAGCCCCAGACAACATAGCTCCTAGGATCATACGGGCACTCAAACCCCTCCACCACGATAAGGTGGCGGTTCAAGGAGGGGTCATGAGTTTCTTTACAAATAAAATCACAACTATTAGAGATAAAATTCAGCAGATGCTTCCTATACCTGAAATAAATGAATCTTCTACTACAGTAGCTCTTGAATCATCTGTAAGACCTCAGTTATGTTTAGACTGCTTCTCTCCCATAGATCTCTCTGAATTTACATCAGTAGTTGCTTCATCGAAATCATCAACGTGTCTCTTAGACCCCATCCCGACTAGACTGCCTAAAGACACCCTGCCATTAATTAACTCATCTTTATTAGACTTGGTAAATTTATCTCTAGTATCAGGCTATGTACCACAGGCCTTTAAGATTGCAGTAGTGAAACCCCTACTCAAAAAGCCTGATCCAGCATTCTTGTCTAATTATAGACCAATATCCAAACTAGCATTTATTTCTATAATCCTAGAAAAAGCTGTTGCTATGCAGCTGTCAGACCACTTACAGAGAAGTGAACTGTTTGAAGATTTTCAATCAGGATTTAGAGCACATTATAGTACAGAAACAGCACTGTTAAAAGTCTCCAACGATCTTCTCTTAGCCTCAGATAATGGACTTGTTTCTATACTTGTCCTCCTAGACCTTAGTGCTGCATTCGACACTATTGACCACAACATCTTATTACAAAGACTGGAGCATGTGACTGGTATCAGAGGAACAGCGTTAAAGTGGTTCCAATCCTATTTACCGGACAGATTCCAGTTTGTTCATGTCCATGATGAATCTTCCACATGAACAAAAGTTAGTTATGGAGTTCCACAAGGTTCTGTGCTAGGGCCAATTGTGTTCACCTTATACGTGCTTCCTTTAGGCAATGTTATTAGGAAGCACTCTATTAATTACTGCTGCTATGCAGA
Organism: Mastacembelus armatus; assembly: GCF_900324485.2. Taxonomy (NCBI): domain Eukaryota; kingdom Metazoa; phylum Chordata; class Actinopteri; order Synbranchiformes; family Mastacembelidae; genus Mastacembelus; species Mastacembelus armatus. The sequence goes on from NW_022872938.1 coordinate 1,582,613, forward strand.
TGACACTCAGTTGTATCTATCTATGAATCCTGATAACACAAACCAGTTAGCCAGACTTCATACCTGGATGACCAGTAACATTCTACTATTAAATTCAGATAAAACAGAAGTTATTGTATTTGGGCCTAAAAACCTCAGAAACAATGTAGCTACTTTAGATGGTATAGCCCTGGCCTCCAGCACTACTGTAAAAAACCTTGGAGTTATTTTTGACCAGGACATGTCCTTTAATTCACACATAAAACAAATCTCTAGAACTGCCTTCTTTGTGCAATATTGCCAAAATTAGGAACATCATGTCTCAAAATGCAGAAAAACCATGCATTTTCTACTTCAAGGCTAGATTACTGTTACTCATTACTATCTGGATGTCTCAGTATCTCCATAAAAAGCCTCCAGTTAATCCAGAATGCTGCAGCCAGAGTCCTGACAGGGACTAGCAAGAGAGATCATATTTCTCCTGTATTAGCTTCTCTTCATTGGCTCCATGTAAAATCCAGACTAGAATTTAAAATTCTTCTTCTCACATACAAATCCCTTCATGATCAAGCTCCTTCATACCTTAAAGACCTCATAGTACCATATTATCCCAATCGAGCACTTCGCTCTCAGAGTACAGGTCCCAGAGTTTCCAAAAGCAGAATAGGAGGCAGAGCCTTTAGCTATCAAGCTTCTCTCCTGTGGAACCAGCTCCCAGTCTTGGTTCAAGAGGCAGACACTCTCTGTATTTTTAAGGCTAGACTTATAACCTTCCTTTTTGACAAAGCGTATACCTATGGCTGGCTTCAGGTAACTCTGAACCATCCCTTAGTTATGCTGCTATAGGCCTAGACTGCCTGAGGACTCTCCATCACTGAGCTCCCCTATCCCAACCCTCCCCCTCCCTTCCCTTCCCCTCTCTTCCTCTCCTCCCTCCTAACATGTAGATTCCACCATTGAATGTCAGTAACCTTGTGCTCTCTCGCTCCCCTAGTTTGTGCTCTCTCCCTCTCTCCCTCTCTCTCTCTCTCTGTACCTTCTGCAGGTGTCCCCGATCCTGGAGCTGTATATCGCTGATGTGCAGTTACTGGCCCCACCAACCTGCAGTGTCTATTTGTTGTTTATTGTTGCTGTTCTTTTCTCTCTCCTCTATCCACTCACCCCAACCAGTCGAGGCAGATGGCCACCCAAACTGAGCCCGGTTCTGCTGGAGGATTTTTCTTCCGCTATACAAATACAACAAAATTGAATTGAATCCAAACATTTTAATGTGTAACAGAAAATAGTTTATTTAAAAAAAAATTCAGGACTTTCTGCTCTTCTGGATTTGTCTAAAATCATCTTTCTAATATTTAAGATGACTGTGGCTAAAGGCAAAGGCAAAGGCAAATTTAATTGTATAGCACCTTTCAGACACTACGCAATTCAAAGTGCTTTACAAGGCATATAATTACATTAAAAACATTGAAAAGAGCATTTAAAAATAAAGACATTTAACATAAAATAAATTTAAATCAAGTAAAGTAAATTAAAATAAAACATAAAAAATAAAACAAGGATGAACAATTATTCAAAGGCAGCAGTAAACAACAGAGTTTTCAGTCCTGATTTGAATGAGCTGACAGTTTGAGGGGAAAGTAAAGGCGTCTTGTGCTTTACAGCAGACATAATCAGGACTTTCTCTTGTTGTCATGACTTGTAACCTGACTTCCTGTTTCTTGCTCTTATTCTGAAGGAAAACAGGATCCGTTTCTTTCCACTACTTTTCCAGAATCAGCGTTTTCAACAGCCAGTAGTAGTTTACCTGATCTAAACTTTGTTCATCTATGTTTTTGGAGGATTGTTTTCTTTTAATCAAGAGAAGAAATAGAGGAGCTCATCCCAATTAAGTTACCTTTTGTTTTTTCCCACGCTTACACTTCAACCTGATATTGGACAGTGTGTTTGTACAAGAGGATTGGAGTTTTTGTTTTTTTTACAAACAGCTGGGGCCGTGAGTGGGCTTTTCGGAACCACCAAGCTGGTAGTCCGCCTTGCTAAAACGTCCCATTTTATGACTCAAGTTTTCCCCCCAGAGCTGGGAAGAATTCTCCTGTCAAGAGGAAGGTTTTTCTTTGTAGTTTATGATTGACTGATCTCTGTCTCCTCTGAGCTGTTAAGCCAGATATCCCAGATCCCCTGACCAAGGAAACCCATACTGCCAGATACTGTTCTGCGGAAATCACCTGGACTCAACCCCCACTTCATCTGTCTCGACCACCCCGGCGTTACCAGGTTCTGGCCTCGACAGCAACCACTCCCACCATAAACTTCACCTTGCATAGTCTCCATCTACTGGTCACCCATATTCATCTTGAACTTGTTTTTTCATCAATAAAAACCAGACTTTTGTTACTTGAGTTACTAAAATGGGTGAGTTATTGATCCCTTGTTTCCTCATTTCCCCCCCCCCCCCCCAATTGTGACACTTGGAGCTTTCCACCTACAGTCTTTGTCCTGTTTCTACAGCAGCTCATGCATCATATTTTGTCCTTGCAAAACTCCTCCTCATGGTCATCTCCCATCAGCCCTAGCGCTACCCCAAACTCACAACCTGAAAAATAAGAATGCGGACTGAGCTGAATTACAGCAAAGAAAGTCAAACCAAAGAAATCAAATTTCAGCTCATTAGCTTGTCAAAGCAGGTTCCCAGCAGATGTTAGAGCTGTTTGACTTCTCTCTGGCTGTAAAATTGGTTTGAAATTAACTGAAGTCTTATAAAAGCTCATCCTGATACCTTTACCTCATTCAAACATTTCTGATACTTCAACTTTACTTTGTTTTAGAGCCAAATGTTGCAGTAAATTTATCTAACTGTTCAGATAATCATCAAACTTTATTGAACCCCTTGTGAGAAATTCCCAAGCTACCCAGCGGTATGGAAAGTACTTCAAATAAGAAGTATATAAGGTTGTTAACACTTTAAAAAAAAAAAAAATGTGAAAGTGACTCAACTGGCCCATACTCGGAATTTGTGCTCTGCTTTTTAACCCAATCCCAAGTGCGCACACACACAGCAAGTGAATGCACACACACCCGGGACAGTTAGCTACCCAGCAGTATATTGTCATGATTCCCGTTGGGACTGCCTGCCAGGGACCTTTACACTGAAAAGACTTCCTTTTTTTTTCCCCCTGCACTGGTCCCTGGCAGCTTCACACAATTTAACCTAATTTGTTTCACCTGTGGTTAATTGCCTTTTGTTTCCCCGATATTTAGGTGCTGTCCTTCCTTTCTGTTTTTGTGGAAGCACTGCAAATGTTTTGTGTGTGCGCCTTGTGTTATACTTAAAATACTACCGTTACATTTGGTTATAATGGAGCTCCATTATGTTCAGATATAATTTGTATTGCTTTCACTGAGCCCTGGTATTCCCAGGAGGAAATAAAGCCTGGTTTGTGTTCTGCATTTGGGTCCTACTTCTCCTTCTTCTCTCCAGCACCACCACAATTTGTAACATATATAAAGTACTTCAAATTAGAAGTATATAAGGTAGTTAACATTAGCTCCACCTTATGTTAACTACCTTATATACTTCTAATTTGAAGTATTTTCCATACTCCTGGGTAGCTAATGTTAACTACCCAGCAGTATGGAAAATACTTCAAATTAGAAGTATATAAGGTAGTTAACATTAGCTCCACCATTACCAGCTGCAACATTAAAGTGATGAACATAATGCATCAATAATTAGAATTCAGTATCATATATGTTGAAATGAAATGTGCCATCAAGTACATTTTGTACTTCAAGTATATTTGGCAACTGAAACTTTTATATTTTTAAAATTTTAAAGGCAGATTTTACTTGTAACAAAGTATTTTTGCACTGTGGTATTTCTACTGTTACTTAAGTAAAAGACCTGAGAATCGATGGATTACTGAACAGACCTAGGGGACACAGGCCCAGGGGGATGAAGTGTCATTGGGACACTGGAGCTCACAGAAATAGATGTAAAATTACCAAAATGATACACAAAGTAACCACAAAGACATGCAAACACATATAGAAATTCATGCAAAACATCAGGGTAACAAAACCTCCACTTAGAGACAACCTCAAGCATATGCAAAATGACACACAAATTACCTTTAAAGATATTCTCATCTCTTTAAAGCTGCAATTTGTAAAATCTGAAAGATTTGGTGGCATTTAGTAATAAGATGAGAGAGTACAGTGGCCGCCATCTTTAAAACAAACCTGTGTTTGGTTTGTCCATTCTGGGCTACTGTAGAAACATGGCAGTGCAATGTGGCTGCCTCAATAAAAGGACACCTGCTCCCTGTGTAGATTTAAAAGGCTCATTGTAAGATTAAGAAAATGCAACTCTAGGAGCCAAATTGTTTTCCTTTGTTTTGCGCGTTTGCACTGATAGGTGGCAGTGTCTGTGTTCATGGTGTATATTCATGTGGTTAATCAGTGCACAGGTGCGCTGGGAAGCATGTGGTTTTCGACCATGTCATGGTGTTTTGTGTCAGTGTATAAAAGTTATGGAAGAAAATATAATTTGGACCTGTGATGTGCATGGAGGATATATGGACTATGGAAAATAAGCCACCAATAACTATCTTAGTTTTTGGCACCGACGGACTGCACCCAAACAGACATACGTTCAAACCACTTAAACCAGCATGCACATAGTGGCATGAGACTACTATAGCAACAGTTGGTATTTTCTGGTGATTAGACACTAATGACAACATATTCATGAATACTATATTCCATTTCCTGTGATGTAAATTTCCTGGATGTTAAAAAAGAAAGAAATCAAAGAAATAAAAAATTAAAAAGTAAAATGACAGTACATAAATTATGGTAAAATATAATAAAAATTTAATTTTAAAAATGTCATATCTAGACCATTTATCATTTCTGTCAAATCTTTACACTTCTGTGCTTTCTCTTTGCAAATATAACATCCATCCATTATCTATACCCACTTATTACTAATCAGGGTCACAGAGATCTGCTGGAGCCTATCCCAACTCTCTTTGGGTGAAAGGCAGGGGTACACCCTGGACAGGTCACCTGTCCATCACAGTGCCACATAAAGACAAACAACCACACACACTCACACTCACTCCTATGGGCAATTTAGAGTCACCAATCAACCTGACATGCATGTTTTTGGACTGTCAGGTGTGTTTATGTTGGCCAGAAAGCTATTTAATCAATAGGAGGAATGGATTCAGGTATGCTGACAGGAGACAGTTTTAGACTGAATGTCATGGCGCTTGAAAATGGAAGTTGTCATTGCACTGCAGTCAAGGAGTAGACATTTCAGTCATTTGCACACGTGTCAAAAGAAAAGCATCAGCACCAATGTGATTGTATTTGAAAGGCAAAGCATCACAACACCAATAAAGAGGGAAGTAAAACAATTAGTAACATGATAAAATAATATTGAAGCAATGTTTCATCGTGAAATTTATTAACAGCGTTGTCAGATAAATATCTGCTGTAGTGGAATTTTCTTCTAAGTAAGTAAATAATCCTCTACAAATAATGTTAGTCACATGTCTGTAGACTGTCACATGTATGAAGTATGGATCATAAAACAGTAGTGCTGCCTTAGACCCAGGGTTCTTCAGTCTGCTAAACACTGGACAGGTGATGGGAGGTCCAGAGTGTGATGAGAAATGAGTTTGTCTCACTAGACCCTCTAGAGGCTGAAAAGTTAATGAGTTAATGCACCTTAGCTGTTGTCTGTTGATGCAGTAAAACTAGAAACAATTCTTTCTATAACAGGAAGCTAAATCTTTGACCTAAATAAAGCTGGTGTAGTGACTGTGAATGAAACAGAGGAAACAACTTTTAGCAGCCTTCAATCAAATTGGGTCAAACTGGCCTCAGTTAGATTAGGTTTTAAAGATGTAGGTCAGGCCAGATCCTTTAGACCCACAACAGTATAAAAGATGTTGAGTTAAAAGAAGCTAAAGGTTGCTAAAAGCAGGAAATGAGTCGGTGTTCACAGAGTAACATGGCCAATGTATTCTTTGGCAGGGAAATATAGGCTACAGCTGCAAAATGAGAAATTCATTTAGAAAACTCTAAATGATTCATATAATTTGATGGTGGTTGTTCTGTGGCTGGCGGAGAGTATTAGAGATAGCCAGCATAGTCCAGCTTTAATCAGATTATTAATAAAAGAACAATATTAATAAACTGAAACAATGAAAGATTGTGCTAGCTTTTATTTTGAAGGACTTTTGCATGGCATCGCTGTTTTCCTTCTGATAAACAGATTTTGCGGACATCAGTAAATCTTGTGTTTTTAACTAAGCTCCTGTTCTTCTAAACACTGACTGTATGGTTTCAGTGCACACGCCGACATTACTGTGAACTTCAGCCCAGTTTCACTGCTTTTGAAGTGTTTTTGGAGTCTGCAGCTGGGGCCCTGCTCAATGCATGTTAAATTACATGTGTCTAAGCTGAATTCATTGAGCACTGGGCAGGATGGGCTGGGTGCAGTAAGGTCAGAGTCTGTGGAGCTATTAATAACCATCAGTGATGTGGCTTCAAGTCGACAGCAAAGATTACCCACTTCAGCCTCACCATTCAGAGATGAGAGCTGTTTGAGATACGCTTGACCTACCACATTTCATATTTTTATCTTTGCACTCGCTCTTTCGTGTTGTACTGTAAATACTGTAAATACATCAGTATTTAAGAGCCTTCAGAAAAATTTATTTGCACCTATAAATATAGTTCAACAAACTGTTAATAGACTTCCCACAACTTATCAGAATAATTTTACTAAAAGCATTGTTACAATAGGCTGGCAAACAAAATGTTAAGTAAGAGTTGTTTTCTTTTTATTTATTGAATGGTGATTATATGACCTATTTCAAGTGCGAGTTCTTTAACTTAAAATAATAATACTTTAATTTTATCTTAACCAATCCAGCACTTCCACGTCTCTTTTTCATTTCCTTAGTAGCTGCTGTCCTTTATTCACAACCTTTTATTACGACTCTTCCTCTCCTTCCGTCTCCACTTCTTCATCCTTCGAGAAGCTGATCTTTCCACCTCTCTCTCTTACAACAATCCCTGCCTTGCTCAGTCAGTGCTCCTTCGTGCTGCATTCACATTTCCTTCTGTCTCATTCTCTCCACATCTCTGCTTGGAGGGAGGATGTGTCCCCACAAACTCTTCAGTATCCTGGGACTCCTCATGCTCTGCAAAGGTAAGGACAACACCAGTCAATCGGTTTATCAAATAAATTGTTTTTCATTGTTTTGAAAGTTTAAATCTACTTAAAGTTTATTGCTTCTCTTAAGTGTTGGATCAAAGACTAAGCTAAATATAACTGTGCTCTGCTCTTAAATACCCACAAACAGACATTATTAGTGTGAGTGCAGACAGAAACAGCTTAGTGCTGGTAGGAACAGATTATTTAAAGTCAACCCACCATCTGTTCCAGTCTGAAGTTTAAAATGGAAAAGCCTGTTTGTGTTTCTGGTGGTCTTAAAATAAAGGTCACACACACCATCTGTTAATCATTCATCTGCCATACTTTACTAATGTGTGTGTTCTGGGCTGAACCGGGTCTGTCTCCCCTCTTTAACACCACCCTCCTCCTTTGACTGCCAGCTGTAATCACTCCCTGTGTTTAGGGTGGAGCAGGTGGTGATGGGATATGGGATGAGGTGTTTTTTTATAGCAGCCTGATCCCATTGAGGGCACTGTCGTGCTCTTGTGTGCTTATCGCAGAGCCAGCTAGCCTTGATGCTCAACATAATTTGTTTTGTTGGCTCCTGAATTTTTATGTCCAATCCTTGGACAGCCTTAGGGAAAGACCATGGTGTGGGTTTATATGGAGAACAGCTAGAGTGACTGCGGCCACAGCATGTTATACTACTTAGCTAAACACAGGAAACAGGGGATCTGTCCAAAGTCCAAAAATACACTTACTGCCTGAATTCAATTCAATTCAATTCAATTTTATTTGCATAGCGCCAAATCACAATACAAATCATCTCAAGGCACTTTACAAAAACTAAAACTAAAAACCCAACAAATCCATTATGAGCAAGCACTTGGCGACAGTGGAGAGGAAAAAACCAGCCCTAACTATATGCTTTGTCAAAGAGGAAGGTTTTAAGTCTAACCTTAAAAGTACATAGAGTGTCTGCCCCCTGAACCCACACAGGGAGCTGGTTCCACAGGAGAGGAGCTTGATAGCTAAAGGCTCTGCCTCCCATTCTGCTTTTGGAAACTCTGGGAACCACAAGTAGACCTGCACTCTGAGAGCGAAGTGGTCTATTGGGATAATATGGTACTATGAGGTCTTTAAGGTATGACGGAGCTTGATTATGAAGGGATTTGTATGTGAGAAGAAGTATTTTAAATTCTATTCTATATTTTACAGGGAGCCAATGAAGAGAAGCTAATACAGGAGAAATATGATCTCTCTTGCTAGTTCCTGTCAGGACTCTGGCTGCAGCATTCTGGATTAACTGGAGGCTTTTTATGGAGATATTGGGACATCCAGATAGTAATGAGTTACAGTAATCTAGCCTTGAGGTAACAAATGCATGGACTAGTTTTTCTGCATCATTTTGAGACAGGATGTTCCTAATTTTGGCAATGTTGCACAGGTGAAAGAATGCAGTTCTAGAGATTTGTTTTATGTGTGAGTTAAAGGACATGTCCTGGTCAAAAATAACTCACAGTAGTACCGTTTTTCACAGTAGTGCTGGAGGCCAGAGCTATGCCATCTAAAGTAGCTATAATTTTAGAAAAGTTATTTCTAGGCTCAAATACAATGACTTCTGTTTTCTCAGAGTTTAAAAGTAAAAAGTTACTGGTCATCCAGGCCTTTATGTCAGTTAGACAGGCTTGAAGTCTGGTTAACTGGTTTGTGTTGACAGGTTTAATAGATAGATACAACTGAGTGTCATCTGCATAGCTGCGGTAATTAATAGAATGCTTCCTAATGACATATCCTAAAGGAAGCATGTACAGGGTGAGCAGAATCGGTCCTAGCACAGAGCCTTGTGGAACTCCATAACAAACTTTTGTTTGTGTGGAAGGTTCATCATGGACATGAACAAACTGGAATCTGTCCGATAAATAGGATTGGAACCATTTTAACGCTGTTCCTCTGATACCAGTTACATGCTCCAGTCTCTGTAATAAGATGTTGGTGTCGAATGCAGCACTAAGGTCTAGGAGGACAAGTATAGAAACAAGTCCATTATCTGAGGCTAAGAGAAGGTCGTCGGTAACTTTTAACAGTGCTGTTTCTGTACTATGATGTGCTCTAAATCCTGATTGAAAATCTTCAAATAGTTCATTCCTGTGTAAGTGGTCTGATAGCTGCTTAGCAACAGCTTTTTCTAGGATTATAGAAATAAATGGCAGGTTGGATATTGGTCTATAATTAGCCAAGACTCTTGGATCAAGACTAGGCTTTTTGAGTAAAGGTTTGATTACTGCAGTCTTAAAGGCCTGTGGTACATAGCCTGATACTAGAGATAAATTTACCAAGTCTAATAAAGATGAGTTAATTAATGGCAGGGTGTCTTTAGGCAGTCTAGTCGGGATGGGGTCTAAGAGACACGTTGATGATTTCGATGAAGCAACTACTGATGTAAATTCAGAGAGATCTATGGGAGAGAAGCAGTCTAAACATAACTGAGGTCTTACAGATGATTCAAGAGCTACTGTAGTAGAAGATTCATTTATTTCAGGTATAGGAAGCATCTGCTGAATCTCTAATAGTTGTGACTCTTTGTCAGCCTGGCTACAGTGCTGAAAAGAAACCTGGGATTGTTCTTATTTTCCTCTATTAGTGATGAATAGCATGCAGTTCTGGCTTTACGGAGAGCTTTTTTATATGTTAGTAGACTGTTTTTCCAGGCTAGAAAAATTTCCTCTAAGTTTGTGGAACGCCACTTCCTTTCCAGCCTTCGTAATGCCTGCTTTAAGGTACGAATATGTAAATTATACCATGGGGCTAATCTCCTCTGATTCACTAACTTCTTTTTCAGAGGGGCTACAGTATCAAGCGTTTCACGCAGTGAGGCTACAGCACTGTCAACAATATGATCAATTTGGTAGGGAGTGGGATTGAAGCAGCTGCCCTCCACTATGTTTATACTTGGCATAGATGCAAATAAAGATGGAATCATTTTCTTAAATTTATTAATAGCGTTGTCGGATAAACATCTGCTGTAGTGGAATTTTCTTCCAAACGCTGCATGATCCATCATCTTAAATTCAAAAGTTATTAAAGAATGATCTGACAAAACAGGATTTGGGGGAAAAACTATTAGATGTTCAATTTTGATGCCATAGGTCAGAACAAGATCAAGGGTGTGATTAAAACAGTGTGTGGGTTTATTAACATTTTGAGTGAAACCAATTGAATCTAATATTGAATTAAATGCAGTGCTGAGGCTGTTATTTTCAACATCTGCATGAATGTTAAAATCTCCCACTATAATGACTTTATCTGAACTAAGCACTAAATCAGACAGGAAGTCCGGAAATTCAGTTAAAAACCCTGAGTAAGGGACAGGTGGACGGTACACAATGACAAGTAGAACTGGTTTTTGTGTTTTCCAGTTTGGATGCGAGAGACTATAGTGAGAGTGAGGCTCTCAAATGAGTTATAATTGTTCTGAGAATTAATTATTAATTTAATAATAGGTTTGAGTGGAAGATTGCAACTACTCCTCCACCTCGACCTGTGCTTCGAGGAACATGATAATTTTTATGACTGAGGGGGGTTGATTCATTCAGACTGACATATTCATCTTGCTGTAACCAGGTTTCAGTGAGATAAAGTAGGTCAATTTGGTGATCAGTTATCAAGTCATTTACTAACAGAGATTTAGATGAAAGAGACCTGATATTTAATAATCCACATTTGACAGTTCTGTTTTTCTGTTCAATAAGAGGAGTGGTCTTAATTTTTAAGTTTTTATGAATAACTCCTCTTCTGTTAAGTTCTGATTTATTTGATTTATATGTTCGAGGGGCAGACACAGTCTCTATGTGGTTTGAGGGGGGCGGCGGCTCTAAGGAAACTGCAGAGAGGCGTTTTAGACTGAGTCTCTGCGCTCCGGTCCCCACTCTGGATTGTCAGGCTTTAGGTTGGCTAATAAACTCGGCCAAATTTCTAGAGATGAGAGCTGCACCATTCAAAGTGAGATGGATGCCGTCTCTCGCTACCAGACCGGGTTTTCCCCAGAAAGTGGCCCAATTGTCTATGATCGTTTGCTGGACACCACCTAGACAGCCAGCGACGGAACAACAACATGCGGCTAAACATCAATCAATAAAATCAAATCAATAAATCAATAAATTCACTTATTCTGAAGTGTTACGCCCGGCCTAGGGGATACCGGGGCATAACATGATGTGAGTTTTTCTCCAAAACTTTCCCACTCTCAAATAAATCCAGCAGCCCACTAAATGCACTTAAAGGAAACCATTTATTTTCAAAATATAGTCAAAGTAACTCTGTCAAACACTCAAATGCCCAAAATAACAAACAAAAACGCTAAAGCAGCCCTACTATTTCCTAACCAAACGAAACAACAAAAAGACCCTGATCTCCTAACATAAACAGGAGAAAACAAAAGAAAAGTAACTGGGCTTCTTACAACAAAGAGTATTTATTGCTCAATATTTACAGTGCAATTAAAGTCAAAGTTCTTTCTTACTGACAGTTTGTTCCACACAATGTTAGGCTTTTCACAAAAACAGAGTTCCACAAAGAGTGCTGGTCTGAGAGTGGCAGAGATGAAGAAGAGCTCTCTGGCTGCAGTCAGTGGGAGCTTCTTATAGTCTTCCCGGAAGGACTGGACCAATCAAGGAACATCAATTCAGTTTGAATGGACCAATCTCATGGGTCTACCTAGACTCCACGCCCACTCATTTCTCTCTCTCACATACACACACATACACACCAAGAACTGGGGAGGAGAGAGCTAACATCCAAATCACACAAACCTCACACATAATGACCCAGGGTCATAACAGAAGTGTCATCACAGAATCCCAGAGGAAACAAACCAGTTTTACATTTCTTAATTGATTGACAGCACTAAAAAAAACAAAATATCATCGATGAAAAATTTAATTTATTTTCTATAACATGAGCTGATGGATGGATGCATGGATGAACACGTCATGTCTAAGAGAGTATGTCCCTGCCCAGTTCGCTGCTTCTGGCAGTTTGGCCATATCACTTTTTGCACACCTCAGGGTTCTTGTGTCGTCGTACTTTGTAGACGGCTTTTGATTCTCTTCAAAGCAAAGAAAGATCGTTCACATGCCACCTGTGACACAGGCAGCATTAGCAGCAGCTTGTAGACAAGCCCAGTGCTCTTGTAGGCATCAGTGAAGAGGTTCAACTTGAGGAGCACCTTGTAGCAGCAGAGAGGGCAGGCTTTACATGGACTTGACAGTCTTCCTGTCCTGTTCAGACTCACTGTCACTGCCCTCCTGCAGTCTAAGCATCTGCTACTGATTGTTTCAGTGTTGATCACTGTTCTCCAAGGCATCGCAGTTTTGTTCATCATCTCTCAGCAAATGTTTATGCAGCTCTTCATTGCTCCCAATGGCACTTGATCCAAGTTCCTGGGGTGAAGAAGTGAGAGGTCAGTAAACAACGTTGATGTTGCCGATCTGTCAAACTGTTGTTCAGTGCTGCTCATAATAGTGACCAAATAGCTGATGTAGCCTCATCTATGGCCAGTTCATCATCAATGTATTTGTGCCGTTTTATAGGAAGGGATTCTCCAAAACCAAATATGCATCCATTTCATTCATTAGCCCACTGAACAAACTTTGCAGCTGCATCATGACAAGCTTGGAGGTCATCACATAGCTGCTGCTAAATAAGTATAATGACGCATCAGGGGCGACCTTTTGATACTTAGTGTAGAATCTCGTTGTCTGTGAGAATTTTTTTCAGCATTTTTATTATGCAGCCATGTGACCCATTTTTTACCCAGCGGCCCCAGCCCACTAGACCTTGCCCTAATGCCCGTATGGCCAGACCGCCCCTGACAGTGAGTAACATGTCAACCTGATCTGCAAAATATTGAAATTCTTGGCAGTGTCTGTATTTCAGTCTGACTTTGTTAAATACATCAAACTTGCCTCTAATTTTAAATAAATTGAATACAATGTGGTGTTTAAATGTATTTAAGCAGGATTTTTAACTTTTTACTACAAAACAAAACTTACTCAAAAGTGGTACAGACAGTTTTCATCAGTAGCAATATATCGCAATCATTGAAGTTTGATTTTCTCAACAAATATTAGATGGATTTATAAAGTTTCAAAAGACATCTAAGGTTCCTGGAAATTTAAAGGACTTAGGAGATGCTCTTTTGTCTAGCATCTCATGAGGTCAGAATGTATTATTTCTCTCTGAATTATTAAGTGATATATACAATATTCATGACATTGACCTTAGCTGTTTCCTGTTTTCATCCAGGCCAGGAGGAGAGTGGTGCAGGTGAACCCTGTGATAACTTCACAGACCTGACCCTGTCCCACTGCTTCATGGGCACCAGTTTGTATGTACGACTGCTACTCTACACCCTCTCCAACCTCAACTGTGGCCACGAGCTCAACCACCATCACTTGTCCACCCAGCCACTGTTCAACGTTTCTCGCCCTACCACCTTTGTCATCCATGGTTATCGGCCCACTGGAGCGCCCCCCATCTGGATCAACCACATAGTCCATCTGCTGGCTGAGCAGGAGGACATGAACATCATTGTGGTGGATTGGAACAAGGGGGCAGCCAACCTCAACTACTTCACCGCTGTGGCCTACACGAGGGAAGCAGCACACAACTTGACTGAGTTCATCATGAATATGGAGGTGATTTAAATATGTACATATTTGACCGAGAATGAAAGTGACAAACCCAAAGAAATGTATTGACAGCAGAACAGAAGAAACAAGAAAAATGAACATAGTTATAATAGAGAAACAAAATCACTCCAACACTGTGTATGTGTAGTTTCTGAAAGAGAAAAACAAAGAAAATACAAACGATTAAATCCTGTTAAATCCTGAGGACTGTTAATACAATGCTAATACAAATAAATGCGTGAATATATTTACAGATACAGTTGGTGCCAATAGAATAGGGGTGTCAAAGTCCTGTCTCCAAGGTCCCTGCTTATTTCACAACTATCCCTGCCCCTGCACATTCTGATTGGCTGAACACACCTGATCCAATTAATCAGCAGTGGGTAGGACAAGGACTGTTGGAAAACAAGCAGGACCGTGGCCCTCGGGGACCGGAGTCTGACACCTGTGTATTAGACTGTAATAATACACACACCACTCTCACTCACTTAATGTCCGAATGATAATTACCAGTAAAGGGTCACTCAACAACTAGTCTGCAGTTAACACAGATATGTGCAGAAATACAGATGAGTTGTTTGTACTCTGATGAAGGTGAGAAATTCATGTTTAGTAATATAAAGCTGGTCTCCTATAATGATCCAAATCCTGCAGGCTATTATCAGCCAACGCCAAATTTCTACATCAAATCTACATAACTTGAGGCCAAAGCCAACACACAGGAAAGCTAATGATCAGTGATGCTGGTTGGGTGTAAGAATGATTTCCTGCTTCCGCTCCATGGTCCTTACTGCCATCAGATCCAGAAAAGGCCAGGATGATCATTTCAGTGGTTGACATGGCCTGAGGCATCTATGATCATTACTGTATCCCCAGTTTGGAGGTTTACAGAGTCCGAAAACCACTTATGGCAAGCCTGGAGCTCAGTAGTAGAAGAAGAAGAAAAATCGCCAAAAGTGGTCTGCTAGTAGTTGGCTGTGGTACCACCACTGCCTACAGTTCTGAGTCTGTGTACACCACTAGGAGTAGTGAGGCATCTAGGCAGCCTACCAGAAAGAGGTTAGGTAACCATGTCAGCATCTCAGGAGGTGTAGTCTAATGGCTTGGATTCCATTATTTCTACAACCACAGTGTAGGATGGTGATGAGCTGCAGGTTGGTGGTGACTTGCAGGGCTTCTTTGACTGTGTGTTCTTGTCTGTCCCAACAGCCACGCAAATAGGGAGCATATGGTGGGTTAAAGGTGAATTGAGTCTTTTAAGTCAATCAGTAGTGAAGAGAATACCTGCTGCAGTTTTCTCCACCGCTGAAATTGAGATGTTTCAAGGTGTTGCTGTGGTGGGCCACAAACCTCCTCAGAGCCAGAAGGAAGGGGTCCTGGGCTGAAAGATGAGAAACAGGTCAACTCTGGTGGTCACACACTTAAAGATGATCCTGCTTCTTTTCGAAGTTTGTCTTCCAATCCTTATGGTATAGACACCAAAGCATCCCATTCAG
Organism: Mastacembelus armatus; assembly: GCF_900324485.2. Taxonomy (NCBI): domain Eukaryota; kingdom Metazoa; phylum Chordata; class Actinopteri; order Synbranchiformes; family Mastacembelidae; genus Mastacembelus; species Mastacembelus armatus. Next base: position 1,597,972 of record NW_022872938.1, read on the forward strand.
AGAATGGCCATTTCTGATATCCGTGGTTTCCATCACCACTTCCAGCATTCAGTGCAAAAACAGCCTCACTCTCGAACTCTGGAGTGAGATGTAACTGCTGAAATTCCCGACTGTTAAATCTCAAGCCTGTATAAGTAAATTTACCTTAAACTCCCTCGCCTCACTCACTATATTAGCCCGAGAGTATAAAACCACACCCCTCAGGTCTACAGATCCTTTTGTTTCCTTACAAACCATGTGTGTGTGAATGCAGAACAAAGAGAACCGATCCAAGTGTACCAAGTATTTTGATTTGACCAGAAATGTAGTGAAGACTGAGATGGTGGATTCATTCATGAATCATCAATCCATCCCCATCCATATGCTGAGATCATGACTAAATGGTAGGAACTGTTCAGTGGATCTTGTGTTTAAATGTGCATGAGATGTCCAGTGAACCAACTAACACAAATACTGAGGTAGAGCACCGATACTCCTGCTGGAGCAGGAAATTCCAGGCCTCTCTGTAGGTGTCAGAGGTCAGTGGGACCTTTATTGACCCCTGCAGGCCTCTGCAGTGGCAGCAACTAGCTTCCTCCAAGATGAACTGTTGTTTCTTCAGGGTTAAATGGGATTAGGCAGAGAAACTGGTTACTCTCAGTCCATCTCCTCACACATGCAGCACCTCAGAGAGGGAAACTAACTTTTCCACTCCTGCCAGGCATGGTGGAGAGTGACGCATCATCCCACTCACTTGTTTTCTCTGGACTACCACGTTGGCTCTGGTGTTCCACAGCACAATGAATTACTGGGGTTCCAATTATCCTAAAGCGTTACTCCAGAGTGTTAAAGTCATTGGAACTTATATGAAAAGCAGTAACAAAGAAGTCCATGAGCTGGTTCCAAAGTACTGTGGTTGATCTTGAGATACCCATAAGTGTGCACCAGATAACAGAAGACTTGTTACTGATCCACTGTCACAAATTCAAAGCCTCTTTTTGTCAGTGTGCTCCACAATTTAAGTATGTGAGCTTTGGCTTCATGTTCTGACAACAGACTTTGCCTCTCTAACATGCTTACCATTGCTGCTGTGATATGTTGATGATAGGTCTGATATATGATATGCTTCTGGGGAGCAAAGGTGTGTTATACGGTGCGGTGTGAAGGAGAGGCGAAGGACCCAAATGCAAAACACAAAATCTTTATTTTCCTGGGATCACAAGGGCTCAGGAAAAACAAAATAATAATTACCGTTTGCATCAGGTAATGCTCCAACAAACACAAAAGACAGAAGGACGTATATATATGGAGTGAGACAAAAGGCAGAGCAGGAACAGGTGAAAACAATCAGGGCTGATAGACATAATGCTGCGGGGGACCAGTACAGGGAAAACAGGAATCTAACACAAAATAAAGGTCCCCAGCAGGAAGTCCCAAAGGGGAACCATAACAAGGTGGTGAGACTGAGAACTTGGGCTGCCAAATCGAAGTATTTTTGGGTGGCTCATGACATTTCAAGTCTTTCCCCAATAATCTGAGGAGGGCCTGGTGTTCAGAAAGCACATGGAGGAAGGTGGAACATGCCGCAAATGTGGCTGCTGATGGCCACAAGATGCTCTTGAAACCACAAAAGCATTGTCACCAAATCAAATGAGCCATTAAAGACCAACTGTCCTGGCATGAGCAGGGGCACTTTCTGAGCAGAATATCCATTTGCCATAGCTTCTCCACCTGGCAGCAAGTATCCATTAATGATTACAGCATGGAGATGATAGGGCACCGACAAGTAAGGCCTCATTACTTGTGCTGGGCCCTGGACAGTCTACCCAAGAAAGGTAAACCAGGGGTCCCAGATGTACTGGCTCTCTGGGTGTGATCAAATCAGGGGGTCAATAAGAAATAACTGGATGAACAAGATGCAGTGGCCGCAGAGGCAAATTGTCTTTTCATCTTCTGGAGCTCCTCTGGTGCACGCATGTGCTCTACTAGCCCAAGGCATTTAGCAGTAAATGAGTGAATTCATTGGGGGTTACCTGCAGTCAAGTAGAATCTGCAGCTCTTGTTTGACTGTTCTCAGTGAAGGCCTATCTGTTGAACTGTGGCATGGTGGATGAAAGTACATTTCTATGACGATTCTCAGTAGTACAGGTGAAGTTATCTAGAGGTTGAGTCATGGCAACTGGACTTTCAGTTTTTAGGTCAAAACGTCTCACTACTCATCCAAGTAGCTTCATTAGACTGAAGAAGCTGGTCTGGAACCTCCACTGCAGCTACTGTTTAACAGGATGTCGTGTAGGGGGTGTTTATTATTGTTCAATATAGAACGCAGCTTCCTCCACATCTGCTGCTCCAACACAGTTCTGAGAGTGTCCAGCCCCCTGCCTTGCACAGAACTGGCCTTTTTCACCAGTTTTTCCAGGCGCCTACAGTTTCTGTCTATAATGCCAGTCCCCCAACAGACAGCAGCATAGAACAGTGTACTTGCCATAAAAGTGGGGTAGAACATGCACAGCATGTCACTGCAGACATTGTAGGAACCAAGCCATCTCAAGAAGAGGTGGCTCTGCCCTTTTCTGTACACTGCATCCACATTGGCAGACCACTCCAGTTTTTCATCCAGTACCACCCCCCAGGTACTTGTCTGAATAGTCTGTATCTCCTGTCCATCAATGCAGTTCTGACTGGCATGATGCTTTTAATCTCCTAAAATGCACCTCCAGCTCCTTAGTCTTGGTTAAGGAGAAGATAGTTCTTTTTGCTCCAGTCAGTAAAGGCTTCCACTAGGTCCCTGTACTCCCGGCTCCCGTCCCCTGCGCACGCATGCCACAACAGCCATATCGTCAGAATACTTCTGAATGTGGAAGGACTCTGAGTTATACCTAAAGTCCGATGTGTAGACAGTGAACAGAAAAGGAGCAAGAACAGTCCCCTGTGGAGCCCCAGTGCTGCATTCCAGTGTCCCAGAAACACATTTCCCCAGCCTGACATACTGTGGTCTAGATGTCAAGGATGTCTGGATGTCCATAATCCATGACATCAGGGAGAGGTCCACCCTCATACATAGAAGCTTGTCTCTCAGTATGGGAGACCATATAGTATTGAAAGCACTGGAGAAGTCAAAGAACATAATCTTCACATATGAACCAGGCACATTCAGATAGCCATGTGCCGCATGTAAAACACAGCATCTTCCACTCCCATATGTTTCTGATAGGAAAACTGAAGATCCTCCTCAACCTGCAGCCTCATGCGACGGACAAGGAGCCACTTGAAGGTCTTTATGATATGGGATGTCCAAACCACTGGTCTATAGTCATTAGCTCCACCGGCTGACCTGTTTTGGGCACTGGTATTAGACAAGAAGTCTTCCACAGGACTGGGACTTTTTCTAGCCAAAAGACCCATATTAAAGAGCCTCTGAAGAGGGACAGCTAGTTGTCCTGCACAGTCATTCACAAGCCTTAGACATACTCCATCTGGTCCCGCTGCCTTGTCTGGCCGAAGTCTCCTGAGCTCAGCTCCAACCTTTTCCATTGTTAGAAACAGAAGGAGCTGTTCAGATTGTAACAGAGGGATGGTGGAGGTAGAGGGAGCAGCTATAAAGGTGGAGATGGAGGAAGCAGTATGCTGCCCTCGGTATATGTACTGTATATAACTTGACAGCCAGATAAACTCTTCCCTAACATCAAGACTCTGAAGACAGGCTCTTCGTCCACAGGTTTATTGAAGTTGTGAGGAAAGTGTGAAACTGAAACGTACAAAAAAAAAAAAAAATGCATAATCAACAGATACAATATAAAATGAATTGAAATGCCCTTTCTTCCTTTTACTGTCGCTAATTTATAAATTTATCCAGCATCCTTAAATCTACTCTATACATATTTCCCATGTATTCAATTTTCTGAATCACCTTTTATCTGAACTGTATTTATGTAAACTTTAATGATCTAGGAACAGTACGCCCATTACCACGACAAATATCCATTAACAATAGTGAGGTAGATCGGGAGCAATAGGCTCCTAACAATCTGCTCCATAAAATTTAACACTGTCCCCAAGTAATGATATACAATCGTAAATATAGCCACAAACGGTCAATACCTACACACGATGCTACAACAGAAACAAGATGTATACGAATGTCACGGTATAACTTCAGCTACGCTAAACATGATACTCTCAATGTCCCGCTTACTCGCTTCCTGATTAGTGGTCACATGGCATGACTCTTACCGGAACCTAAGATTCTTAAAGGGCCACAACCAAAAGGTAAACAAAACCCATACAGATCAGTAGCTAAAAAATAAAAACGAGAAGCATACTAAGCGGTAACAAAACAAGCAGTCATAGAGGATGAGGTATAGTAAGGAGCTGCAGAGGTGGGGGTGAGGGAGCAGCCTGGGACATGGAGGTACATGAAGCAGCAGTAGAGATGGAGGAGACAGCTGAATATATGGAGAATATACATATATAGTCTGAAGCCATTAGGCCTTTTTAAATGTGTCCACCTCTGTCACCAGCTGTCCATGCATGGACAGTGTGATAGGAGCTGGAAAGAGGGTACCTTGAATGTAATGTGGGTTTTGAATGTCTGCAGGAGGAAGGAGCCTCTCTGAGTTCAGTTCATCTCATCGGTGTCAGTCTGGGAGCTCATCTGGCTGGATTTGTAGGAGCAAACCTGAAGGGAAAAATTGGACGCATCACAGGTACAGTCAACATGCAGGTAGAAATGACTGGTAGAGTAGAAGGATGAATTTTGATGGAAAAAAATGTTTAAGGATTTAAATAGGAAGAGGTTAAAAACAAAATCCCAGAAAGTGTTATAGTTGCAGGGCAGCACGGTGGATTAGTGCTTTACACTGTTGCCTCACAGCAAGAAGGTTCCTGGTTTGAAACCCGTCAGGGCCCTTTCTGTGTGGAGGTTGTATGTTCTCCCTGTGCTTGTGTGGGTTTTCTCCAGGTACTCCAGTTTCCTCCTACAGTCCAAAAACATGTACAGTGGGTACGGAAAGTATTCAGACCCCTTTAAATTTTTCAGTCTTTGTGTCATTGCAGCCATTTGCCAAAATCAAAAAAGTTCATTTTATTTCTCATTAATGTACACTCAGCACCCCATCTTGACAGAAAAAAACAGAAATGTAGAAATTTTTGCAAATTTATTAAAAAAGAAAAACTTGAAGATCCTCTCCAGTTCTGTCAGGTTGGATGGTGAACGTTGGTGGACAGCCATTTTCAGGTCTCTCCAGAGATGCTCAATTGGGTTTAGGTCAGGGCTCTGGCTGGGCCAGTCAAGAACGGTCACAGAGTTGTTCCGAAGCCACTCCTTTGTTATTTTAGCTGTGTGCTTAGGGTCATTGTCCTGTTGAAAGGTGAACCTTCGGCCCAGTCTGAGGTCCTGAGCACTCTGGAAGAGGTTTTCTTCCAGGATATCTCTGTACTTGGCCGCATTCATCTTTCCTTCAATTGCAACCAGTCGTCCTGTCCCTGCAGCTGAAAAACACCCCACCACAACATGATGCTCCCACCACCATGTTTCACTGTAGGGATTGTATTGGGCAGGTGATGAGCAGTGCTTGGTTTTCTCCACACATACCGCTTAGAATTAACGCCAAAAAGTTCAATCTTGGTCTCATCAGACCAGAAAATCTTATTTCTCATAGTCTGGGAGTCCTTCATGTGTTTTTTGGCAAACTCTATGCGGGCTTTCATGTGTCTTGCACTGAGGAGAGGCTTCCATTGGGCCACTCTGCCATAAAGGGTTGCAGTGATAGTTGACTTTGTGGAACTTTCTCCCATCTCCCGACTGCATCTCTGGAGCTCAGCCACAGTGATCTTTGAGTTCTTCTTTACCTCTCTCACCAAGGTTCTTCTCCCACGATTGCTCAGTTTGGCTGGACGGCCAGGTCTAGGAAGAGTTCTGGTTCCCAAACTTTTTCCATTTGAGGATTATGGAGGCCACTGTGCTCTTAGGAACCTTGAGTGTTGCAGAAATTCTTTTGTAACCTTGGCCAGATCTGAGCCTTGCCACAATTCTGTCTCTGAGCTCCTTGGGCAGTTCCTTCGACCTCATGATTCTCATTTGCTCTGACATGCACTGTGAGCTGTAAGGTCTTATATAGACAGGTGTGTGCCTTTCCTAATCAAGTCCAATCAGTTTAATTAAACACAGATGGACTCCAATGAAGGAGCAGAACCATCTCAAGGAGGATCAGAAGAAATGGACAGCATGTGAGTTAAATATGAGTGTCACTGCAAAGGGTCTGAATACTTATGACCATGTGATATTTCAGTTTTTCTTTTTTAATAAATTTGCAAAAATTTCTACATTTCTGTTTTTTTTCTGTCAAGATGGGGTACTGAGTGTACATTAATGAGAAATAAAATGAACTTTTTTGATTTTGGCAAATGGCTGCAATGACACAAAGACTGAAAAATTTAAAGGGGTCTGAATACTTTCCGTACCCACTGTATGTCAGGTTGATTGGTGACTCTAAATTGCCCATAGTAGTGAGTGTGTGAGGTTGTTTGTCTCTATGTGGCCCTGTGATGGACTGGTGACCTGTCCAGGGTGTACCCCTGTCTTTCACCCAAAGAGAGCTGGGATAGACTCCAGCAGATCCCTGTGACCCAGGTTAGGAATAAGTGGGTATAGATGATGGATGGATGTTATATTTGCAAAGAGAAAGCACAGAAGTGTAAAGATTTGACAGAAATGATAAATGGTCTAGATATGACATTTTTAAAATTTCATTTTTATTATATTTTACCATAATCTATGTACTGTCATTTTACTTCTTATTTTTTTATTTCTTTGATTTCTTTCTTTTTTAACTGTTCTCCTTTGTGTTTAATGTAACTATTTCTTTTCTTCTTGTTCAGTACTTGAAGCAACTTAAATTGTCTATATGTATGTTCCATAAAAATCCAATTTTATTAGTGTGTTAATAAAGCATTTCTTTAGTGACCATTAAAAGATGAAGTTAAAGTTCAGAGAGCAGAGACACATGATCACAACTAAAATCAGTAAACGATTCAGATTCAATTAAAAATGAAACAAGTAGTTTTTGGTTGTTGGTGTCACTGACATTCAGGTTCTTTTTTACTGCGACCCACAATCTGCCAAATGAGGTTTAAATCAACCAAAAGAACACTCAAACACATGAGAGATGTATAATTTCACATTCATTATAGTACAAGAAAATTTAGAGAAATGTAAATACGAAAAAAAAAACACTTCCCTCTTGCCCTCCAGGTTTGGATCCAGCAGGACCGATGTTCACTAGTGCCACACCAGAGGAGAGGCTGGACCCCTCGGACGCCATGTTTGTGGACGTACTTCACACCGACATAAACTGTGAGCATCTAAAACCTTACTGATAAATGATCACACACAAGAGCAGACTGAACCATAACACAAAATATCACATTCAGGAAGGATTTTTTGTGCCTCATAGGGATCTAATCATATTTCCTGAGGGTTTTCATTTGATTTCATTTCATTTCAGTTCAATTCAATTCAATTCAATTCAATTCAGTTCTATTTGTATAGCGCCCAATAACAATACAAATCATCTCAGGGCACTTTACAAAAACAAAAACCAGAACAAATCACTTATGAGCAAGCACTTGGTGACCGTGGAGAGGAAAAACTCCCTTTAACGGAAGAAAAAACCTCCAGCAGAACCGGGCTCAGTCCTGAACCCAGACTGGGAGCTGGTTCCACAGGAGAGGAGCTTGATAGCTAAAGGCTCTGCCTCCCATTCTGCTTTTGGAAACTCTGGGAACCACAAGTAGACCTGCACTCTGAGAGCGAAGTGCTCTATTGGGATAATATGGTACTATGAGGTCTTTAAGGTATGAAGGAGCTTGATTATGAAGGGATTTGTATGTGAGAAGAAGGATTTTAAATTCTATTCTATATTTTACAGGGAGCCAATGAAGAGAAGCCAATATAGGAGAAATATGATCTCTCTTGCCAGTTCCTGTCAGGACTCTGGCTGCAGCATTCTGGACTAACTGGAGGCTTTTTATGGAGATACTGGGACATCCAGATAGTAATGAGTTACAGTAATCTAGCCTTGAGGTAACAAATGCATGGACTAGTTTTTCTGCATCATTTTGAGACAGGATGTTCCTAATTTTGACAATGTTGCGCAAGTGAAAGAAGGCAGTTCTAGAGATTTGTTTTATATGTGAGTTAAAGGACATGTCCTGGTCAAAAATAGCTCCAAGGTTTTGCACAGTAGTGCAGGAGGCCAGGGCTATGCCATCTAAAGTAGCTCAAATACAATGACTTCTGTTTTATCTGAATTTAAAAGTAAAAAGTTACTGGTCATCCAGGCCTTTATGTCAGTTAGACACGCTTGGAGTCTGGTTAACTGGTTTGTGTTAACAGGTTTCATAGATAGATACAGCTGAGTGTCATCTGCATAGCAGTGGTAGTTAATAGAGTGCTTCCTAATGACATTGCCTAAAGGAAGCATGTACAGGGTGAACAGAATTGGTCCTAGCACAGAACCTTGTGGAATTCCATAACTAACTTTTGTTCGTGTGGAAGGTTCATCATGGACATGAACAAACTGGAATCTGTCCGATAAATAGGATTGGAACCACTTTAACGCTGTTCCTCTGATACCAATCACATGCTCCAGTCTCTGTAATAAGATGTTGTGATCAATAGTGTCGAATGCAGCACTAAGGTCTAGGAGGACAAGTATAGATACAAGTCCATTATCTGAGGCTAAGAGAAGATTGTTGGTAACTTTTAACAGTGCTGTTTCTCTCTAAATCCTGATTGAAAATCTTCAAATAGTTCATTTCTCTGTAAGTGGTCTGATAGCTGCATAGCAACAGCTTTTTCAAGGATTTTAGAAATAAATGGCAGGTTGGATATTGGTCAATAATTAGCCAAGACTCCTCAATTTAATTCAATTCAATTCAATTTTATTTGTATAGCGCCAAATCATAATACAAATCATCTCAAGGCACTTTACAAAAACTAAAACTAAAAACCCAACAATTCCCTTATGAGCAAGCACTTGGCGACAGTGGAGGGGAAAAACTCCCTTTAACGGAAGAAAAAACCTCCAGCAGAACCGGGCTCAGTTTGGGCGGCCATCTGCCTCGACCGGTTGGGGTGTCCTGGTGACCATGGTAGTCCTGGATCAAGACTAGGCTTTTTGAGTAAGGGTTTGATTACTGCAGCCTGATACTAGAGATAAATTTACCAAGTCTAATAAAGATGAGACAATTAATGGCAGGGTGTCTTTAAGCAGTCTAGTCGGGATGGGGTCTAAGAGACATGTTGATGATTTTGATGAAGCAACTGCTGATGTGAATTCAGAGAGATCTATAGGAGAGAAGCAGCCTAAACATAACTGAGGTTTTACAGATGATTCAAGAGCTACTGTAGTAGAAGATTCATTTATTGCAGGTATAGGAAGCATCTGCTGAATTTTATCTCTAATAGTTGTGATTTTATTTGTAAAGAAACTCAAAGTCATCACTGCTGAGAGCTAAGGGAACACTGGGCTCAACAGAGCTGTGACTTTTTGTCAGCCTGGCTACAGTGCTGAAAAGTAAACTGGGATTGTTCTTATTGTTCTATTAGTGATGAATAATATTCAGTTCTGGCTTTACGGAGAGCTTTTTCATATGTTAGTAGACTGTTTTTCCAGGCTAGATAAAATTCTTCTAAATTTGTGGAACGCCACTTCCTTTCCAGCCTTCGTGATGCCTGCTTTAAGGTACGAAGATGTAAATTATACCATGGGGCTAATCTCCTGATTCACTAACTTCTTTTTCAGAGGGGCTACAGTATCAAGCATTTCACGCAGTGAGGTTACAGCACTGTCAACAACATGAACAATTTGGTAGGGAGTGGGAATGAGGCAGCTGCCCTCCACTGTGTTGGTACATGGCCTAGATGTAAATAAAGATGGAATCATTTTCTTAAATTTATTAACAGCATTGTCAGATAAACATCTGCTGTAGTGGGATTTTCTTCCAAATGCTGCATGATCCATCATCTTAAATTCAAAAGTTATTAAAGAATGATCTGACAAAATAGGATTTTGGGGAAAAATTTAATGTTCAATTTCGATGCCATAGGTCAGAACAAGATCAAGGGTGGGATTGAAACAGTGGGTGGGTTTGTTAACATTTTGAGTGAAACCAATTGAATCTAATATAGAATTAAATGCAGCGCTGAGACTATTATTTTCAACATCTACATGAATGTTAAAATCTCCCACTATAATGACTTTATCTGATCTAAACACTAAATCATCTGAACAATGACATGCGGCTAAACATGTCAATTCAATTCAATTCAATTCAATTTTATTTGTATAGCGCCAAATCACAATACAAATCATCTCAAGGCACTTTACAAAAACTAAAACTAAAAACCCAACAATTCCCTTATGAGCAAGCACTTGGCGACAGTGGAGAGGAAAAAACTCCCTTTAACGGAAGAAAAAAACCTCCAGCAGAACCGGGCTCAGTTTGGGCGGCCATCTGCCTCGACCGGTTGGGGTGAGTGGATAGAGCAGAGAGAAAAGAACAGCAACAATAAACAACAAATAGACACTGCAAGTTGGTGGGGCCAGTAACTGCACATCAGCGATAAACAGCTCCAGGACCAGGGACACCTGCAGAAGGTACAGAGAGAGAGAGAGAGAGAGAGAGAGAGGGAGGGAGAGAGCACAAACTAGGGGAGAGAGAGAGCACAAGGTTAGTAACATTCAATGGTGGAATATACATGAGGTGGGAGAGAAGGGGGGGGGGGGGGGTTAGGGTAGGGGAGCTCAGTGCACCGATGGTCCTCGGGCAGTCTAGGCCTATAGCAGCATAACTAACTAAGGGATGGTTCAGGGTTGCCTGAAGCCAGCCCTAACTATATGCTTTGTCAAAGAGGAAGGTTTTAAGTCTAGCCTTAAAAGTACAGAGAGTGTCTGCCTCCTGAACCCAGGCTGAGAGCTGGTTCCACAGGAGAGGAGCTTGATAGCTAAAGGCTCTGCCTCCCATTCTGCTTTTGAGAACTCTGGGAACCACAAGTAGGCCTGCACTCTGAGAGCGAAGTGGTCTATTGGGATAATATGGTACTATGAGGTCTTTAAGGTATGAAGGAGCTTGATTATGAAGGGATTTGTATGTGAGAAGAAGGATTTTAAATTCTATTCTATATTTTACAGGGAGCCAATGAAGAGAAGCCAATATAGGAGAAATATGATCTCTCTTGCTAGTTCCTGTCAGGACTCTGGCTGCGGCATTCTGGATTAATTGGAGGCTTTTTATTAAGATATTAGGACATCCAGATAGTAATGAGTTACAGTAATCTAGCCTTGAGGAAACAAATGCATGGACTAGTTTTTCTGCATCATTTTGAGACAGGATGTTCCTAATTTTGGAAATGTTGCGCAGGTGAAAGAATGCAGTTCTAGAAATTTGTTTTATGTGTGAGTTAAAGGACATGTCCCGGTCAAAAATAACTCCAAGGTTTTTTACAGTAGTGCAGGAGGCCAGGGCTATGCCATCTAGAGTAGCTATAATTTTAGAAAAGTTATTTCTGAGATTTTTAGTCCCAAATATAATGACTTCTGTTTTCTCCGAGTTTAAAAGTAAAAAGTTACTGGTCATCCAGGCCTTTATGTCAGTTAGACAGGCTTGAAGTCTGGTTAACTGGTTTGTGTTGACAGGTTTAATAGATAGATATAACTGAGTGTCATCCGCATAGCAGTGGTAATTAATAGAGTGCTTCCTAATGATATATCCTAAAGGAAGCATGTACAGGGTGAACAGAATCGGTCCTAGCACAGAACCTTGTGGAACTCCATAACTAACTTTTGTTCGTGTGGAAGGTTCATCATGGACATGAACAAACTGGAATCTGTCCGATAAATAGGATTGGAACCACTTTAACGCTGTTCCTCTGATACCAATCACATGCTCCAGTCTCTGTAATAAGATGTTGTGGTCAATGGTGTCGAATGCTGCACTAAGGTCTAGGAGGGCAAATATAGAAACAAGTCCATTATCTGAGGCTAAGAGAAGATCGTTGGTAACTTTCAACAGTGCTGTTTCTGTACTATGATGTGCTCTAAATCCTGATTGGAAATCTTCAAATAGTTCATTCCTGTGTAAGTGGTCTGATAGCTGCTTAGCAACAGCTTTTTCTAGGATTTTAGAAATAAATGGCAGGTTGGATATTGGTCTATAATTATCCAAGACTCCTGGATCAAGACTAGGCTTTTTGAGTAAAGGTTTGATTACTGCAGTCTTAAAGGCCTGTGGTACGTAGCCTGATACTAGAGATAAATTTACCAAGTCCAATAAAGATGAGTTCATTAATGGCAGGGTGCCTTTAAGCAGTCTAGTCGGGATGGGGTCCAAGAGACACGTTGATGATTTCGATGAAGCAACTACTGATGTAAATTCAGAGGGATCTATGGGAGAGAAGCAGTCTAAACATAACTGAGGTCCTACAGATGATTCAAGAGCTACTGTAGTAAAAGATTCATTTATTGCAGGTATAGGAAGCATCTGCTGAATTTTATCTCTAATAGTTGTGATTTTATTTGTAAAGAAACTCATAAATTCATCACTGCTGAGAGCTAAGGGAACACTGGGCTCAACGGAGCTGTGACTTTTTGTCAGCCTGGCTACAGTGCTTAAAAGAAACCTGGGATTGTTCTTATTTTCCTCTATTAGTGATGAATAGTATGCAGTTCTGGCTTTACGGAGAGCTTTTTTATATGTTAGTAGACTGTTTTTCCAGGCTAGAAAAATTTCCTCTAAGTTTGTGGAACGCCACTTCCTTTCCAGCCTTCGTGATGCCTGCTTTAAGGTACGAACATGTAAATTATACCATGGGGCTAGTCTTCTCTGAATCACTAACTTCTTTTTCAGAGGGGCTACAGAATCAAGCGTTTCACGCAGTGAGGTTACAGCGCTGTCAACAACATGATCAATTTGGTAGGGAGTAGGATTAAGGCAGCTGCCCTCCACTATGTTTATACTTGGCATAGATGCAAATAAAGATGGAATCATTTTCTTAAATTTATTAACAGCGTTGTCGGATAAACATCTGCTGTAGTGGAATTTTCTTCCAGACGCTGCATGATCCATCATTTTAAATTCAAAAGTTATTAAAGAATGATCTGACAAAACAGGATTTGGGGGAAAAATTATTAGATGTTCAATTTCGATGCCATAGGTCAGAACAAGATCAAGGGTGTGATTAAAACAGTGGGTGGGTTTATTAACGTTTTGAATGAAACCAATTGAATCTAATATAGAATTAAATGCAATGCTGAGGCTGTTATTTTCAACATCTACATGAATGTTAAAATCTCCCACTATAATGTCATCACTGGTAAGATTGGGGAGGGGTCCAGAGAAAACTACGGAGTCCGACATTAATTTGTCAAAGTTACACACCGACTCAACATTAATTTTAGTGACCTCTGATTGGCGTAATCGGGTGTCATTGCTGTCGATGTGAATTTCCATATTTCCGATTAGCCTTAGCCAGCAGCTTCAGATTTGACTCGATGTCGCCCGCTGTGGCCCCAGGAAACATTTGGCTATGGTCGCTGGTGTCTCTAGCTTCACGTTTCTGTCTATGGAATCGCCAATTATCAGAGTCGGTTTCTCAGGGCTTCTGCTTAGGAGTATGTTTCATACGTTGATAGGTTCTGTGTGAAAAATCCTGTTGCAGTAACAAATAACAGGAATTTAAAACTCCAAATTTGCAGCACCCCAAAAATCCCACATGAACAAAGGGGTGGTGTAAATTGGTTATTACAGAATGAATAAAATCAGCTGTTTATGAGGAGGTGTGTGTTTGTGAAATCTGATCATTAGCCCAATCGACACCTGTAACATCAATAAGGCATCATGTTCCTCTTTTTGTGTTTTGGATGAAGCTTCAAAAAGATAAGTTTGACACATCAGAAATTAGCAAACAAACACATTTAGCAGCCTCAGTGGTCTTATTAGAGGAGAAATACAATTAGAAAACAAAAGTGTCACTAATCCACCCTGCTACCCCAGAAACAGTTTTCCTACTGAAGCTGCTCTGACCAAATATTCCAGTAAAAAGCTGAAATCTAGAGAACCTCTCAGTAAACAGACAAGCCATGATGATGTAATGATGAACAGAATGTTAATTTAGCATGAAATTTGATATGAGAGCATTTTAAATACAAAGAAATAGACAATGTGCCATTTAAGAATCAATCTGTTCATATGACCTGCTCTTACAGAGGCCAGTTGGATTTAATGATCTCAAAAGTATGTATGGATTAATCTTTTTGCGCCACATTTTGTAAATACCAAAATGGCAAATATATCAAATAAAGGAATTTATACAGTTGATTTAGAAAAATCTATATTAAAATGAGGTTTTCAAAATTTAATACATGATGTTTTAATACATGTGTTATGATATCTGGTGGTGTCGGTGTGATGAAGGAAAGGTAGGACCCACGTGCGGAACACAAAAGGCTTTTATTACCTGGATCTCCAGGCTCAGGCACAGAACACAGATTATCTCCGCCACTCAACGGACAGGCAGGGAAACAAAAACTAACACACTCCTTGATCAAAGGTAATCCACAGAACCATTAGCATCATCCTTAGCAATGCTCCGAAGGGAACAAAGGAAGCCAGGGGATATATATACACACAGGACTAAAGACTAATTAACACAGGTGAACATAATCTTACTAATGACCAAACGAAACACAAAGCTACCTAGGATTACACTGAACAGAACCGGAACACAGGAAACTTACCAAAATAAAAGACAGACAGAAAACAGATCTCGGGGCCTAACAACATGACAGTGACCATGTACACTCTGCCTCTGATTTATCTTCTCTGTGCAGCATTTGGACTGAGAGGAGCTCACGGTCATATTGATTTTTATGCCAATGGTGGAGCCGACCAGCCAGGGTGTCCCAAAACCATCTTTGCAGGTGAGCGCACAAACAAACAGAATAAAATGCACTCACAAACCCTCATTAACATATAAACACAGTGTTGTTGCTTTCTCCTGCAGGCAAATCTTACTTTGTATGTGACCACCAGCGCTCAGTGTTTCTGTTCTTGTGCGCTCTGAATCGAACCTGCAGCCTCACAGGTTACCCCTGCTCGTCCTACAGCGACTTCCTGGATGGCCGGTGTCTGCAGTGTGAGGCCTTTGAACCTGCTCCCTGCCCTGTGCTTGGTAGGTGGTGAAACGACCTTAATCAAGTAGAGTAGTGGTGACCAGCAGGAACAGGAATAAAACAGGTTGTCTCATCCTGCGCACAGTGGAGGAGAATTTGTATTCATGATGTTACCAAGGTTCTTATTAAACAAATTTCCACTGCCGCCACTTCTCTGAAATGAAGACCAGACATTGGTATTAACTCAATATGTCAATACAGCTGAGAAAGATAACATCAATAAAAAGTTGTAGACATTAAACCTTTAAGCTCAAGGCAGTTTTTCACAACTAAACACAAAATCCAGATTGACTGCAGCTACACAACTATGAGGCCAAAAACCACATGGCCTTTTCAGCAACATGTGGCAACATCTTAAAATACAATAAGTTTTTCTGTCTGTTTTTCCTCCATCACCAGGCTAGAGAAGACTTGATTGCTTCAAAGGTCCACAGACGTTAAAGAGATAGTATGTGACAACCCTGTTCACTGGTTTTCTTACTGGTGAAGAGACAGTCTCCGTTATGAGGTGTAATTTGCACTGGAGGCCAGTGAAACTTCACGGCATGGACTCTGAGCTCTCACTATGACCAATGTAGATCCTGTGTCTGATCACCTGTATGGTCCCACCTGCAGGCTATGATGTCAGCCGGTGGCGGGAGACTCTACTGCGACTTGGACAGACCCAAGTCTTCTTCAGCACCACCGCTACGCTGCCCTACAGGAGTGAGTCCACCTGCTCACACAAAACCTCACAAGAGTCACAGAAAACATACACATTGTGCAACAAAATGAACTGTTGTATGAGTTGTGACCTACATTCATACAGTCGGTGCACCTCTCTGTTAAAAGTTGTGTTTAAATTTAAAATTTAAATAAATTTTCAAAGCCACACACTGCTGTGGCTTTACTGACAGGCTCAACATTTAAGCCAATCAGCAGCAGTGCAGCAGTAAGTTTACAGGCTCCACTGATCCAAGTTAGGAAAACAGATTTTCTCACTCTAGCAGAGTGTAGCTGTGCAGATAGTGCTGCTTTTGTTTGTCCATGGTTGGACATTTGGTGGATTTAACTTTATGACTGGATGGGTGGAAGAACCTTCTTGGGGCCCTCTTCATAGACTACAATGACAAATTAGACATCTATAAGACTGTGATCAGGACACCTTGAACTGAGCAGCAACTATGTTCATTTTGAATGCATGAAGGTTGTTTATTCATAAAATATTTAGGGACATTCTGATCCATTAGTTTAGGTAAAAAATAATTGGTTTCATTATGAAGGTTTATTCTGCTTGTTGACTAAATGTGTGGTCAACTCACTTTAGAGATTTTTAGATTAGTTTATTTTAGGGATAGCCCCCACGCTGTAGCCAGTTGGTGATAGCTCTAATCTACAATATGAATATTACTGATTTAATCAGTATTAAGTGACATTAACGCCTCAGGTGACCAAGATGTAAAGGTCATTAAATCAACAACCATTTGGCGCTGAATAGAAACAGTTTGTTCAAGGACAGTGTCAGGTTTACGCTACACTGACATGGTTCTTTTCCCTGAAGGCAATGAAACACACGACAACTTTGTACCGAGTATCTGTCTGCAAGTGAAAACGCCTCAGTTGCAAACGGAGAGAAGAGACTTTCTTCTCTCCCCATGCGACTTTCACCCTTCTCCCCTTTTCACTTAGCAGTCCTTTATTTGTATAGTGGGGAACAAAACCAGACACAGGATACTTGGGTGCAATAAAACTTCAGTTCATCATGGGTCATAAGGTTATGGAGGTCAGCTGGAGAAACAGACCTCTCACATAAACATCCTATCTTCAGATCTAATTCCACAATGGCAACAATTTGAACTTTTGTCCTTATAACCCCAACAGACAGTTTATTAAATTGTGATCCAATCTAACAGGATGTGAGTGTTTCTGTGATTTGCTGGTGGAAAATGTAGAAACTGTTCATTTTGAATGCAGCTGTTTGTCACTGCCCCATGCTGCTGCCATATACTGTTGCCCCTTTTCTGGCGAGGTGCAGTAGTTTGCCTGCTACAATGCTGTGTGTGTCCTGTGTTTTTCAGAGCTGAGCTACAGAGTGGACATGGTGACCTGGAACCAGTACCTGCGTTGGTGTGTCATCTACATCCGGCTGCACAGTGGAAGGACCTTCACAGAGGCCCGGATAGACCAGTGAGTCTGTCAGTGAATCACCTCTGTTATCTGGACACACAGAGAAACCAAACACATCTGGCTTTAAGAAAAGAAATGTCTGATTAGGATCATAAAACTAGGACTAAATGCAGTTACATAATTACCAAATGTAGAAGTTTTTGATGAACCATTTCTTAATTGATCTTAAATTAACAGGCAATGCTTCCTGACAACCTAAACTTTACTTTATCAGTGTTGTTCATATTTGGTCACAGCAGCTTTTCCTGGTCAAAATTCATGAATTAATGTGTGATGTAATCAGTCTAATATCGTGACACTGAGGATTAAATAAAATGTATGCACCCACACTAATGTTCTAATCCAGATTTTTCAGGTTTACCACT
The DNA here is from genome assembly GCF_900324485.2 of Mastacembelus armatus. NCBI lineage: Eukaryota > Metazoa > Chordata > Actinopteri > Synbranchiformes > Mastacembelidae > Mastacembelus > Mastacembelus armatus. The sequence continues at coordinate 1,615,715 of NW_022872938.1, forward strand.
GTGCTGCAACTAAGGCTAAAAATTTTTATTTTTACTTCAATTCTCCTGCTCTTTGCTCCCAGTAAGCTCTTCCGTTTCGAGCAGTACACGTCCACGCTGCTGCTGGCCCAGTTCGATGAAGATGTGCAGCACATCCAGAAGATCTCTGTGCGTATCAACACCGGCAACGTAATTGGCCCGAGATACAAAATCAGACTCCTGCAAATACGGTTCACACCTCTGGAGCACCCTGACAGGTCAGACATTTGCAAACACTGCTCTTCATTACTGGACTGTGATCATATTTAGATGTTCTTCTCTTTGTTAAACTCAAAACCAAGCACTTTTAGTCTACACCCTCAGATTTTTCTGTGTTTTGTCGCTCATCTGAACACACAACAAACTCAAAACCAAAGCTACTGTTGTTCCCAGGACCACATGACAGTGGTCGGTGTCTAACCTTTGACCTCTACAACCACTAGACCACGCTTATCGCAGCACTGAGCTAATTTTTAAATGTAGACATAAATTAACCTTCTAATTAACCATCTTGAAAAAGCAGCATTTTGGAATATGTGACTACAAATTTAGTACAGTCAATCCATTGAGACGTGTGTGAAGCTAAGTCATATGTCTACAAACCAAGTCTACATTCATTTTATCCTTCTGTGTACAGAGGAAAAGGCTGTTTTACTTTTCTCAAAACAGATGTGAATATATTTTACATTCACTTTAAATTTAATATTATTAAACCATACCTGTAACCAGGGGAAATTCTGGATAGGGTGGTAATATACCAAGTCAAAAATAATGAAATGAGAATATTTAGTGTAATAAAACTCAATCGAGTAGCTCTTACTAACAAAAGCACTTTGAAAGTAACTTTGCACTCAAACTAACATGTTCAAAGCTTTATCTGTACTAGGAAGCACAAGTCAGTGTTTATCAGAGCTTGGGTTGAATTTATCAGCAAGTAAAAATAGGAGTATGTTTTTTATTGAGCTTAAACCAAGTCTACATTCATTTTATCCTTCTGCTGCTGTTGCAGAGCGAAGAGATCGACAGTGATCAAAACAAATGGATTTAACCCTATTTTGATTCAATGGCAAGGTTAAATCCCACTGAGGGATCTAGATGGTTTTAAGTCCCTTCCTCAAGATTCTCACTCCATTAAAATTTAACACAAGTCTGAAAAAATGTCCCAACTCAACCGGAGGAGTACTTTTCTGCTGTCATGTTTATTCTGAACAGCTCTATGGCACACATGTAAAAATGAACCATTATGGGTTAGCCGAGCTTTAGCTCCAAGAATTCAGCTTCACCTACACAGCAGCAACTCAAGGTGCCCCACATTAGAGCCACAGATAAGATCATAAAAACTGATGCTATAAAATCATAGCAGGAATAAAATAAATACATCATACCAGAGTAACCCCCCGCGCACGCGCGCACACACACACACACACACACACACACACACACACACACACATTTATACAGCATATACACACATAATTACTGCTCAACTATTGGGCTTATATGCTCAAGACAAGAAAGTCAAATGTACCTTTTTAAGCATAACAGAATTTTAAAAATACCTGAGCCTCTCTTTAACAGTGGAGATAGTGGAGAATGATTACTACAGAGTAAGTGCTAAGATAAGCCCTTCTGAGGACCACAAGCTTGACCAACATTAACCAGATCAGGTTTGCAAAAGACCTGAGGGGTCTGGATGGACAATAATCAATGCTTCATAGACCCAGCAGTAGCACCAGATAAATAAGACATTTTGTAGGCGACATGAATAATTAAGAAAATAGCAGCAGATTGAATGAAGGAAACAGTTGCTGACATGTTAACGAGCATGTTTTCCTCCTTTAGACCTCTGATGTGTCGTTTTGACATTATCATGGAGGAGAACGTGGAGGTGGTGTTTCGCCCTCTCCCCTGTGACTCCCACATTTGACGCCCAGACCACATCATGGAAACACATACTAACTCATCCCCAACCCTGGTAACCAACACCCAGATCCTCTCTGAGTGTCACAGGGTCTCCTGGCCCCAGGCGGCCCTCAAGGAGCCCTAAAGGAGGAGCTGCAGCCTTCTCATTTATTATGAAGGTGCTCCAACTGTGGATAATTCCTGCTTATTGGGATGTCAATACATAGACTGAAGTCTCTGCAGGCACTGACTGGGTTTTTGAGAAGCAGATGCTTGTGGCGCATGTTCACCTGAGATCAGGATGTCCTGCAGAAAGATTTGCAGAAAAGCTGCTGCAGGAGAGTCGCATCATGGTTTAATGAATTGCTCAGCCTCAAGAATTCACATGCCACTGTAGGGAAACTGTCAGTACTACACATCTGCCAGTCAGTCTTCAGGACATTCGCACAGCAGAGGAAAACAATCAAAATGTTGAATGAACTAAAAGCAGAGTTGTTGGCATTCACTTTCACATCCGATAAAGAGACTAATGTATATAGACAGAGGCACCAACATGGTTTAACATGCCAACACAACTGTAAATGTTGTCCTGACTCCTGAATTAAGATGGCCACAACATATGTATGTGTTTGTATAGTTTCTTTTATTTGCAATAGAAATGTAACAGAAATTTGTTGGTCTGTTTCAGTGAAGTTACAAAAAGGACTAGTAAAAACCCAGCTTTTTTGTCTTTTCTGCCTCAGGAGTTCTCGAGCCTTTGAGTTTCCTCGACCAACGTGAATTAGTTGCCCAAAATCCTTGAACCAAATCAGTCTGAAAAACTCAAGTTTGGTGACTGCTAGGTCGAGAGCTGCTATGAGGTTTGTCTGCAGCAGTATGTAACGGGCCCTATGCTGCTGTGCTATAAGAAGTCTGTTTATGTTGTAAATTGTGACTTTTACATATTTAAAATGTCAAACGAAAGAACAGTAGAGGGTAATGTTTGGAACTCTTCAGAAGAATAAGTTCATTGTATTTTAAACAGCGTTTAGGAGCTTTTAGTTTCAGTTAAGTAACCTTACATAAGCTGTGACCATTGACAAAACTAAGCAGCCACTGTTGCTTCAGAACATATTCACCCCTTCACTTTTTGCACAATTTGTTACAGATTTTAGTTGTACGTGGATAAAAGTGCATTTTCAGCCTTAATGAAATTTATACCTCACAAATATATCTGACCCATTAGAACCAAGTGCGTGTATTTCAGAAAGACACTGTTTATAAGGTTCCCACATGTCATGCTTCATGTCAAGACAAAAACCAGGACATGAAGTCCAAGGAACTTTTTGTAGACCTCTGCGATCCAGCTGTGGTAAGATATAATTCAGGACAAAATTGAAAACTATTTCCGAAGTGTGTTGTCAGGACCACAGTGGATTCAACTGCTGTGAAAAGGAAGAAGTTTGGAAGCACCAGAAATCCTCTGAGTCAGCCATCTGGAAAACTGAGTAACCAAACAAGAGGTGCCTCAGTCAGGGAGGAGACCAAGAACTGAACATCTTCCAGAGCCTCAGCTTTTGCAGAGATGGAGGTGGGGACAGAGTGAGAGGATCTGTCAGTAAGAACGGGATGACCAGGTGTGCAAAGCTCACTGGAAACTAATACGCCTGCCAAGTACTGGACAAGGGATGTGCTTTTGTGAATAAGATTTCTTTTTTAATAAATTAGCAAACACTCTTTTACCTTTGACACCATGTGTTACTGCGTGTATGGACAAAATGTTGATTTAATGCATTACAAATGACATTTATTGATACCAGGTGCAACAAATGAAGGGGTTTCTGTACTTTAAAGGCAACAGACACAAAAAATGTCACCAAGTTAAAAAGCTAAACTTTTGTCTTTTTTACTATGTATTTTTATCCAATACTTGAAATAAATATTTTGAACATATGTGAAAGTAGCTTTTGTTGTGTGAGACAAACTTCTTTTTAAAGCATTTAGTTTTGAAATCATGTACATTTAACTACAAGCTTGACAAAAAAAAAAGTTTGCTTTTAATGTCCAGAACAGGAAAAACAAGCCTGGCGGACTAACACTGAGGATTCCCTGACAAAACTACACCTTCAAACAGTAAACATTTACTCTGTGACTGAACAGGGAAGTGGTGAGACTAAGGTACCAAAAGTTTTCCTAAGAACATCTGACACCTGAAAACGACTCTTCATCTTGAATTAACTGATTGCTTAATCAACAGGAAATGAATCCACTGACTAAATGCATGGCCTGTATGCAGATTTTGTCAGTTTTGAGTCATTTTAAGCAAAAATGAACAGCTGTGTTTCCAGTTTCCAAAATGTGAAGACTTACATCACGGCCATAAACTGAATATCTTAGGATCTCGGATGAAGCAAAACATTTGGAGATATTTTTAACTAAAATTTGTATAGACGGTACTCTGTAGCAAGGTAAAAAACATGAGCGTTTGCCTCATCTGTTGAAAATCATGTGGTGCAGAATTTAGTTTAAAATGGCAATTTTTCAAATTTGGTACATCAACAAAATAAAAGCAACGGTGTAAATAAAATTGAAAAAAAGAAACCTAGTATTGTGTAGACTGTCACATTCTTACACTCGTGGCTTACTGAGACACTTTATTCTCTCTGCAAACCAAAAGTCACTCCCACTAAGAAAAGGGGCTGACTTTGAAACAACCAAACTCAGATGAAATAAAAAAGGCAAAGCTTTTGACACAGTAATGGGTAACCACGATCATGATGTACCATGTGTCAGTGACGGTGAGAACAGCATCACAAAATCCTTAACTGTGGAGATTAATTAAAAGAGTACAAGGAAAGAAACTAAAAGGACACGAAAAGAAAAAATAAACAGGCAAAGCAAAAAAAAACCAAAACAAAACAAAAAAAAAACTGCAGGAATCACATCTACAGTATGTTCATTAACATAACTACATCAATAACCTGCTTAACCATCACTGTGACATGCACATGACTGGATGGTAGGATGTGATAATGCACAAAAAAAAGAAAGCTGTCTTCACACAAGCATAGTGCAAGTACAACATCACATTTCTAATGATGCAGCTGTAGATGTTCAATCAACATCATCCTAAAATAACGGAAACTTCTTAGTTTAAAAAAATACAAATATAGTTTTAAATGGAAAAAAAGTGATGATACATCATCAATCATATAAATACAATAGTCAGTAAAAATGGAAAGAACTGGTGGGAACAGATCACAAAGGTGTGGAACCTAAATCTCCAGCACTGCAGATATCAACATTTCACGTTCACTTTAATCAGATTTAGTTAGTCTGCTGCCATCGCTCACAAACTCTCCACAAGAGCAGAGACTTCTTCACAGTGTATTTCATCAACACTGTGCTGCTGATCAGATACAGAAACAGGCACAATTCAACCCAAAAGAAGAACGTGTTTCTTATGAGGTGCTGGTTTTCCCAAGTGTTATCAGTCGTGAAAAAAAAAAAAAAAAAAAAAATCGCCAACTTCCAAAGAGAATCTTCTTGTCCGATCACCAGGTAGGACCTAGTGGAGAAAAAGACCAAAAGAAGAGAAATTCGGGTCATATTTGACAGGTGGGTCAGTACAGAAAGAACAAACGGTAACAATGAAAGAGGATGTGAGACGAAGGGACTGGAGGAGCTTATAAACGGTTAGGAGCTGATCTGATCGGCTGCTTAAAGAATCAGCAGGTCACAATGTCAAAGACTCAACGGAAAGAGCAGTTACACAACAGGAAACAGGACACATTCAGTCAGATTCTTACTGTGTTGAACAGAGGCAGAATGTACTGAGCTGCCTCTAGTGGACACTCAACGGTTTAGGTTGCAAAATGGCGAGGCCAAGAAGATTTCTAATGAGCTATTATAAATGATCAACAGACTAAGAAGGTCTGGATGGATAATAAACAATATTGTTTAAGAACTAGTGCTTAGGACAATCCCTTCTACTACTGATCAACTGAAAACAAAGACCAAATGAGTTGCCAGTAAATGTCAAGAGTTAAAGATTATATTACATTTTCTAGCATTTTTTTCCAGCTGAGTGGCTTGATTTCCTTCACATGCTCAGGTTGCAAATGTGCCCAAACTTTACAATCTTAAACACTACTGTTTTCATGTAGTGTTTGTAGCAGAGTTTCATATCACCTAAATTGCAAAAACACCTACACTTCCTTTCTGTGCGTGGCTGGTATACACAATTTGTTTAGCACAGACCTAAATCAACCTCAAGCTAAATTTAATTTTTAGTTTGTTGTAACTCGCAGCTATACAGACAAGCCTAAAGATCTGAGCATCTCTCACAAAGTCCATACTATAATAATTTATGTCAGATCATCTCCCAAACTACAGATCTTGTTGGGTGTTCCTGGTCTGCAGTGGTTAGTACTGACCAAAAGTTGTCTAAGGAAGGACAAACAGTGAACAGATGACAGGGTCATGGACGTCCAAGGCTCATTGGTGACCAGGTTAACCTACTGTTGATTAAACTTTCAAATTTCATTTATACTTTGCAAAAAATCCAATTTTGTTTGAATCTGTTGTAATGTTTGAAATAATCTACATTGGTCTCTATGAAGAGAAACATTCAGTGGCTGTAGTGGTGATATCACAACTAGAGCGGGGACAGAAAAATGATCTCTAAATTATCCTCATGATCACAGTTTTCTCTCCTTTTGATATGTTTTTCACTGAATGGTGGACAAATGTGTGTTTCTCTTCCTGACAGTAAAACTATGGAAGCAAACTGATTCACAGAAGAGGCACAGTGAACTGCAGAGTGACACAAGTGCCAACCTACTGCTGCATTGACTCCTGTATACACAGAGTTAGGCAGGTGGTCATAATGTTATTGTTGGTCAATGTACTAAGTTATTCCTTTAAAACAGAACAGCATATTGTTACTTTTGTTAATTTACAAAGCATTAATTAGTAATACAGTTAAGATGGTATAAATACGAATTTTTGCTCTGCATGGCACTTTAACTGGTGCGCTTATACACTCACCGGCCACTTTATTGGGTACACCTTACTAGTACAGGGTTGGACCCCATTTTGCCTTCAGAACTGCCTTAATTCTTTGAGGAATGTTTCCAACATCTTGTTGAATCTGACATTGAGATTTTGGTTCATATTGACATGATGATGTCAATGAATGTTATGTTCAAGAAACCAGTCAGGTGATTTGAGCTTTGTGACAAGGTGTATTCTGCTGGACTGTGGTCATACCGGGATCAGCATGGTCAGCAACAATATTCAGGTGGGCTGTGGCATTTGAACAATGCTCAATTGGTACTAAAGGGCCCAAAGGGCCAAGAAAAAAATCCCCCACACCATTATACCACCACCGGCAGCCTGAACCGTTGATACAAGGCAGGATGGATCCATGCTTTCATGTGGTTTATGCCGAATTCTGACCCTACCATGTGAATGTTGCAGTTTGCTGTTCTTAGCTGAGAGGAGTGGCACCAGGTGTGGTCTTCTGCTGCTGTAGCCCATCTGCTTCAAGTTTTGACATGTTGTGGTTATTTTGAGTTACTGTTGTCTCATCTCAAACCAGTCTGCCCAAACTCATCTGACCTCAACAAGGCATTTTTTGTCCACACAACTGCAGCTCACTGGACATTTTCTCTTTTCAGACCATTCTCTGTAAACCCTAAAGATGTAGCAGTTTGTGAAATTCTCAGACCAGCCTGTCTGGCACCAACAACCATGCCACATCCAAAGTCACTTAAATCCCCTTTCTTCCCCATTCTGAGCTCGGTTTGAACTTCAGCAAGTCATCTTGACCACATCGACATGACTAAATGTTTTGCTGCCATGTGACTGGCTCAGTCATTTGTGTTAAACAACTGAACAGGCGTACCTAATAAAGTGGCTTGATGAGTATATTTTGTGCTGTAGTTCTAAAATTCAGAATATGGAGCTCAGTACCACCAGCATCCTGCTTATGGCTTAAAATATTAAGTTATAGCACCTTGGATATTCTGGGCTAATGCCAATTTAAGCACTTTAATCATTTAGTTTGCAGAAGTTACCTGCAGGGTTGCTGCGGTTGTTCTGACGCCTCATCTGTCCTGGTCGGTTCCCAGCACGGTCGTTCCTTCGTTGGGCGACATTCAGCCTAAAGGGAGCTCCTCTCCTTGGTCCCTTAAAAAAAAAAAAAAAAAGGTAAAAACTTCACAAGTCACTGTGATCCATACAGTACTTATAGGTGCAGGATTGCAGGTCCAACTCCCCTGTAAGCTAACCCTTCAACACTCACCACGTTCCCTTCTCGTCTCCTATTGTGGTCCTCTGACCAGCTGGTGAATCCTTTATCCTCCATGTCATCTTTGTCTCCATACTCCATATCCATCTCACTGAGAAAACCATAATAAAATTGGAGCAAATTTGAGTTACTGTATATAATTTGTATTTTACATTTTTATAGCATTTCTCAACTACATACCAACTTATCACCTTGCTAAATTGCTTTAAAATTACAATTATCCATTGTATAATCTCTACATTTCATCTCAGTGTATCTTGTATTTTTTTCTGAAACATCTTTTCTATAGACTGTACTTCCCCAACCACAAACCTGTGCACTTTTGTTAAAATTAAACTGGAGGCAATGTGTCATTGTATATAACGCTGTGCCAAGACTGATTTTATCTTTCAGGCGGACTTTTACTATAATTACTTAGTTATTAGCAACCATTGCCCTCCACATACTCAGGGCAGGGCATGTTGCTAAGAAAAGCAAGCTGCCCTGTCATCTGAAAATGTAAACAGGCTTGTCCGTTTGAGCAACTGGCTCAGTGCAAACAAAAACAAATAATGGGAACTTATGTTTTTTCTACGTTTTTTTTTTCATGTGATTAATAGACATGACCAAGTTTTTGAAAAATATATCTACAAAAAAAGTCTATGTTCTTTATGCTGTATGTTTAGGCAGCCTCACTAATAATAAACATACACTTGCATAAAGCATCCATGTTTATCCATGTCCATGTTGATTAGAGTATGATTAGTAGTAGAATTTATGATACATTTAGAACAGATAAACATGTGCAATTAATCATGAGTTAACTCCTGACAATCATGCAATTAATCGTGATTAAATATTTTAATGGACTGACAGCCCTCACACACACACACAATATATATATATATATATATATACAGTGGGTACGGAAAGTATTCAGACCCCTTTAAATTTTTCACTCTTTGTGTCATTGCTGCCATTTGCCAAAATCAAAAAAGTTCATTTTATTTCTCATTAATGTACACTCAGCACCCCATCTTGACAGAAAAAAACTGAAATGTAGAAATTTTTGCAAATTTATTAAAAAAGAAAAACTGAAATATCACATGGTCATAAGTATTCAGACCCTGTGCTCCGTAATGATTAGAAGCACCCTTTTGAGCTAGTACAGCCATGAGTCTTCTTGGGAATGATGCAATACGTTTTTCACACCTGGATTTGGGGATCCTCTGCCATTCTTCCTTGCAGATCCTCTCCTGTTCTGTCAGGTTGGATGGTGAACGTTGGTGGACAGCCATTTTCAGGTCTCTCCAGAGATGCTCAATTGGGTTTAGGTCAGGGCTCTGGCTGGGCCAGTCAAGAACGGTCACAGAGTTGTTCCGAAGCCACTCCTTTGTTATTTTAGCTGTGTGCTTAGGGTCATTGTCCTGTTGAAAGGTGAACCTTCGGCCCAGTCTGAGGTCCTGAGCACTCTGGAAGAGGTTTTCTTCCAGGATATCTCTGTACTTGGCCGCATTCATCTTTCCTTCAGTTGCAACCAGTCGTCCTGTCCCTGCAGCTGAAAAACACCCCCACAACATGATGCTCCCACCACAATGTTTCACTGTAGGGATTGTATTGGGCAGGTGATGAGCAGTGCCTGGTTTTCTCCACACATACCACTTAGAATTAACGCCAAAAAGTTCAATCTTGGTCTCATCAGACCAGAGAATCTTATTTCTCATAGTCTGGGAGTCCTTCATGTGTTTTTTGGCAAACTCTATGCAGGCTTTCATGTGTCTTGCACTGAGGAGAGGCTTCCGTTGGGCCACTCTGCCATAAAGCCCAGACTGGTGGAGGGCTGCAGTGATAGTTGACTTTGTGGAACTTTCTCCCATCTCCCTACAGCATCTCTGGAGGTCAGCCACAGTGATCTTTGGGTTCTTCTTTACCTCTCTCACCAAGGCTCTTCTTCCACGACTGCTCAGTTTGGCTGGACGGCCAGGTCTAGGAAGAGTTCTGGTTGTCCCAAACTTTTTCCATTTGAGGATTATGGAGGCCACTGTGCTCTTAGGAACCTTGAGTGCTGCAGAAATTTTTTTGTAACCTTGGTCAGATCTGTGCCTTGCCACAATTCTGTCTCTGAGCTCCTTGGGCAGTTCCTTCGACCTCATGATTCTCATTTGCTCTGACATGCACTGTGAGCTGTAAGGTCTTATATAGACAGGTGTGTGCCTTTCCTAATCAAGTCCAATCAGTTTAATTAAACACAGCTGGACTCCAATGAAGGAGCAGAACCATCTCAAGAAGGATCAGAAGAAATGGATAGCATGTGAGTTAAATATGAGTGTCACTGCAAAGGGTCTGAATACTTATGACCATGTGATATTTCAGTTCTTCTTTTTTAATAAATTTGCAAAAATTTCTACATTTCTGGTTTTTTTCTGTCAAGATGGGGTGCTGAGTGTACGTTAATGAGAAATAAAATGAACTTTTTTGATTTTGGCAAATGACAGCAATGACACAAAGAGTGAAAAATTTAAAGGGGTCTGAATACTTTCCGTACCCACTGTATATATAATTTCCCTTCTCACCCCTATGGGTGGGGTGTGTGTGTGTCTTCCTCAATCTCAGGTCCTCTACCAGAGGCCTGGGAGTTTGAGGGTTCTTCGCAGTATCTTAGCTGTTCCTAGCACTGCGCTCTTCTGGACTGAGATCTCTGTTGTTGTTCCTGGGATCTGTTGGAGCCACTCTCCCAGTTTGAGGGGTCACAGCCCCGAGGGTGCCGATTACCACGGGGACCACTGTTGCCTTCACCTTACACATCTTTTCTAGCTCTTCTTTAAGCCCTTGGTATTTCTCCAGCTTCTCATGTTCCTTCTGTCTGATGTTGCTGTCACTTGGGATTGCTACATCTACCACTACGGCTTTCTTCTGCTGTTTGTCCACCACTACTATGTCCGGTTGGTTAGCCATCACCAGTCTGTCGGTCTGTATCTGGAAGTCCCACATAATCTTAGCTCGGTCATTCTCCCTCACCTTTGGAGGTGTGTCCCATTTTGACCTTGGGACCTCCAGCCCATACTCGGCACAGATGTTCCTGTACACTACGCCGGCCACTTGGTTATGGCGTTCCATGTATGCTCTGCCTGCTAGCATCTTACAACCTGCTGTTATGTGCTGGATTGTCTCAGGGGCATCTTTGCACAGCCTGCACCTGGGGCCCTGCCTGGTGTGGTAGACACCTCTATCGATCTTGTGCTCAGGGCCTGTTCTTGTGCTGCTACGATTAGTGCCTCTGTGCTGTCTTTCAGTCCAGCTTTTTCCAGCCACCGGTAGGACTTTTCGATATCAGCCACTTCTTGTATCTGTCGGTGGTACATGCAGTGCAGGGGTTTGTCCTGCCATGATGGTTGCTCTTGCTCTTCTTCCTCTGCATCGGGCTTCTGTTGCCTGAGATATTCACTAAGTATTCCATCGCTTGGGGCCATCTTCCTGATGTACTCATGGATCTTGGCTGTTTCATCTTGGATGGTGGCTCTGACACTCACCAGTCCCCGGCCTTCCTCTTAGTGTACAGTCTCAGGATGCTGGATTTGGGGTGAAGTCCTCCATGCATTGGGAAGAGCTTCCTTGTCTTGACATCAGTGGCTTCTATATATATATATATATATATATATATATATATATATATATATATATATATATATATATATATAAAAATTCTATTCTCGTCAATGGGTGGGGGGGGCGTCCATCCTAGGACCCCTATATGTCTTTTATATCAATACTGGGACTAGTACTGTGTTTGACTGATCATTATAGGTGACAGCAGTTTTATTTTAACCTACACACATTTGTCTGTAGTATTTACTCCAACTAACAAAGGTCTTCTCAAATTATTCATTGTACATTGAATACATTAGTATTAAATCCATTTTACTTTTTCTGGTTTATTGAAAAGCCGTTGTTGGACAATAGCTTTTTCATATACTAAATACCATACAATCAATTAAGGTGCAACTGCAGGACTTTGTTGGGAAGGTCAAGACATTTCCAGAGGGACTGATGATTCAAAGTTTGTGGTAGGATGCAAAAAGCACTCCTCGTCTGCTCAACTGACTGAGGATCTGAAAATGAAGCTAACTGATGCCTAGAAGGCAGAGGAAGGTCTAAGACGACAGCAGTGCCCTTCCAGCTTAAAATTTCGGATGTTCGAAATGCCCTTAAGGAATGGCAGTTAATGTGAAGTGAATCAAGACAAGTTATGGAAGATGATAAACTTTTAGGTACAACTGCAGATCTGCTGTGCAGAAAAGTAAAGCAAACCCCCATATGACAGCAAAGGAGCTGTGGGAAGGTTTGACTGACAGCACTGGTAATACAGTGGGTACGGAAAGTATTCAGACCCCTTTAAATTTCTCACTCTTTGTGTCATTGCAGCCATTTGCCAAAATCAAAAAAGTTCATTTTATTTCTCAATGTACACTCAGCACCCCATCTTGACAGAAAAAAACTGAAATGTAGAAATTTTTGCAAATTGATTAAAAAAGAAAAACTGAAATATCACATGGTCATAAGTATCTGAATACTTTCCGTACCCACTGTACATTGTTCCCACTGAAGTGAAGCACAAACAGTGTCTACATGGAAGAACCAGAGACAAATCTTACCTGTAACTTTGTCACAAAAGTCAGTGTCATAAATGAGCAAAGAAACATCCATCCAGAATTAACCAGAGCTGTTGTGAAAAACAGGCTGCGGTCAGGTTTTCTGGCCATAATCACTAAAGGTGTGCTTCAAGAACAGTGGAGCAGCATCTGATGAAAACGTGGTGGTTTGAGAGAGGAGTCAGAGAAGCTGTCCATCCCGAAGTGGAAAAACCCTCCCTTCACAGGTGGAGGGCTCAGACATAACCTGTCTTCAATCTTCCAGGGTGCCCTTTCATCTGTTCCCAGGAAATTAACCCTCAGGGGTCAACGAACACGCCGGCGAGTTTTGTGGAATCTTCTGATAACGCTGAAACAAACTTAAATTACTCCGGCAATTTTGATTGTACAGATAAAAACAATATATCATTCGAATCTGTAAAGGGTCTAGTTTTAGTTGTATACCCTAATAACAAAACGTTGTGCTTTTGTAAAATAAAGCAGACAGGGTGCATCGTCTTCTCTGTCATCTCTCTTCACAGACATGTAAATAAAACAACCTGAATCTCAGTGAATACTTGCCTCACAAAAATATGAAATATATGGCTAGAAAGCTTGAAATGTTTTCTTTTAAATGAAAAAGTCGAAAACAAATCATCTCCTTTAATTTAATCTGTATGAAAGTAAGGAGCGGTATGGTTTCTCCTGTCTCACCCCATTACAGGTAATGCGGTCCTGCCTTATACTCTGTTCACTGTTCACATGGAAATAATCTCAGGTGAACCAGGTAAATATGTGCACACCCCCGAGAAATGACAAAACGTCAAACTTCATCATAGAATTTACTCACTTTTTCTGCGCGTTTGGATGATGGCGCGTCACGGACGTGAAGAAGTGCTTCTTGTATTCCACACACTGATTTTAACTCAAATGAGGATCGTTTGGCTCCTCATTGTTTTGTATTGTGCTGCACTAATCCCCTCCCATCTACATTGACTGAAAGGCTCATTATGCGCATCTTTGTCTGGTCGTTCAGTGCGTCTTTTGTCTTCTCAGGTAAATCACATGACTGTTCATCCTGAGACACACCCTCTTGCATATGGCCTTTCTGGTCTTAGAAAATTTAAATCAGTGTATTGTTTACTGTGAATGTGTGAACAAGATGACTTTCACAACACTGAAGTAAACACTTTAGCCTACAACATGTAGGTCTCCAAAGTCTTGTGAACCAATGTTCTGTTTGTGTTTTATGGTCTTATTTCAGTGAGTAAAACATTGTAGTTTTGCACTAACCATGCATAAACACTTTTTTCTCAAAAACAATCATGTATAAACTTGCTACTCATATATTATTGTAGCCAATTTTGTGCTGATTACAGTGTTATTAGACTTTAGACAATATGTTTAAAAGACACTGAAAAAAGCACAAATGTCAGGACATGTCAAAATTTGTCCAGGCCCCCAAAACCCCCTCAGACGCCAGAGGGTTAAAAGCAACTGAAAAAAAACACGCATGTCAAAACTTGTCCAGGGCCCCAAAACACCTTTAGACCACAGAGGGTTAAGGAACAAATCAAATGTTTTCCAGGGAGGACACACTCTGCAGCCAGTTGGTGAAAAGAGGGGTCACATGAGTCCACTATTAGATCCTAATGACCCTCACCTGAGCTCACTTCTTTGTTCGCCTAATGAGCCTATTCAGACCAGGTGTGAAGTGAAACCAACCTGGAAGATAAATTGGAGGTTCCAGTCCAGCTTTCACTCAGACTAATGAAGCTACTTGGATGAATAGTGAGACGTTTTGACCTAAAAACCAAAAGTCCAGTTGCCATGACAACCTCTAGATAACTTCACCTGGATGACTGAGAATCTCTACAGACATCTGATAAAAAGAACACCTTGCCAAGTGATAAGCAAGGGCTGATAATGTTGTGGAAGTACCTTGCTTTAGGGTTGTGCTGCAGCCAGTAGCACAGCAAAACCTACACAGACGCAAGAACATACTCCAGTAAACACCAGCAGCTACTGGATGCAGATGTCCTGCACTCAGCCGAGACTGAAACTTAGAAGAGGCTGACTTCTACATCAGGACAAACCTTCAAGATCCACCATCTTCAAGACACACCAGCTTGAACATCTCGCAGCATCTGAAATATGCTGTGTTTGCAAGACAGCTCAAAACATCTCAGAACCTGAAGTGTAGGAGCAGGTGAAAATCCTAAATAAAAAAAAGAACTCCTCTAATCTGTTATAGAAGGTGATCAAGTGTTTGCAAGCACTGATGTCTGCTAAAGGGAGACCATGATGAGTAATACACCACCCAAGCTGAGTAGTAGGTGGACAATTGTACTTGCTCTTTAATGACTCCTAGTGATCAGATCAGTTAATGTTTCACCTTATACTAACTGTTCATGTCATGTCAGGTATGTAGTTAGTGAAGGCTTACACACACAGAACACCTCTTTTCATTTTTATCTTCAGAGAGAAGTAACAGCTACATCTTTGTATGTCTCAGAGCAAATAAATCAATGGTGTGTGTGTGGGTTTAAAGTACAGCTCGTGACTACCCTGTGAAGGTACATGCTCAATTGACAGCAGCACCAAACAATCTGAATATACTATAATACAAGACATACAAAATCCTAGGAGTTTGTGAGCATTTGTAAGCAACAGTGTGGTTTCATGCCAAGAAAGAGCACCACAGATGCAATATTTGCTTTGAGAATGCTGATGGAGAAGTACAGAGAAAGCCAGAAGGAGCTGCATTGTGTCTTTGTAGATTAGGAAACAGCGTATGACGGTGCCGAGAGAGTAGCTGTGGTTTTGTATGAGGAAGTCTGGAGTGGCAGAGAAGTACAGTGGTGTGAAAAAGTGTTGACCTCCTTCCTTATTTTTTTGCATGTTTGTCACACTTCAGTGTTTCAGATCAAACAAATTTAAATATTAGTCAAATAACACAAATAAACATCATGCAGTTTTTAAATGCTTTTAATTATTAAAGGAAAACAAAATCCAAAATTACATGCCACCGTGTGAAAAGTGTTTGCCCCCTAAACCTAATAACTGGTTGGGCCACCCTTAGCAGCAACAACTGCAATAAAGCGTTTGCAATAACTTGCAATGAGTCTGTTACAGCGCTGTGGAGGACTTTTGGCCCACTCATCTTTGCAGAATTGTAATTCAGCCACATTGGAGGGTTTTCGAGCACGAACCGCCTTTTTAAGGTCATGCCACAGCATCTCAATCGGATTCAGGTCAGGACTTTGACTAGGCCACTCCAAAATCTTCATTTTGTTTTTCTTCAGCCATTCAGAGGTGGACTTGCTGGTGTGTTTTGGATCATTGTCCTGCTGCAGAACTCAAGTTCACTTCAGCTTCAACTTCTCCTTCAGGATTTTTTGGTAGACAGAAGAATTCATGGTTCCATTTATCACAGCAAGTCTTCCAGGTCCTGAAGCAGCAAAACAGCCCCAGACCATCACACTACCACCACCATATTTTACTGTTGGTATGATGTTCTTTTTCTGAAATGCAGTGTTACTTTTACGCCAGACGTAATGGGACCCACACCTTCCAAAAAAAACAAAAAACAAAAACTTTTGTCTCGTCAGTCCAGAGTATTTTCCCAAAAGTCTTGGGGATCATCAAGATGTTTTCTTGCAAAACTGAGATGAGCCTTTATGTTCTTTTTGCTTAGCAGAGGTTTTTGTCTTGCAACTCTGCCATGCAGACCATTTTTGCCCAGTCTCTTTCTTATAGTGGAGTCTGGAACAGTGACCTTAACTGAGGAAAGTGAGGCCTACAGTTCTTTGGATGTGGGGTCTTTTGTGACCTTTTCGGATGAGTCGTCGCTGAGCTCTTGGGGTAATTTTGGTCGGCTGGCCACTCCTGGGGAGGTTCTCCACTGTTCCATGTTTTCGTCATTTGTAGATAATGGCTCTCACTGTGGTTCACTGCAGTCACAAAGCTTTAGAAATGGCTTTATAACCTTTTCTAGACTGATAGATCTCAATTTCTTTCTCACTTGTTTTTGAATTTTTTTGGATGTCTGCATGATGTCTAGGCTTTTGAGGATCTTTTGGTCTCTTCACTTTGTCAGGCGGGTCCTATTTAAGTGATTTCTTGATTGCGAACAGGTGTGGCAGTAATCAGGCCTGGGTGTGGCTAGAGAAACTGAACTCAGGTGTGATAAACCACAGTTATGTTTTACCGGAGGGAAACACTTTTTCACACAGGGCCATGTAGTTTTGGATTTTGTTTTCCCTTAATAATAAAAACCTTCATTTAAAAACTGCATGATGTATTTACTTTTACTGTTATCTTTGCCTAATATTTAAACTTGTTTGATGATCTGAAACAAAATGTGACAAACATGCAAAAAAATAAAATCAGGATGGGGCAACACTTTTTCACACCACTGTATGTTCGAGGGGTGCAGGACTTGTATGAGAGCTGTAAGACAGTGGTGAGGTGTGCTGTAGGGGTGACAGGAGCTCAAGGTGGAGGTGGGACTGCACCGAGGATCGGCCATGAGCCCCTTTTTGTTTGCTGTGGTGATGGACAGGCTGACAGATGAGGTTAGACAGGAATCTCCGTGGACCATGATGTTTGCAGATGACATTGTCATCTGTAGTGAGAGCAGGGAGCAAGAGGGACTCAAGTAGAACGGTGAGGTTACTGGGAGTAGAGGTGAAGGATTTTAAGTACCTAGTGTCAACAGTCCAGAGCAACAGAGAGTGTGTGCAAGCAGGTTGGAAGGGTTGGAGGAAAGTGTCAGGTGTGATGTGTGACAAAAGAGTGTCAGCAAAAATGAAAGGAAAGGTGGACAAGACAGTGGTGAGACCAGCAATGTTGTCTGGTTTAGAGACAGTGGCACTGAGAAAAAGACAGGAGGCAGAGCTGGAGGTAGCAGAGCTGAAGATGTTGAGGTTCTCTCTGGGAGTGACGAGGATGGATAGGATCAATTCAATTCAATTTTTTTTGTATAGCGCCAAATCACAATACAAATCATCTCAAGGCACTTTACAAAAACTAAAACTAAAAACCCAACAATTCCCTTATGAGCAAGCACTTGGCGACAGTGGAGAGGAAAAAACTCCCTTTAACGGAAGAAAAAAACCTCCAGCAGAACTGGACTCAGTTTGGGCGGCCATCTGCCTCGACCGGTTGGGGTGAGTGGATAGAGCAGAGAGAAAAGAACAGCAACAATAAACAACAAATAGACACTGCAAGTTGGTGGGGCCAGTAACTGCACATCAGCGATAAACAGCTCCAGGACCAGGGACACCTGCAGGAATGAGTACATCAGAGGAAGACCAAAGAGGAGGTTCTTGGACGTAGTGAAGGAGGACACGAGGATAGTTGGTGTGGGTGAGGAGAATACAGAGGATTTGGTTAAATGGAGGCAGATGATTCGCTGTGGCGACCCCTGAAGGGAGCAGCCGAAAGGGGGAGAAAAAAAAAAAAAAAAAAAACTATCCTAGGAGTTTCCACCACACACATCTGAAAGTAAACAGCACTAAAAGAGAGCTACAAAAGTCTGATGCCAGAAACGAAGTGTAGTTTTATTAGGCTGGTCTAAGCAAATTTGTATTTTAGCTTAGTAGAGGTGGTGTATTTTAGAAAGCTTTTTCATGCATAGCCCTTAGCCCAATAAATAATATTAGGGAAACAAATTATGGACCTAGTCACTCACAGTAAAATGGGCTTAGCCAAGTAGAGGCTAACTTGTTACTTGTTTTTCTTAGCTGAAGCTGGGCGGGAATGCTGCTGAATACAAAAACAAATGTCCAATAGTTTCTGATGGTGTATTTGACAAGACTGACACACAGCAGTGTACAACAGTCCCACTTTGTGACAGTGATAGATACTGGGTCCCTTTCTATGTCCGTCTGTGACATACTGTCCCTTGTTCAGTGTTTCTAGACGAGCTGCTGAGTGTGTTGCTCTCCGGGTAAGCGAATCACTTTCTCTTGCAAGCGTGTCGTGTTCTGTGTGCTGTATAGTTCGTCTACAGACTAGCAACAGACTAGCTATAGTTTAAAACACCTAAAAACCAACTAAGCTCTAAATAATTCATTAACTGCTACATTCCGGTACTAGTCAAGTACCTTTTGTGGAATGCAGACGCACCTATGGGGGCTTCATATAAGATAAAGGAAGTAACTGGCCTTAGTTTGCTCAAGCGACCCCCACCCAGAACACATAGAAGACAGTTGGCAGCAATAACTCCATATAAGGTAATATCATAAATTCCTTTTGGTGGGGCGCTGCCGAACAGTTTAAACATTGTATAGTTTCCATCTATTGTTTAGATCTCTCTGCCTGCGTGTGTGAGTAGATCTCCGGAGACGTCTCTGTACTTTTATAATAAACCGGTGTGCTGATTCCTAACTTTCGCTCCGTCTTCTTTTATCTCTCCATTAATGAACTCGGGTGAAGGTCTCAAGGTATGACTTTTCAACAATTTGGAGGCTCGTCCGGTCTTGGCGGGGAAAATTGGACTGAAAAACCGTCCGAAAGATCACATTGACAGTTTCTGAGGCGCCAAACAAAAGGTAAGGCAGAAACCTATTATATTAAATTCTGCTGAATTGACTACCACTAAAATTGATACTGTCGATGTGTATTTCGGATTGTTTACAAATTGTGACAGACTGAAAGTTATAAATCGGAAGTAAAGAATATACAAAGAAAATACAATAAAAGAAAAACTATCCGTGCGTGTGCGATCGGCGGATAGATTAGGTAAAATCCGTGCGTGTTCGATCGGCGGAGTATTTAACTCTCGGGTCGTGGTGGACCCCACCAGTTCTCGACGGGGGGGCTGGGTGAACTGGGTTGAAAGACCCGGGGAGCTGGGGAGACCCCGAAAAAGAAATTAATAAAAATTCCTCAGCCATGTTCGATTGGGAGGAAAAGTGTGAATGCGTCTGTGCGTGTTCGATCGGCAGACGCGGTGTGAGTAAATCTCAGCCGTGTACAATCGGGAGATATTCGTATGAATGTGAAATTGTGTGAAAAGCAATTAATATTGCATTATTCGATGTAGTTATTGTTATTAGACAAAGGATCTAAAGTGTGTCGAACCGTATGAATATTATGTGATTTGTGGGGGCATAAGATGTATAAATTGTTATAAGGTGTATAAGTATAATATCTGTTATAACATAGGAATATAGACGTATGTGTGGTATTAAATATCCACTGAGTGAAGGGGTAACTACGAACAGGAAGTGTCTCTGAGAGGGACCCTGATAGACTGAGCAGAGAACCAGGAGTAGAGGTAAAGTGATTCAGAGGCAGCTCCTCCCACTATTTGGCTCCCGCTAGTGGCGCTGAGCAGAAATGCAGGAGAAGTTGCTGACACCCACAGGAGGCGGGAGGTACTGCAACAGGAATTGGAAAATTGCTCCATCTGGTGGAGGAAACACTGAATTACAACTAAATACAAATAAAGAAAAGCTCAAAATGGATGGAGAATTTGATCATGAGATGAATAATGACAGATGGGGCCCACTAGAAAAATGGGTCAATCTGGGGATTCAAGTTGAATCTATTTTAAAGGCAGGAAGACTGACATGTAGGGAAAAGGATCCCCAGGCAGAGATGGACAAGTATAAGGAGATGCTGATGGAGCTCATAAAGGATAAAGGTAAGTTCCGTATGGCACATGATCTTAGGGCCATCAATGATATATTAGTAACTTCCACCGTTCCGGTTCCCAACCCATATGTGGCTGTGGCTAACCTGGATCCTAGCCAGACTTGGTTTTCTTGTATTGATCCGGCCAATGCCTTCTTCTGCCTCCCGTTGGCAGAGGAGTGTCGTGACATTCTCTCTTTCACTTATCGGGGACGCCAGCTCAGGCTCCGTGCTGCGTCATCTAGCCAAGAGGGGCTTTAAGGTCAGCAAATCTAAACTACAAGTGTGCCGTAAACAAGTTGCCTTTTTGGGCTGACTGATTTCGCAAGCAGGGCGGGATTATCACCTGCTCACAGGTCTACCATCCTGCACCACCCTCGGCCGGTACTGGTCAAAGATATGCTCTCCTTTCTGGGGCTCACGGGCTACAGCCGCTCTTACATTCCCGACTATGCCAACCTTACCACTCCACTTCAACAGCTAGTCAAGGAACAGGGCATGAGGAATCTTTTCAGCACCGCTCGTTTGGACAACTGAGGCAGAACGGAACTTCATCTCCCTCAAGCAAGCTCTGGCAACGGCCGCAGATCTGGCCATTTCTGATTATACTCAGCTCTTCTTCTTGGATGTTTCTGTAAAGGACGCAGTTGCCAACGGCATCCTGTTCCAGAAAAAAGGGGGAGTCAGGAGAGTGCTGATGTACACAAGCACTGCATTGGACACCATGGAAAGACATCACGCCTGCACACAGCATGTTGCAGCAGTGGTGAGGATCTTACAGAAGACAGCCCACATTGTCATAGGACACCCACTCACGGTGCTCACCACTCACAGTGTGGTGGCTTATATAAATTCCCAGACATTCACACTCTCCTCCCTCAGACAACAAAGGCTGAGCAGGATTCTGGAGGAACCACATATCTCATATACACATGAAGGTATTAACATGGCAGACAGGATTGGGACGGGACAGGCCCACAGGTGTGAGGAAAAAGTCCTGAAAGAGGAAAAAGTGCGCCCGGATCTGCAGGCCACGCCACTGCAGGACGCACGTGACCTCTACACGGATGGCCGCTGCTTCAGAGATGAGAAAGAGGGGTTGAAGGCTGCTTATGCAGTGGTGGAAGACACAGGAGGGGAGTTGCAAGTAAGGCTGGCAGAAAGGCTGGAAGGACAACAGTCGGCACAGAGGGCAGAAGTGATGGCCGTGGGGTGGCAGCTCTGAAATTGGGCAAGGGCCAAAAAGTGAACATCTACACAGACTCAGCATATGCAACAGGAGCCGTACATGTTGAATTAGAACAATGGCTTAGAGCAGGGTTCCTAACAGTGTCTAATCAGCCCATCAAACATGAGAAAGAGATGAGAGAACTAGCAGATGCCCTCTTGGAACCGCTAGCTGTAGCAGTGATCAAGTGTAAGGGACACGATCAGTCCAACAGCCCTACGGCAAAAGGAAATCAGGCTGCAGATCAAGCAGCCAAGGAAGCAGCGGGATACCAAGTTAAATTAATGCTGCTGGATGTGACGCAAGAGATTAAAGAAAGACCTAACTTGGAGGAACTCAAGAGACTGCAAAAGGGGGCATCCCCCCAGGAGAGAAGTCTCTGGAAAGAGAGAGGGGCTACCGAGGTAGAAGGATTGTGGAGGGGGCCGGATGGTCGTCCCCTACTTCCTCCCGGAATCAGGAGGACAGCCCTCTTGGAAGCAACGGGGTGGGGCATGTTGGTACAGCCCAAATGTTGAAGAACTTAGAGCAATGGTGGCATCCATATCTCAAAGATATGGCTAAAGAGCTGGACAGGGAATGTGACATTTGTACCAAGTACAACACCAGACCGACAGTGAAACCAGAGATCGGTAGGTATCCACTCGTTACCAGGACTGGACGAGAGATTGTAATTGATTTCACAGATATGGGCATCACCGTTCGAGGGTACAGGTATGTACTGATGTGTGTGGATGCGTATTCAGGGTGGCTAGAAGCGTGGCCCGCCAAAAGGGAAGACAGTAAAACGGTTATTAAATGTTTGATAAATTATTACATCCCCAACCATGGCTTCCCAGAGAAAATTAGGTCAGATAATGGGACACATTTCAAGAATCAGGATTTGCAGAAGGTGGAGGCCATGATGGGGTTGAAACATGGGTTTGGAACGGTGTATCATCCACAGTCTCAAGGAAATGTGGAAAGGATGAATCAAACTGTAAAAACCAAATTGGCAAAAATCTGTGCACAGACTAAATTGAACTGGGTTGATGCATTGCCATTGGCACTCATGTCCATTCGCTGTTCTGTTAATCCACTGGGTTTACCCCTTTCGAACTCCAAACAGGGAGACCTTTTCCAGGGCCCCACACCACTAGCCCAGTAACTATTGTAGAGAATGAGGGTCTGTCAGCCAAAGCATATTTTAACTCTCTGCAAGCTCTCGTTTCAGCTTTCTCACATCGGGTGGCGGACCAGCACAGCGACGGAACACAAACTCCACCCGACGCCGACTGGGTGCTGTTGAAGGTGATTAAAAGGAAGTGGGCAGAGCCACGGTGGACAGGACCCTACCAGGTGACAGAGAGAACATCCCACGCAGTGAGGTTAAAGGGAAAAGGAGACACCTGGTACCACTGGTCGCAGTGTCCACCAGGAGAACCGCCATCCAGATCTTTGACTGAGGTCCAGGAGGACCTGCTACAGTGGGTACGGAAAGTATTCAGACCCCTTTAAATTTTTCAGTCTTTGTGTCATTGCAGCCATTTGCCAAAATCAAAAAAGTTCATTTTATTTCTCATTAATCTACACTCAGCACCGCTCGTTTGGGGTTTCTTGACAGAAAAAAACGGAAACGTAGAAATTTTTGCAAATTTATTAAAAAAGAAAAACTGAAATATCACATGGTCATAAGTATTCAGACCCTGTGCTCAGTATTGAGTAGAAGCACCTTTTTGAGCTAGTACAGCCATGAGTCTTCTTGGGAATGATGCAATACGTTTTTCACACCTGGATTTGGGGATCCTCTGCCATTCTTCCTTGCAGATCCTCTCCTGTTCTGTCAGGTTGGATGGTGAACGTTGGTGGACAGCCATTTTCAGGTCTCTCCAGAGATGCTCAATTGGGTTTAGGTCAGGGCTCTGGCTGGGCCAGTCAAGAACGGTCACAGAGTTGTTCCAAAGCCACTCCTTTGTTATTTTAACTGTGTGCTTAGGGTCATTGTCCTGTTGAAAGGTGAACCTTCGGCCCAGCTTGAGGTCCTGAGCACTCGAAGAGGTTTTCTTCCAGGATATCGCTGTACTTGGCCGCATTCATCTTTCCTTCAATTGCAACCAATCGTCCTGTCCCTGCAGCTGCCATGTTTCACTGTAGGAATTGTATTGGGCAGGCGATGAGCAGTGCCTGGTTTTCTCCACACATACCGCTTACAATTAACGCCAAAAAGTTCAATCTTGGTCTCATCAGACCAGAGAATCTTATTTCTCATAGTCTGGGAGTCCTTCATGTGTTTTTTGGCAAACTCTATGCGGGCTTTCATGTGTCTTGCACTGAGGAGAGGCTTCCGTCGGGCCACTCTGCCATAAAGCCCCGACTGGTGGAGGGCTGCAGTGATAGTTGACTTTGTGGAACTTTCTCCCATCTCCCTACAGCATCTCTGAGCTCAGCCACAGTGATCTTTGGGTTCTTCTTTACCTCTCTCACCAAGGCTCTTCTCCCACGATTGCTCAGTTTGGCTGGACGGCCAGGTCTAGGAAGAGTTCTGGTTGTCCCAAACTTTTTCCATTTGAGGATTATGGAGGCCACTGTGCTCTTAGGAACCTTGAGTGTTGCAGAAATTCTTTTGTAACCTTGGCCAGATCTGTGCCTTGCCACAATTCTGTCTCTGAGCTCCTTAGGCAGTTCCTTCGACCTCATGATTCTCATTTGCTCTGACATACACTGTGAGCTGTAAGGTCTTATATAGACAGGTGTGTGCCTTTCCTAATCAAGTCCAATCAGTTTAATTAAACACAGCTGGACTCCAATGAAGGAGCAGAACCATCTCAAGGAGGATCAGAAGAAATGGACAGCATGTGAGTTAAATATGAGTGTCACTGCAAAGGGTCTGAATACTTATGACCATGTGATATTTCAGTTTTTCTTTTTTAATAAATTTGCAAAAATTTCTACATTTCTGTTTTTTTCTGTCAAGATGGGGTGCTCAGTGTACATTAATGAGAAATAAAAAACTTTTTTGATTTTGGCAAATGGCTGCAATGACAGAGTGAAAAATTTAAAGAGGTCTGAATACTTTCCGTACCCACTGTACAACATACCTCTGTCTCGGCTGAGGCAGAGAAGGACCCTCCTCAAAAGGGGCAGAATAATCCCCGGGGAGGGAGTCAGGTACTGAGGTAGTCCACCCTCAGTCCGAAGAAAGAAGAAGCCTTCCGAGAGGGAGGGGGTGAAAAAGAGCGCCCCTCTCCAACAAGAGGTGTGCCAAGCCTCCAGCCGACGAATTAGAGCGCAGAGGGAGGCAACCTCGAGGGATTGTTGGTTGTGATTTTGAGGAGTAGTTTTAGTCGTTGATTTATTTAGTTTATTGTGTATGTTTAGCCATTAGTAGATAGTTTAGTTAACAATTGGGGAGTTGGATTTGGGAAGATATTGGGGGTCCTTACGACTAATGATTTTTGTTTTGTGTTTGATTATATTTTCTTTTTCCACTGACCCAACTATCATTCACAGGGATCGCCGTAGGTTTGCGACAGGGTATCACTGCGTACCTAAGTTGACCCTCAACTACACGCGACGGTCTGAGGCGCTATTCAAATTTGACCTGTGCGCTGTCATAAATTGTGGCGGATATCCGAGTAGTTGGCGGGAATACGATGTCTACTTATGTGCCCCTCCTACCATAGTGCCAGATTGCGAGGAGAGAGGCGTGCGAATCACAGGGGGACCCTGTGATTGGGGACAGATGACTAAGTATACAGGCCTTTGGGACCCCACTACGGTGGCATTCTCCTATTTGGATTCGACCCGCAAGCAGTGGTGGTCCAAAGTCAACTTTCAAAACAGATTTTAGTCCTAGTAGTAACCCTCTGTCCCTTTCTTTAGGCCAATTGTGTAACTCGTCATACAATTGGTCTGTTGCGTATTTCTTCTTGGGAGTAGACATCACTGGAAGGGACCCCCTAGAGTTAATTAGGGTGAACTTCCTAGATCCTCCTCCCGACAACATTACAAGTCCTCTATTTCTCCCTGTACTTCCCCCGTCCAGTGAGCCTAATTCGACCATTACAGATAAAGTGATAGCAGTTGATTATTCCACTCTTAAACCCCTAGACATTATGGAATTGGCTACTGGATATTCAGAGGAGAACCTGTGGTTGTCTTGGATGGCACAAAATGCCAAAGAACAACACGTAGGGGACTGTGTGGCCTGTGCCTCCGCACGCCCCCACTTAAGAACTGAACCAGCTCCTCTTTTCCCAGAGGACAAATGGGGTTATGGGTGTATGATAGGGTTAACTTGAGCTGCCACCCCCGCCAACTGTACTACCTTGGCTAGTATTTTTCCACCGATTGATAAGACTAAAACTGGCCCCTTTACACCAGATAAGGGTAACGGTTTTTATATATATATCCCTCCGTAGCTCTGGGACAGATCCCAGGGGATTGGTGTAACCATACCCTGAGTGGAGCCGTCCTCGGGTCATGGGCTCGAGCAGGTTTATACTACTATTGTGGCGGCCGACGTTTTCTCGTTCGTCTTCCCCCTGCCAGTGTAGGGACATGCGCTATGGTGCGACTTCGTGCGCCATTGGTGCTGGTGGTAAACCGGTTGGTCTCTTCAAGGCCAGGGGTTAGCCCACCAGCATTGACCACGCGACGCTGACGCCATGTTTTGTCTAAACGGTAGGTGACCTCTCAATATTTTGATCTTTCTGTCGGTTCTCCCACGTATATTGATGCGATTGGAGTGCCCCGAGGGGTCAGCTCTCTTTTCTATTACCCTGAGTAAAAACGTTGACCGTATCAATTACGTACATTACAACATACTCTGATTGGCTAATCTGACCAGGGATGCGGTAGAGGGGTTGGCGGAGCAGGCCGGTCCTACCTCCCTGATGTCAGTTCAGAATCGTATGGCGCTGGACATGTTGGCCGAGAAGGGAGGTGTATGCGCCATGTTTGGTGATATGTGTTGCACTTTCATTCCCAACAACACGGCACCAGATGGGTCGGTTTCCAAAGCTCTGGAAGGGTTGCACACACTCTCACTATGCATGAACACTCTGGTATCAACAATGGTATGTTTGGTCAGTGGAAAAACCTCATTATGTCTCTATTGCTGTGTTTGTAGGGGTCTTAGTCACCTGTGGGTGCTGCTTCATTCCATGCCTGCGTTCCCTTGCAGTTAGGCTTATATCGTCTACTATAGAGAAACACGACCCGAAAGTTCTGATGCTCTTATTGGCCCAGGGCTCAGATGACGACAGTGATGACCTGGACGGGGTACAGCTCCGAGAGATGTGATCTCCTAAGGGAGATCAAGACAGGGATAGCAAAATTCCAATTTGTTTAGATGGGCTCTTAGGAGAGCCCAAAAGGGGGACTTGTGGAATGCAGACGCACCTATGGGGGCTTCATATAAGATAAAGGAAGTAACTGGCCTTAGTTTGCTCAAGCGACCCCCACCCAGAACACACAGAAGACAGTTGGCAATAACAACTCCATATAAGGTAGTAATATAAATTCCTTTTGGTGGGGCGCTACCCAACAGTTTAAGCATTGTGCAGTTTCCATCTATTGTTTAGATCTCTCTGCCTGCATGTGTGAGTAGATCTCCGGAGACGTCTGTGTACTTTTATAATAAACCGGTGTGCCGATTCCTAACTTTCGCTCCGTCTTCTTTTATCTCTCCATTAATGAACTCGGTTGAAGGTCTCAAGGTCTGACTTTAACATTTTCTATTTTGACCGGTATTAATTGCTATTTCCTGACTTAGCGCTCGTTAGCCTACCGGTTAGCTTAGCTAGCTACTTAGCTTAGCTAACATGGCCTCTCCCTCTCCCTCTCTCTCTCTCTCTTGCTCAGTGTGCCACATGTTTAGTTATTCCTCTGCCTCCTTTAGCGATAATGATACCTGTAATAAGTGTAAGATTCTGCTAGCCTTGGAGGCGAGGATCACCGATTTCATAGATTTTCCCCACTCAGCAACACACCCGCTGAAAAACCGACTCGAGAGCGGGTGACATCGAGTCAAATCTGAACCTGCTGGCTAAGGCTAATCGTAAATATGGAAAAATTGTTATTAACGTCGGCAGCAATGACACCCGATTACGCCAATCGAAGGTCACTACAATTAATGTTGAGTCGGTGTGTAACTTTGGTAAATTAATGTTGGACTCCGGAGTTTTCTCTGGACCACTCCCTAATCTGACCAGCGATGACATGTTTAGCCGCATGTCGTTGTTCCGTCGCTGGCTGTCTAGGTGGTGTCCAGCAAACGATGTGACCTTCATAGACAAACGGGCCACTTTCTGGGGAAAACCCGGTCTGGTAGCGAGAGACGGCACAAATCCCACTTTGAATGGTGCAGCTCTTATCTCTAGAAATCTGGCCGAGTTTATTAGCCAACCTAAAGCCTGACAACCCAGAGTGGGGACCGGAGCGCAGAGACTCAGTCTAAAACGCCTCTCTGCAGTTTTCTTAGAGCCGCCGCCCCCCTCAAACCACATAGAGACTGTGTCTGCCCCTCGAACATATAAATCAAATAAATCAGAACTTAACAGAAGAGGAGTTATTCATAAAAACTTAATAAAAATTAAGACCACTCCTCTTATTGAACAGAAAAACAGAACTGTCAAATGTGGATTATTAAATATCAGGTCTCTTTCATCTAAATCTCTGTTAGTAAATGATTTGATAACTGATCACCAAATTGACCTACTTTATCTTACTGAAACCTGGTTACAGCAGGATGAATATGTCAGTCAATGAATCAACCCCCCTCAGTCATAAAAAGTATCATGTTCCTCGAAGCACAGGTCGAGGTGGAGGAGTAGCTGCAATCTTCCACTCAAACTTATTATTAAACTTTAATTCTCAGAACAATTATAACTCATTTGAGAGCCTCACTCTTAGTCTCTCGTATTCAAACTGGAAAACACAAAAACCAGTTCTGCTTGTCATTGTGTACCGTCCACCTGTCCCTTACTCAGAGTTTTTAACTGAATTCCCTGACTTCCTGTCTGATTTGGTTGCTTAGTTCAGATAAAGTCATTATAGTAGGAGATTTTAACATTCATGTAGATGTTGAAAATAACAGCCTCAGCATTGCATTTAATTCAATATTAGATTCAATTGGTTTCACTCAAAATGTTAATAAACCCACCCACTGTTTCAATCACACCCTTGATCTTGTTCTGACCTATGGCATCGAAATTGAACATCTAATAGTTTTTCCCCCAAATCCCTTGATTCTGTGGCCCCTCTGAAAAAGAAGTTAGTGAATGAGAAAAGACTAGCCCCATGGTATAATTTACATATTCGTACCTTAAAGCAGGCATCACGAAGGCTGGAAAGGAAGTGGCGTTCCACAAACTTAGAGGAAATTTTTCTAGCCTGGAAAAACAGTCTACTGACATATAAAAAAAGCTCTCCGTAAAGCCAGAACTGCATACTATTCATCACTAATAGAGGAAAATAAGAACAATCTCAGGTTTTTTTTCAGAACTGTAGCCAGGCTGACAAAGTCACAGCTCTGTTGAGCCCAGTGTTCTCTTAGCAGTAATGAATTTGAGTTTTTTTACAAATAAAATCACAACTATTAGAGATAAAATTCAGCAGATGCTTCCTATACCTGCAATAAATGAATTTTCTACTACAGTAGCTCTTGAATCATCTGTAGGACCTCAGTTATGTTTAGACTGCTTCTCTCCCATAGATCTCTCTGAATTTACATCAGTAGTTGCTTCATCGAAATCATCAACGTGTCTCTTAGACCCCATCCCGGCTACAACGCTTAAAGACACTGTGCCATTAATTAACTCATCTTTATTAGACTTGATAAATTTATCTCTAGTATCAGGCTACGTACCCCAGGCCTTTAACCCTCTGGGGTCTGAGGGGGTTTTTGGGGCCTGGACAAATTTTGACATGTCCTGACATTTGTGCTTTTTTCAGTGTTTTTTAAACATATTAATGTCTGATAACACTGTAATCAGCACAAAATTGGCTACAATAATATGTGAGCATCAAGTTTATACATGATTGTGTTTTTGAGAAAAAAGTGGTTATGCATGGTTAGTGAAAAACTACAATTTTTTACTCACTGAAATAAGACCATAAAACACAAACAGAACATTGGTTCACAAGACTTTGGAGACCAGCATGTTGTAGGCTGAAGTGTTTACTTCAGAGTGCTGTGAATGTCATCTTGTTCACACATTCACAGTAAACAATACACTGATTTAAATTTTCTAAGACACTTTTTGTCCAGAAAGGCCATATGCAAGAGGGTGTGTCTGAGGATGAATAGTCATGTGATTTACCTGAGAACACAAAAGACGCACTGAACGACCAGACAAAGACACGCATAATGAGCCTTTCAGTCAATGTAGATGGGAGGGGATTAGTGCAGCACAACACAAAACAATGAGGAGCCAAACGATCCTCATTTGAGTTAAAATCAGTGTTCTTACTCTGAGGACAAACTAAACTATTTGTCTCTGTGTAGAATACAAGAAGCGCTTCTTCACGTCCGTGACGCGCCATCATCCAAACGCGCAGAAAAAGTGAGTAAATTCTATGATGAAGTTTGACGTTTTATGTCATTTCTCGGGGGTGTGCACATATTTACCTGGTTCACCTGAGATTATTTACATGTGAACAGAGTACAAGGCGGGGTCGCATTACCTGTAATGAAGTGAGACAGGAAAAAACACACTCCTCCTTACATTCATACGGATTAAATAAAAAGTGATTTGTTTTTGACTTGAATTGTTTCACTCAAAAGAAAACATTTCAAGCTTTCTAGCCATATAATTCTTATTTTTATGAGCCAAGTATTCGCTGAGATTCTGGTTGTTTTATTTACGCGTCTGTGAAGAGAAATGGCAGAGACAGAAAAGGCCGAGAGCGCACCCTGACGGTTTTCTTTATTTAAAAAAAAATACGTTTTGTTTTTATTATGATGGTATACAGCTAAAACTAGACCCTTTACAGATTTGAATGATATATTTTATCTGTACGATCGGAATTGACGGAGTAATTTAAGTTTGTTTCGGCGTTATCAGGAAAAGATGCGTCAAAATGCTCCGGCGCGTGTGTCGACCCCAGAGGGTTAAAGACCTCATAGTACCATATTATCCCAGTAGACCACTTCGCTCTCAGAGTGCAGGTCTACTTGTGGTTCCCAGAGTTTCCAAAAGCAGAATGGGAGGCAGAGCCTTTAATTATCAAGCTCTCCTGTGGAACCAGCTCCCAGCCTGGCTTCAGGAGGCAGACACTGTCTGTACTTTTAAGGCTAGACTTAAAACCTTCCTCTTTGACAAAGCATATAGTTAGGGCTGGCTTCAGGCAACCCTGAACCATCCCTTAGTTATGCTGCTATAGGCCTAGACTGCCCGAGGACCATCGGTGCACTGAGCTCCCCTACTCTAACTCCCAGCATGATAATGACCCCAAACACACAGCCAGGGCAACTAAGGAGTGGCTCCATAAGAAGTATTTCAAGGTCCTGGAGTGGTCTAGCCAGTCTCCAGACCAGAACCCAATAGAAAATCTGTGGAGGGTGCTGAAACTCTATGCTGCCCAGCAACAGCCCCAAAACCTGAAAAATCTGTAGAAGACCTGTATGGAGGAGTGGGCCAAAATCCCTGCTGCAGTATGTGCAAACCTGGTCAAGAACTGACCTCTGTAATTGTAAACAAAGGTTTCTGTACCAAATATTGTTCTATTTTTCTATTGTATCAAATACTTATTTCATGCAATAAAATGGAAATTATTTAAAAATCATACAATGTGATTTTCTGGATTTTTTTCTTTTTAGATTCTGTCTCTCACAGTTGAGGTGTACCTTTCTGAAATCACAAAGGAAATCAGAGTGCCCACACTGATGACTGTCCACCAACCAAAGTGCCTACAATGGGCACCTGTCACAGCTGGAGCAATGGAAGAAGGTGGCCTGGTCTGATAAATCATGTTCTTTTACATTATGGGTGAGAACATATGATTGTTGACCTAGGGAAGAGATGTGATGTTCTGAAAAAACAAGCAATTTAAAGGAAGAAAAGGAAGTTTCACCTCACCTAACTGATTCCAGGGGCCGCAGGGCCATATTGTTGCCCGGGATTGTGACTTTAACGCCCTCAAGCCTCTCCTGCCTCCTCCTATCCAGGTCATGCCTCAGGTCTCCCGAGGATCGTACTGGTTGCTGGCTCAAGCCCTGTCACCACATTATCAGGAAACACACCGAAACACACCCAAAACACACCCACTGAGAAGTCCATTTTCCACAACCAGTGATATTAAGTGAGTGTTGAATTAAGCATGCCAAAACAGCATTAATGAGTTCCCCACCTGCATGGATCCAGGTCTGGAGAACAAAGGTTCGTCGTCATCAAGCAGTGAGCTTATGTTCAAGCTGAAGCCTCTGTAGAGGAGGAAATCTAGAGTTTAAGGATTTTTTTTAAAAAAAAGAGCCTTTTGTGCACCATGCTTAAGAAAACTTTAATATCACTTCTTCAGCTGCATGTGGACAGTAATTAGGAGGGGTTTTGTTGGAATTTGATACACTCCATATGTAAATGTAACAGGACTACCTCTGCAAAATTATGGATTGAACTTGATTTCAGTTTGAATAGTCCATTTCCTATCACTAGGACCACTTGGATGACCAAAAATAACATATGCCTGACACTTCACACACACCGGCTTGAACTGAACCTCTCATCCAAGGTTAGCTCCTCGGTTGCTTCTTCAGAGTGGCCAGCTTTTGGTAGAGCTGAGAAACGCTCATTCAGGGGAACTCCACCATTTCTGAAATATTGCTCTGTAAACACACACAAACTGTGGCTTAACAACATTGCAATGAGGGTCATGAGAAACACAGGGAACAATACCACATTCCCCAAAGGATGACAAATGCTTATAAGCAATAATAAATTTAAAAACTGCACAAGGTCATGTTTCGGTGGAATAATCTGGAAGTCAAACCTTCGGTTTCTCTTCACACTTCACAAAGAAGCACAAACGTACATCCATTTCAATACCAATCTGTGTCATCACATGACCCTGGCAGGGATGTTTGACACACTGTGAGATGGTTAAGTGAACTATGTTCTTTCAATAAGATTAAACATGACCTACCAAATCTTATTTTCAGATGTTTTGAGAAGTGCAGATAACAGATAATTGTGTCCTTTTAGGATTTCACAACTTATTAAAAGTTTAATATAAGCTGCTGCTGCTCTTTGCTCAAGCTAGAACCTGAAGGACTAACTGTGCGATGTTACATGGATGTAAACGTTCAACAACTATTTACAGTGAATATTTGTCAACCTTTATGTGAGGTCCTGAGCATAAAGGGAGCACCGAAGGAAAACCAGGCTAAAATATCAATGCCCTCAGTCTGCTTAACATTTAAAGTCTTCACCATAAAACTCCATCACAACTGACCTCTGACTTGATGCACCAGTGTGATGATTTCCTGGACAAAGGTCCCACTATGCATAGGAGTTTCTCGGTAGGTCCCAGAGTGCTCCAACATGGGCAAAAAGTCTAGACGCTGACGACCCACATTGACCAAGTCCAATGAGAGTTGCCTTTCTGAGGAGTCAGACAGCAGGCTGCGGCGGAGGAGGAAGGTTAAAAACAGAGGTAAAACTGCTCTTAATGCGTACAGAAGAGAAATGCTGGAAATTTCATCTACCAAATGTTTCAAGAGGGAATTCCCCAAGTTTGTATATCCTCACACCACACAGGAAAATTAACTTACCCTGATATGCATGTTAGTTTCTACAGT
Organism: Mastacembelus armatus; assembly: GCF_900324485.2. Classification (NCBI taxonomy): domain Eukaryota; kingdom Metazoa; phylum Chordata; class Actinopteri; order Synbranchiformes; family Mastacembelidae; genus Mastacembelus; species Mastacembelus armatus. The sequence goes on from NW_022872938.1 coordinate 1,649,182, forward strand.
CATTTCATAGTCTCGTTATTTACAGTGTTCCAGAGAAGGTCGATACGAACATCAGGTTCCTAAAGGACAGGCTGTAAATGTCCTCAGAGTGCACATATATTTTGCCATTTAGCCAACATAATTTGCTTTAAAAATTTTCTGTCCCTCATTTGAGTTAAAAGAAATAAAGACCTTTACTTTACCCCACACTTTGAAGAGCTCCAGAATTGACAATTGATATCTTAGAGATATTTAGCAGGTCTTTTTCAATGTACAGGTGAGTTAAACGTTGGGTGAAAGTCCACACATCTTTTCTCGTTTGATCCGTCAGCTTAGTTTAATGACTCTGGCTCTCAGTTTCAGATATTTCAGTTGGACATGGACTGCAGGCATGTTTTTTGAATCCTGTGGAAAATGGCCAAAATTTCAAAGGGCACATTTGCTGCTGCTCATGGTGGTTCATTGTTGACCCACAACTTCTTCAGGTTTTTGACCCACCTTTAGCTTTGTGGAGCAAGTTCTTTGAGCAGAATCCAGGATATTTTTGATCATCAAATGTTCCTTTCCACAGCCCAAATGATACTGTTCATGGCTTCATTTTCTTCTTTTCTCTGCACCAAGGGCACTTTAATTTTCTTCATGGATCATGACGGATAACTACTTAAAGGTGCATTAATGAAGATGTCACGCAGGAACGCGGTCTGAAAAATCACGTCCACTCACATCCACAAATTAAACACTACTCTGCCACCTACCGAAGTTTACAAAAAACATTTTTCAAACTACAAGCTGTCACTTGAGCCAGCCACAAAGGACCCTCACTGTCACTCTAAAAAATGAATATACAGCCATCCCTGCACCAAATTAAAACTTTCATTAGCTAATTTTGGTTATAAATGTCCAACGTAACATTCCCATGAAGATGCAAGCTAAAAGCTGAATCAGCTTAGCAGCCTATGAGACATGACTTATTCAAATTAATCCTCTACAAGTCTCCAATGCAACAGTCACAAGCCAAACTCAAAACAATGCATAAATCACTCAACTGAAATCCTCCTCATTGGACAATGCATTGCTGTGATGCTGCCGCTGAGCCGCAAAAATGTTAGTTTTCGTAGTAGAGGCAGCCTTTTGGTAAAGTGTATCGCAATCGGCATCCATAGCTCATGTACCGAAACAAGACGGGAAGGGCCAAAGAGATAGGAAGACAGGATCTTTCGTGAGCCATAAAGACAAATGCCACCTGCTCTTCCATGCAACGTAGGAAGTCACGTTGATACACTGCTTGACCTTGGCTGACATGTTCCCCTGGCCTATAACCAATCAGCATGTACAGGACCTAAAATATTTCCCAAAACATGGTATGTGAATCAGCAGGTCTGGTCAAGTTAAAACACGATTTCAGCTTAATTTATGTTAACATCGCAGAATACTTAAGCTTGTTAATTTCAACCGCTTAAATTCTTCTTTTAGAGAGTGCCACCTTCTCTCTGGTGTTCGGATGACAAAATTATATTTTGCCAAGAAGTGAACCAGCTTTAAAGACTTGCACATCTGAAAATCCATGTTTTCACAGGGCACTGCCAGCCCTGTCTTGATTTCCTTTGTGAAACAACAATCAACAGACGACATCCATTGGTTTCAGTCGAGTTGGGTTTATCTTTATCCATATTCAGAGCAGTGAAATAACTTTCTTGAACCGAGTCAGAAAATCTTATGTGGAGAAATGAATGAAAATCAGACGGGAAAAACCACCCAGAGACACCATAAATGCCAAAATTGGTAGAATGACACAATGATAGACCAAGTGGTCTGCCCATACCCCACACCTGAGGAGATCTGTAGAACGCAAATACGTTAAATTGTTTCCAAAGTGATCAAAAACTTTTCTTGACGTTTTATGACCACAAGAAGACATGGCATACTGCAGTATTCCTCCAAACATACTTCTATGGTATGGTTATGGGAGAAGATGGCTTTAAAAAAAAACAACTAGGAAGCATCAGCTTTTGGGATGTTCATGCCTTCAAAAAGGCACCAAATCCAAATCCAGAGCGCATACTGTGTTATGGTCCACTTCTCCGGCACATTTCTTTTTACATGGTGAGAGTTTATGGTCCTGCTTTTTCTGAGAGTCGTACAAAAAAAGACACCAGACTTAGATGGCATGTGGTGATGGAGCTAAATCAGCTGGGTTTTACATCTTTCCAGAATATTATCTTAAATATATATTCAAAGATATACATAGCACCTACAGAGTCCAGCTGGTTCTATCAGAAGATGTGATGAGAACATAGCCTTTGTTGCACTCCTCGGCCAGTCACTGCTTGGGCTGGCCACCACCAGAAAATGTGGATTCAGTGGTTTCTCTGTGCTTCAAATAACAGCTCCATCCATTTATTGCATTTTATTCCGAGGAACATCTTTGATATAGTACCAAGCGCTGGCTGTCGTCTTTGTGTTGAATTAGATGAAGCAGAAAATATTTCCGTCATCTTATCTGAAAAGAAGTTTGCAGCAACATGGTCACGTTCCTCAGCTTCCAAAGCACAGCTTCAGTAATAACGTATTCATGTAGCGGATTTCTTCTGATACTTCAAGGTTTTCTTTGATCTTTAGCTTGAAGAGAAGAATCAAACAAGTTTCATCAAACCGGTTTTCTTTAGAAGTCTGGATGAAAATGGTTTCTTCAAGAAGTCTGCACAGCCTCCTGATCAGATGATGTAACAACATGTAATTTGGCAGAAGCTCGCTCCATTAGTGTTTTACAGTACATACGAGGGAAGAAATTTCATGTTAAAATCTAGCCCTGTTTGATCAGCTTCAACCAAATCCAGCCAAATATCAGTGGACATGAAAATGTATATTTATTTATTTTAAAATCATTATTTCATATGACAGTCCCCAAATTCCCTAGGTCTGCTTCTTTTGTCTCCATGAGTTTCGAAAAAGAACGTGTGAACTTTCACCCCTCACCCTTAATTTCATTTAAAGAATCGCTACCTGTTTTGGTTTGTGGGTCGGCTCGTGTCCACTTTGATGGTTAGAGTTTCATCGGATGTAACAGTCACGTTACTGGTTTTCGGATCATTCCACCTATGCTCCCTCTGGTGGAGGATTTTTGGATCCAAGTCATCCCTTTGTAGGTGTTCCTCCAGATTTCCAGGCCTGTCATGTTCCCACTGCTGAAGTCTTTCTCCTTCAGCCCAGTTAGAGTTGCCTTCAATGGGATCCGCATAATCATCCCTAAAGGGCCCAAACCCAGGTCTTTGCTCTTCATGAGGAGGATTTTGGAATCCTTGGGAGGTCTGCTGTAAGCGAGATTGATTCTTGGGCAGTCCAGCCCTTCCACCAGGTCCATGATTCAACCTCCCTCTTGGAGGGCGAGGACCACCCCTCCCCTTCTGGTTCATAGGGCCATCTCGGTTGCCATATCTAACAAGGTTGGGTCTATCATGTGTCATAGGACTACTCCTAGCTTCATGATACTGGGGGTCTCTCCAGTTGTTCTGAAAATGGCCTCCTCTAGAGTCTTCCTGATCATTCAACCTGCTGTGTGAAGTCCTGAAACGTGCCTGCGAGGAGCCCGTTGGATGGGGACTCCGCCGTCGATTGAAATCAGGGTCAAGACCTCGGCTACCTTCAAACTGCTCCCACCGTGGCAGTTCTCTACTATCAGTGATGCCATGATCATGTTCAATGACAAGAGGTGCCAAATGCCGGACATCCATATGGGAGACGTTCCCCTGAGCGTCTCCTCCATACCCATCTCTGGGTGTGTCCACTGAGTAAGGTTGATCCCCAAAGTTCTCCTCATTCCTGTACCTGTAACAGCATAAGAGTAGGTGACATGGTTCAATAATGAGACAGAACTGTTGCATCTTAACATATGATTTTAAAGTTACACTAAACAAACTTTCAATAATAAAATAAGCTCTTTATCTCTGTATCATATGAGTTACACATCACCACTATAGAACACATTTTTATTTATACTGAAAGTTTTATACTATTCAACTACTTTTGCCATTAAAGCTGCCATTTGTATTAGCAACTACATTATTCTGAGCATATAAAAAAATAAATTACATACAACATATCCACAACATAGCCAAAGAACATTCATAGAAAGAAAACTTTAAACTATGCAGCATTTCTCAGACCAACATTTTGTATTATGGAAGATAATCAATGATGGAAAACAGTGAAAAAACAGTAAGGCAAATACAAATAAGGGAATCCTTTGCATTCTTCGTTTCCTTTGTTGACTGCGATATTTTGCTTATAAATTACCCAAGATGACTGGTGCCATCCATTTCTCTTCGACTTTTAAAGGGATGGTTCCTGGATTGATGAGGCTCTTCCCTTCGTCTGTCCCTTTTAGAACCTTGTGCGTTTCTCGTTCCTCTATCCCTACCTGTTCCCCCTCTTTTGTCATCTGACCTGGGGCTGAGGTCTCTGAACCTCCCTCGACCTCTGCCCTGCTCCTCGGCTCTCCAGCCCATCCCCGTCTCTCTCTGATGGTGGTCTGAATATGACCTTGGTATTGGTGGCAGCCTTTCCCTTGCCAACCTTGGAGGTGACTGAGACGACCCACCCCTATTTTCGAAACTCTGGAAGTTTTCTCTAAACCCTCCTCTGTGTCTATCTCCGTCTCCTCCAGGACGTAGTGGCGAAAGCCTCTGGTCACCATAGCCCATCACATGATGATGGGGTGAGGTCCTCCGGCGGTAAAACTCCTCTTGATCTGGATGACGCTGATGCCCAAAATGACGTTCCATTGGGAAAGGAAGAGATCTTCGTTGGCCATCTGGGTACGTGCCTTCCCTGAAATAGTGTTCTTCAGCTTCTTCTCTGGGGCGGTGGCCCCTCTCCAAAGGATTCCCATCCAAATGTGCAAGAACCTTACAAGGATCAAAGTCAGGTTCCTCCCAAGGGAATCTCCTGTAGAAAAAAAATACAAACAGGAATAAATAAATCAATATCCACATTGTAATTTAATACAAAAATCAAACTGAAAATCTCCCTCCACATTAATCACCCTTGGCTTTGGGCAGCACAGTGCACTCTAATTTATGACAGTAGATAAATTCCTCACTCACCACTGTCTTAGCCTTTCTAAAAAGGTGGGATAGTCCTTAACCCTCTGGGGTCGACACACGCGCCGGCACGTTTTGACGCATCTTTTTCTGATAAGGCCGAAACAAACTTAAATTACTCCGTCAATTCTGATCGTACAGATAAAAGAAGTATATCATTCAAATCTGTAAAGGGTCTAGTTTTAGTGGTATACCATGATAATAACAACAAAACGTTGTGCTTTTTTTAAATAAAGAAAGCCGACAGGGTGCGCTCTCTGACTTTTCTGTCTCTGCCATTTCTCTTCACAGATGCGTAAATAAAACAACCAGAATCTCAGCGAATACTTGGCTCATAAAAATAAGAATTATACGGCTAGAAAGCTTGAAATGTTTTCTTTTGAGTGAAACAATTCAAGTCAAAAACAAATCATCACTTTTTATTTAATCCGTATGAACGTAAGGAGAAGTCCGTTTTTTCCTGTCTCACCTCATTACAGGTAATGCGGTCCCGCCTTGTACACTGTCCACTGTTCACATGTAAATAATCTCAGGTGAACCAGGAAAATATGTGCACGCCCCCGAGAAATGACACAAAATATCAAACTTCATCATAGAATTTACTCACTTTTTCGACGCGTTTGGATGATGGCGCGTTACGCACGTGAAGCGGCGCTCCTTACATTCCACACAGAGACAAATAGTTTAGCTTGTCCTCAGAGTAAAAACACTGATTTTAACTCAAATGAGGATCGTTTGGCTCCTCATTGTGTTGTATTGTGCTGCACTAATCCGTCCCATCTACATTGACTGAAAGGCTCATTATGCGCGGCTTTGTCTGGACGTTCAGTGCGTCTTTTGTGTTCTCAGGTAAATCACATGACTATTCATCCTCAGACACACCCTCTTGCATATGGCCTTTCTGGACAAAAAGTGTCTTAGAAAATTTAAATCAGTGTATTGTTTTCTGTGAATGTGTGAACAAGATGACATTCACAGCACTCTGAAGTAAACACTTTAGCCTACAACATGCAGGTCTCCAAAGTCTTGTGAACCAAGACTGTTCTGTTTGTGTTTTATGGTCTTATTTCAGTGAGTAAAAAATTGCAGTTTTTCACTAGCCATGCATAACCACTTTTTTCTCAAAAACACAATGTATAAACTTGAAGCTCACATATTATTGTAGCCAATTTTGTGCTGATTACAGTGTTATTAGACTTTAGACATTAATATGTTTAAAAAAGCACAAATGTCAGGACATGTCAAAATTTGTCCAGGCCCCAAAAACCCCCTCAGACCCCAGAGGGTTAAATGATAGTAGAGCATCCCATTGTTTATCTGTACTCCACTGCTCATTAACTCTGCCTTCTAAAGCCCTTACAAACATGGGATACGTATAATTACTGGCATCAATCTGTTAAAGCAATGTTTTTTTGTCATTCAGAAAAGTCACTTTCATGTTAATGTTCATGGCTTTATTCTGACAGATCCATATTAGTGACAGAGACCAACACAACGTACTTGTGATATTTGCAACCAGCACATCCAGAGAGATCCCATGACACTAAAGCATCTGCCCTTTTTATTTTCTTTTAAAATAATTTTCAATTTAAATTACACTGTAACTCTGCCCATCAGCCACCTTTTTAAAGAGTAGTGTAAAAACTCAGAAATGATCAAAAACCCAAAGGCTTCAAATACAGTTCTGCGTATCTAGAAGCAGCACAGTGACGATTCAACCACAACTCCCAGTGAGTCCAGTACAAACACCATTGACTGTCATTTCAATACAACAGTTCAGGGACATTACAAGCTTGCATGTTAAGGTTTAACCACTCATCTAATGGTTAATCATCTCATCACAGGCTCAAGGATCAAGTAACTTTTTTAAATATATATAAATAATTGTTAGAGGGGGTTTTTTTTTAAAAAAAAAAAAAAAAAGCTTGAGCAGTTGATGCCCCAGTGTACCTGTGCACAGCCCTTGTGTGCATTTCCACGTCTGTATTTAAACAGTTTTTCTTGTTCACAAGTCTCGCTTGAAAGAGAGCTCAATCTTGGCCAGACTACTTGCTTAAAAGGTATAGTTAATGATTGATAAATGAAAACGCAAACGATGTTAAAGCAAAAAGGAAAAGCAGCAGGAATTGACATTTTAGACACCCAATTAAAACCTGATTTGTTAACCCATATTATGAATTTAACAATTTATTCCTCTTTAAAAGTGCATTTTCAAATCAATTGGTTTATGTGGAAACTGTAACCCTCCACAGTATACAGCACTGAAAGAAAGGCTAAACCAGGTTTTGGATTCATGGACATTAAGGTGAGTAGACAAACATTGTTTTAGATGGCACCAGCGTCATTAAAGGATTAAATAAAATTATTTTCCAGTTTTAACTTGCATAGATCTTCTGGGACACAAAAACAAAAATTAAATTAATTTACCTGTAACGTGGAGATCGCGAATGTTGTCTTGACATTATTGCCAACCTCAAAGAGGAGAAAAAAAAAAATTGTTACAAGTGGAATTAGGATTGCAGGGACAACAGTAAGGCACAGTACAGACAATCATTACTGAGCTACTTCTAATTAAATTTTTTGTTTGACTAGGTTAAATGAACTGCCCAGTTTGTGTTAACATGGACAAGACTAACTCAGGTACTATTAAAATTCAACTTTAAAAAAAAAAAAAAAAAATCATCTAATGGCTCCAGTTTCAAAGTGACTAATCCTTTTAAGCAGGATTGTATAACCCATGTTCCCTGAGGTCCACTGTCCTGCTTATTTTCCAACTATCCCTACTGTACTTACTGCTGATTTCTTGGATCAGGTGTGTTCAATCAATCAGAAGCTGGAAGATACTATTTCAGATGAGGGTGGAGGGGGGGAAGACAAAGTGAATTTGTATCTTCCAGCTACTGATTGATTGAACACATCCAAGGACTGTCCCTTGACTGGAATTGCATACTCCTGCATTAAAGTTTAAAGCTGAGCAGCAGAATGAAAAACTATCTGAAAATTTCCTTATGTTCAAACAATTTGGGTCTGTCCCAAATTTAATCTCTGCTCTTGTCCAACTACACAAAGTAGGACTAAAAATTCAGTATTGTAGATTAACAACTTCTACCAGAATCAAGTCAAAACATGATTTCATTGTACTGTTCTGTTTAGTGTGTTTCTGACAAATCTGTAATATAAAAAATAGATTTTTTTGTCAAGAGTCTTGTTTGCATAAATTTGTCATATCATGATTTATGTACCATTATAAGAAAAGTCCTTTAGTATATACATAGGTAGAAAGTTTACTGCTAATGAACAATTTTCTAAATATTTTGCCTATAAAATGCAGCCAAACAAATACTGTTGACAATTATGTGAATCATTTGAGTCAAAAAAAAAAAAAACAGCTCCTCACATTTCATAGCCAAGAAGCAGCAGAAAAGACTAAAGCAAGTATTCAAGTACAAAAAGAAAAAGACAATGGTTAAATGTTGATTGTGTAGCCGATTAATGGACTAATTGCTACAGCTCCAAAACAGTGTGATAAAGATTTCAACCACATTGACCAGCTCTACAATGAAACTGAAGCAATTAACCTATAAACACTAAATCTTTTATGAAAGTAGGTTTTTTTTACACTGCACTGCAATTAACCTTGAGAACATCTATATGACAGTCTAAGTCATTCGTTGATTCAAGTAACATACTGGTTATACCTGTGATTTTTAAGTTATTGATTTAACTCCCTGACAAAATAATTTAAAATCTGTTTAATATTTTACACCAGTCTACATTAATATTATACAGCTGCACACAATCACAGGCAGCGGACCTTAGTTACTAGCATTGATTAAAGTAATTAGTCATAGCTTAAAATATAATGTAGAAACGTGCATTTTAACAACTCGTTGCCACAATGATTCTGCAGGACTCACCAAATTATTCATAAAAGGTTTAGAAGGTACATTAAATAAAATGTAAGTTATATCCTCTTTCAGTTTGACAAGTCCACATGAAAAGAGGCAATGAGGGAAAATAAATTAACCACCAACTGTGTGAGTTTATTTCAGCTTTAATCATATTTTTCTTCTTTTTCCACCTCAATGGAAAAATTCAATTCAGTAATCATCATAGCCTACACGTGCGGCTGTATTAATAATTAAAAATAACAGTAAGACACTTATTTAACACCTACAAGTGAATTTTACATGAGGTCAAAAACCGTGAACAAGCCAGTTCAACAGTTCCTGCCACCAGCAGACTAGAATAACACAATAAAAGCACTCGCTAACGAAATAGAGGCTTTAGATTAACGAGGAAATGTGTGTTTTAAACAAAACACGTGTGAAATGTAAAGTTACTGTAACGTCAAATGAGCTGCAGCTGCCTGAAGGAGCACACATGCTAATTTAGCTAATCTCTGCGCAGTTTGTCACTAAACACGGTCAACAACAGGCTTCATATCAAACTCCTCCAGACATTTAAAGCAAAATGAGCAAAGTGTCCAAAGTGTATAAATGGTAAGTTAACTTTACAGAGGCTAAATCTAAACATCTGCTAAGGTCTTACCTCCGTCCACCATATACGCCAGGCTAACGCTGCTAAAGAGGAAACAAGCACCGCGAAATAACCGCGTCTAACTTCACAACACAGACCCGTTTATTACCGGACACGACCAAAACAACGCTACACCTGCTGTGCGATCACTAATGCGAACAAACGAACCGTGTTGACGTTTATTTCGGAGCACGGTTCGCTAAACGCTAAAAACGAGTGCACAACTTCCGCCAAAGGCTCCACTTCTTGTTCTGCTTCTTCCTGTTTCATAGCAGCGGCAGACACATCGCTGCATGTCTGCCCCCTGCTGGACGAAGCCAACATAGCACCAAGCTCAAATTATATACGCATAGTCCAGCTGAAAACTTCAGCAGCTTGTTTGTCCTCACCCTTTTCGCCGACTCTCATTTTCCTGTTATTTCTGCCATGATGATCTTGAAACATTACCTGCTCTACTGTTTGCACCAATAATATAAGCCACGTGTTCCTCTTCAGTACGTGCTGCAGTGCAAAGGTTTATGTCCAAATCCAGTGGCAGAACACAGTACATGTTCATCAGTCTTTATTATTTGTATTTCATTTTGTTACTTCTCAGAATCAGATGAATAAAACAAAATACAGTACACAGCTACAGCTCTATATAGAAACTCTACTGAGCCCTAGTGGTAAATTCACAGGCTACAAAGCTGCATTTTGCTGCTAATGATTTATTTTACTTAAATATAATTAAATTGTACCATTTTTACACTGTGGTATTTCTACTTTCACTTAAGTAAAGGACTGGATTGTGCCTGTAACACTGATGGACCTGATCCTTTGCTGTTTATTCTAATGTCATGTTACCCCAAATTGATTTTAAAAGTCTCCTTTGGCACTATGCGCCAAAATACTACAGCAGGGTTCCTCATTGGCATCTCATAACATTAATTATTTTATTATATTTCCATAGTTATCTTTATATTCTCCCCCAGATTACTGCAATGTGTTAACTCGGGTGATGTGGGAGGGTGGCTAATGCATTTAGCTGCCCATATATGCTTCCTTCCATATTGTGCACAGACAGCCTGTGGCCACTAGATGTCTCTGTATACCATCCATCCATCCATCCATCCATTTTCTATACCCGCTTATTCCTTTAACCAGGGTCACGGGGATCTGCTGGAGTCTATCCCAGCTCTCTTTGGGTGAAAGGCAGGGGTCCACCCTGGACAGGTCACCAGTCCATCACAGGGCCACATAGAGACAAATAACCTCACACCCTCACACTCATTCCTGTGAGCAATTTAGAGTCACCAATTAACCTGACTTTTTTGGACTGTGGGAGAAAACCAGGGTACCCGGAGTAAATGTTTCCCCCTGAATAAGCACTGCTGACTTCTTTAACATGGGTTACAACATGTTAATTGTGAATTACAGGTGTGTTTTTGTATATGACAATAAAAAGAATGCTGTTGTTTCAAATAGTGTAGGCTCAACATACAGGACAGCTGATGAATATATCATGATCAGATGATAATGGACTCTTTCCCTACAAGAACACAACAGCCAAATCATCAGCAACGACTTCATGCAGCTCAACGAACAGGCTCCGATATTTACTGATGTCATGGCATCTTTCAGATGTTTATCTGCAATATCCACACAGAGTTAACAGAAACATCAAAATGCAATGCTTTTGTTAACAATGGCATAAATGTTTAACAATAAAGTGCTATATTTTTACTCTCAGAATGACATCTGTTTATCAGACATTTGTTTATTCAATTTAAATGGGGTGTTTAAGGGAATAAGCAAAAATAAAATAAAATACAAAGAGGAATAACATTACGATAATGGAAAGGTTTTATGGCAGCCTAAATCAACAACTATTGATAAGTGAGGTTAGTGTCATTTAGGCCACTAACTCATCAGGTAGTCTTCCAAAGAAGACAATTATAAGTTTTAGCCAGAGACAACAAATCAGATAAATACTGATAACATTTAGACATCAACAAATAGTCCTTGTGTAAAAAGTTATTAGGTGAAATGACATTAACGCAGTCATGAAAATCAACATTAGTTTAAGTCAACAAAAATATTACATAGGCTAATCATGGGTTACAAAAAAGAGACAACAAAAAAATGTTAGTAAAGATGGTAATAAATAAAGTGTAATATATACAGGCAATTGCCAGTGAGGGTGCAGGAGCTGGAGATGCCATGGTCTAAGGAGGGTGAAGGAGTATTCTCCTCAGGGTGTCCACCAACTCATGAAGGGGATCAGGAGCGCTCATCCTGTGCGTCGGTAGTTGGTCCGATCTTCTGTAATATATACAGGCGGACACAGAGGTAAGTGGAGTCACTCAGATGTTTTATTGTACCGGGGCAAACTGACCACGGCGATTCACGGTCTGGTAGGACAGGAGAAGGTGAGGAACAGGAACAGGAACAGGATCAGGATCAGGATCAGGAACAGGAACAGGAACAGGAGGTGAGTCACAAAGGATGGTATTCTTGAAGTAAAGGTTTGGCGTGTAGTTCACAGGAGTAGAGTCCAGGTCGTGCATACGAGATTGGACAAGGAGGGGAGTGTGGAGAATGCTTTTATGTGTGGCTAGATGATGGGATGATGAGGTGCAGGTGGTCGTGATTAGAACTCAGGTGAGGCTGATCGTTGTGATTGTCTGAGGAGGGAGCCTGGCCGATCCGAGACATAAAGACAGTGTAAGTCAGTGAACTTTGGATATGTGTAATAAGTAACTTAACTCATGTTTTGTGGTTACTGTTTTTATAATATTAAATAATATGATAGAAAGAGTAACATTTTTCTGTGGCTTTGTTAACTCCTCATCTGCTATTCAACAGTAGCAGTACAAACAAGGTGATGTAAGATGCTGTCTTAAATAGTGCTCAGACTCATCACCTCATTGCCTGACCAGCACACATACACACAGATAGGGAGAGAGACCAAAGGGGAGGAGAAAAGCAGTAACAAAGAACCAGACACATGAAAATGTGAGCATAAAGCTACCTAGGACTTAAACACAGGAAAACAGAAAATACCCACAAAATAAAGAGCCCCAAGAGGAAGCACGGCAATGACCCTGACACACAATATGAGTAAGACTAAGCACTAAATTACAAGAAAGATGCAAAATCAGTGATATATGACTAAAACAGAAACAAAACAAGACACACACAAAGTCCAACAGATGGTTGCTCAGTCTAAGTCTTCTGGAGGTATAGGAAGGGGGGGGGGGGGGGGGGGGGGGGGTGTGTGTACCTGTCTGTGTCCACAGGCCCATTGTCTGGGAATTCATAGCACATTTACAATTATTCAAGTTATTATGAGTCATGTTTTAGTCAAACTCGCATTGTAATTATCTGCAGAAACATGTAGGAAGTTGGTTGGCAGGAATCTCAATCAAATACCCAGTGTTCACACTGATTTTTGCAGGTCAGTTTTAATTTCAGTGTAGCATACAGTCAACACAGTGCGATATAACGATAATTAAAAGTGGCTGGATTAAGGCCTACACTAGATTTGTCATCTCACACATCACTTGTAAAGACTAAACATGTCACAGTTTTGACTTCAATCTGTGACCAAAGGTGTTCTCCATTATTACATATTTATTTATCCAACTCACTGACATAAATGGCTTGAAGTTTATTGTTCTTTTTCAGCAGGTATCCATGCACCACATGTATAACGATATATTTCACTAAGCTGCAGTGTCACAGAGTTTCAGTAATATTAGGTTAAGCATTATGTCCTTTATTTTTACTTCATATACAAGGAGACCCAGCAGACCCTCTTACAGTAAGTTTCAGCAGAATCTGGAGGAGATAACATGGAGTGAGTGAAACCAACAGGAGCCTTAAAAACATTTTTAAAAAAAGTGCTGAAAGTTGCAGCAGTGACAGGACAACACTGTGACAATCAGGAGCAGCACTAATTCCCTTTTTCCACAGCCAAAAACATTTTCAAGAACTCTGCACCTGGATACAGTTCTGGTTCTTTGACCTTTCAAAAAGTCCCACTGACAGAGATCAAACTGAAACAAAAATGTGCCCTTGGCCCAGAGTTAAAGTCTGCACAGCCATCTTTCCTCATATTATCAAATGAAACAGACTGGGCTAATTAAGCACAATCTAAAATTCAATAAACAACAGACTAAGATCATGTTTACATTAATATTTCTGCAAATTCTGAAGGTCTATAAATGGCATAAAGAGGGGTTTACATTCTGTGATCACACACATCTTACACATCTTGGGTTGTTAAAGGACAATCCTAACTTCTCTTTTGTATGTAATTTAAAAGTAAGTATTTTCCACAAGACCAAACAGATTTTTCAGAATGAACAGGTAAAGAGAGAGATTTGAACTGTCTTTAGGAAATAAAAAAAAAACAAAACAAAGGAATTTAGTTTACTTTACATGAACATATCTAATGAAGGGAGACACAAAAACTATAATGAACACTTAAACAACTGTCATTTTCCAATCAACGTTACACATTTAGTTCTTTAAAGGCTGATATTGTATTACATTTAATTTTTCTAATATTTTAGGAAAAAATCAGAATATATCAGGTTTTATAACAAAATGGAATCTGGATTTGTCACAACATTAACATACCTGGTATAAGACCATCATTTTCCAAAAATAAAACAGCTGCTTAAATGGAGTGTAATTTTTCTTAAATCGACTATCAGGGAGATACAATTAGAAAAAATATAATAATACAACTTAAAAGAATGTGATTTTCTTGAATTATCAGAAGTTCATACAGAGTTTGGTTGGCGATTGGTCTGAATTTTTATAGGTGTAGTGGAATTTAGACTTTTTAGACATTTTTAAAATCTTGGAAATGGTCCTGCAGGGGCATTTGCATGTTTTGTCCAAACAATCAATCAAACTTAGCCAACAGACTTTCTCAAGGGAAATGTCTAGTTCTTGTTTCTCTTGTTCTAGGATGCTTTAGTGGAAAGGGCCTTAAAACAGTGAAAAGCAGTGAACGCATGCTAGATGAAACACAGTGAGGGTAAAGCACAGCTGGATGCAGGTGTCATAGTCAAAGATATTCACCCTGCAGAGGTTTAAGGCCTCAGAGGTAATGAGCTGCAAGCTGGTGAACACGCTTCTTTAACACCAGCCTGTTCTGAATCAGTGAGGTATGTTTTAATTGGGGGAATGAGTCGAGGAGACAATACAAGTGAAACAACTATTAAAACTGCTGTTGAAAGTGTGCACTATAAACTGCAGCTTGAGTGGTTACAGTCGGTGCCGGGCAAATACATAACACATTGTATCAATATTTTCCTGACTTACAGATAAAAATACAGGGCATTTCCCATCAAGGTATATGTCAAAACCTCACAAAAAAACATCTGTCAATCAAGTGAAGAGCAGCAGAGAAACAAAGCTATAGGCTAGGTGTTACAGGTCAGCAGCTGGATCTTAATATTAATTGCTGATGATTTTCTACTGCAAAGGGACACAGGAAATCTACAGCAGACCAGGTTTTTCTAGAGTAAGAGTTGCTGTGAGCAGAGAAGAGCAGGTCAGTGAGATAAACACAATAACCATCAGAAACACTGATGAGAAGAGACAAACTCCCACACACTGTTGAAGTACACAGCTACAACCACAGCCAGAAAACAACTCAACTAGCTAGTCTCCCTGAAGATGCTACAGGGCATTTAGAGAGCAGTGTCTGTCTGACAGCACCCCTACAGATAAACTGCCCCCTCCTAGACTGGCTCCTCCACCCAGTCATGTCTATTTACAGCTTTACAAAAGCAGGGATGAGAGATTAAAGCGAATGAGCCTCCAGTGATATTTTGCAGAAATACAGCAACTCCAACAGGTGTAAAGCAGAGGTGTGTTACTGATTTCAGACAGTTGTTTGGGACAAAAATGTCATGAACATGTCAGGGATTTCTATGAATGGCTTTAAATACTAAAAAGTGTGTAATCTGTAATTGAAAAGTGGGTAAATCTGTGCAGGTTTGAGCTAATATTAACCTTAAACTAGTTCCATCCCCAATAGATAGCTATCAAGTTGTAGAGCTTGGCTGAGGGTTTAGTTTTTGATGAATAAACTGACAATTAAGTTCCATTTACAGTAATTTTATTTTCCTAAACATAAACCTTTTATATGAGAAACATGCAGGAATGCTGATCCCACTTTTTTCTGAAAAATAATCAAGCCAAGCATACCTCACAATATTAGTCAGACTATGTTGTGTTTCTAACTGTCAGTGATCAATTTGCACTGCCTCAAAATATGACGAGATGAGAAATCAGGTGTTCAGCAGTCGTTCCTTGTAGAAATGATGCTTGTTGAAGATGAAGCTGATGGTCTCCCGCTGTTTCTCCTGGCTCCTGTTCCAAGTGAATCTGCTCCTGGAAAAGACAGGACAAAAAGGAAAACTGATCAAGACTGACAACTTATTAGATTAAGATGATGCCACGTCCACATGGTTTGAATTTTTGTTTTAAACTGTGGCTGTGTTAACACTCAGCAAGTTGTTTGACTACAAAAAGCCATCCGGAGAGTAACATTTTGTTGTCATTTGCCATCAAATGACATCAGCTTTATGCTGCTTCTTCTTCTGTATTTTCATTCACTGCACAATATTGTGCCTCACAACTGCAAACTGGTTAAAAAGAAGTTCTGTTTAACTTATTACAGCCACACCAGGAATCAGATTTTTTCCAGGTTATTCTGCCTTTTTAATTCCTATTTAGTAGCGACAGTAAATATCTTAGACAAGAAAGTAAATTACTAAATTAATTCTAAGTCATGTTCACATATTTTTCTTAAAGACTTGAAAACGTGGAAAGACCTGGCTCTGTCCTACCCCCTTCCAGCACCTCAAACACTTTTGTTGCATCATTTCCATTTCATTTATCCTGATATGTTGGTCTTTCTATAAACACCTTTGCACTTCATTGCCACCACTAGCTCAGGCTGTTTTCACTATATCCTGCATGTCACACTGATATTACCCATTTTGTACATCTTGTTCTATTTCATTGTCTATTTTTCTCCATTCTGTTCTAACCTAAAATATTTAAATGTTTGTGAAACCTTTCACTGTATACTGAAAGCCAAGCTGATCCTTGAGTGTGGAGCCTTGTCCAAATGGTAACTATTCCAATAAACGTGCAACTACACCTTTTCAGCATTGTACTTTCATAAAGTCTGAGGACAAAAATAAAAATAAATAAACTCAAAAAGAACAGTCCCAATTTGAAGCAGCAGAGGCTAAAATATTCTAACTTCTCATATGGATAAAGCCGCAAAAACACTAAACCTCAACTCGATAGCATCTTTCAGTGGAACTTCTTTCAATCCCCAATCCTCCATCTCTAGAGTCACTGTGGGAACTACCTGTTGTGTCAATATTAAACACCATGGTGACCAAACTCATTTATGGGTAAAGGAGGTGTGCCATTAACTTTTATTGTTTGTCTCTACCAGGCTTTTAGACGTCCACTTTGCTCGGGCCGACGCTGTGGATGAGCTGGGGGGATTCAGAGGAGGCGCTGTATGCTTGAATAAGCAGGTTCTTGTTGAGGTCTCCGACCCCATTGCCGGCCTGCAGTTTGGGGTAGGGTGGAGTTTCTGCACCCAGTCGCTGTCCTCGACCTTGGCCGTCAAGGTCCATCAGGTGCTCGAGGGGGCAGCTGTCTGGTCCTTCAGTGACCGGTGAAAACTCGTGAGTACTCGCCTGCTCGTCTCTGGACACTGGACTGATGGAGACAGATGGAGAGCTTAAAGAAGCAATGATGACAGAAACACAATATTTGATTTATTAGCACTTTGAGCATTAAATCAATATGTAGTGATATGTGCTGCAAAATTACATCTGGAAGTTTCTGTATTTGAACTAAAATGATAATTGAATCTACAACTATTTTCATAATAATCATTTAACCCTCAGGAGTCAACGAACGAAGGCACGTTTTGATGCATCTTCTCCTGCTAATGCCAAAACGAATTTAAATTACTCTGTCAGTTTTGATCGTACAGATAAGAGCAATATATCATTTAAATCTGTAAAGGGTCTATGTTGATTTCCATACACTCAATAACAAAATCCTGTGCTTTTTGTAAAATAAAGAAAGCAGACAGGGTGCACTCACTGTCTTCTCTGTCTCTGTCATCTCTCTTCACAGACATGTAAATAAAACAACCTGAATCTCAGCAAATACATGAGAAATATATGTACAGAAAGATTGAAATGTTTTCTTTGAAATGAAACAATTCAAGTCGAAAACAAATCATCTCTTTTTATTTAATCCATATCAAAGTAAGGAGCGGTACGGTTTCTCCTGTCTCACCTCATTACAGCTAATGTCATCCCGCCGCGCACTGTTCATATGGAAATAATCTGAGGTGAACCAGGTAATTATGTGCACGCCCCCAAGAAATGACAAAACGTCAAACTTCATCATAGAATTTACTCACTTTTTCTGCGCATTTGGATGATGGCGCGCTACGTGGGTAAAGAAGCACTTCGTATGTTCCAGACAGCGACAAAGAGTTTACTTTGTCCTCAGAGTAAAAATACGACTCAGATGACGAACGGTTGGATTTGTATTGTATTGTGCTGCACTAATCCCCTTTTAGCCACATTCCTGACTGAAAGGCTCATTGTGTGGGTCTTTGTCTTCTCAGGTAAATCACATGACTATTCATGATCAGACACACCTTCTTGCATATGTCTTTTCTAAATAAAAAGTGTCTTCGAAAATTTAAAATCAGTGTATTGTTTTCTGTGAATGAGTGAACAAGATGATTTTCACATCATTGTGAAGTAAACACTTTACAAGACGCAGTTCTCCAAAGTCTTGTGAACCAATGTTTTGTATGTGTTTTATGGTCTTATTTCAGTGACTAAAAAACTTTTGTTTTTCACTAACCAATATAAACATTGCTGCTTGTAGCCCATTTTGTGCTGATTACAGTGTTATCAGACTGCAGCCATTAATATGTTTAAAAGCAACTGAAAAAAAAAGCACAAATGTCAGGGCATGTCAAAACTTGTCCAGGGCCCCAAAACAACCTTAGACCCCAGAGAGTTAAATAATTTTTCAAGCAATAATAATGAACAATCTCTAGTTCCAACTTCTCATTGTGAGTGAGTGCTGTTATTCTTCACCTTAAGTGAGAATACACCAACAAATTGGAGCTTTTGGAGTAGTAGTTACTCAAATCAATTGTCATCTTTAGGAAACTGTAAGAACTTCTTCTCTGCCATTTTTCTAAACTAAACAAGTTATCCAAAAATCATGGAAATGCAATTAATGAATTAGTGGACTTAATTTGAATATTCTGGTTGACTTTCACTATTCCCTGACAATAAATAAAGATTCTATAATAAATATATAAATAAAACATTCTATATAAACTTTTATCTTTTTGGCTGAATAAAAAAGAAATGATAAACCTCTCACTGTGTTATTTTAAAAGATCAATTAGAAAATGTGAAGTTTTGTCGTGTTACTTGAGCTACAGATGGTTTTTACTGAGAGACACATAGACACTCAAAAGAGTCTGACAAAGACAAAGAAAGATGTCTCACCTGACGTCCATGGACTGGACTCCATCAGACAGTTCGTCCACACAGCTCTTATTCTCCAGGGGTCCCAACATGATAATGGGGGTTTCAGCAAGAGTTGGACCATCCTCCTCCAAAGCTATTTGAGCATCAGCTGTCATGTCAGATGCTGCAAACACACACTGCTGTCAAAGAAGGGTTTTTCTGAAGAATTCACATATTTACAGTGGGTAAAGTTTTCAGACCCCTTTAAATTTTTCACTCTTTGTGTCATTGCTGCCATTTGCCAAAATCAAAGAAGTTCATTTTATTTCTCATTAATGTACACTCAGCACCCCATCTTGACAGAAAAAAAACAGAAATGTAGAAATTTTTGCAAATTTATTAAAAAAGAAAAACTGAAATATCACATGGTCATAAGTATTCAGACCCTGTGCTCAGTATTGAGTTGAAGCACCCTTTTGAGCTAGTACAGCCATGAGTCTTCTTGGGAATGATGCAACAAGTTTTTCACACCTGGATTTGGGGATCCTCTGCCATTCTTCCTTGCAGATCCTCTCCAGTTCTGTCAGGTTGGATGGTGAACGTTGGTGGACAGCCATTTTCAGGTCTCCCCAGAGATGCTTAATTGGGTTTAGGTCAGGGATCTGGCTGGGCCAGTCAAGAACGGTCACAGAGCCACTCGGTCCAAAGCCACTCCTTTGTTATTTTAGCTGTGTGCTTAGGGTCATTGTCCTGTTGAAAGGTGAACCTTTGGCCCAGTCTGAGGTCCTGAGCACTCTGGAAGAGGTTTTCTTCCAGGATATCTCTGTACTTGGCCGCATTCATCTTTCCTTCAATTGCAACCAGTCGTCCTGTCCTTGCAGCTGAAAAACACCCCCACAACACGATGCTCCCACCACCATGTTTCACTGTAGGAATTGTATTGGGCAGGCGATGAGCAGTGCCTGGATTTCTCCACACATACCACTTAGAATTAACGCCAAAAAGTTCAATCTTGGTCTCATCAGACCAGAGAATCTTATTTCTCATAGTCTCGGAGTCCTTCATATGTTTTTTGGCAAACTCTATGCGGGCTTTCAAGTGTCTTGCACTGAGAAGAGGCTTCCGTCGGGCCACTCTGCCATAAAGCCCCGACTGGTGGAGGGCTGCAGTGATAGTTGACTTTGTGGAACTTTCTCCCATCTCCCTACTGCATCTCTGGAGCTCAGCCACAGTGATCTTTGGGTTCTTCTTTACCTCTCTCACCAAGGCTCTTCTCCCACGATTGCTCAGTTTGGCTGGACGGCCAGGTTTAGGAAGAGTTCTGGTCGTCCCAAACTTTTTCCATTTGAGGATTATGGAGGCCACTGTGCTCTTAGGAACCTTGAGTGCTGCAGAAATTCTTTTGTAATCTTGGCCAGATCTGAGCCTTGCCACAATTCTGTCTCTGAGCTCCTTGGGCAGTTCCTTCGACCTCATGATTCTCATTTGCTCTGACATGCACTGTGAGCTGTAAGGTCTTATATAGACAGGTGTGTGCCTTTCCTAATCAAGTCCAATCAGTTTAATTAAACACAGCTGGACTCCAATGAAGGAGCAGAACCATCTCAAGGAGGATCAGAAGAAATGGACAGCATGAGTTAAATATGAGTGTCACTGCAAAGGGTCTGAATACTTATGACCATGTGATATTTCAGTTTTTCTTTTTTAATAAATTTGCAAAAATTTCTACATTCTGTTTTTTTTTCTGTCAAGATGGGGTGCTGAGTGTACATTAATGAGAAATAAAATGAACTTTTTTGATTTTGGCAAATGGCTGCAATGACACAAAGAGTGAAAAATTTAAAGGGGTCTGAATACTTTCCGTACCCACTGTATATAGTTAATTTTGTTTTTACAGAATAGCCAAATTATATAAATTTACACCCATTATCCTACTCACTAGAGGAATGACTTCCTCTTTTTAGCTCAATGGATTTCACTAATTATCAGAAGTAAATTATGTTTCAGAACAGAAAACAAAACATTCAGATCAATCTTAAATCTTCAATACATAAAGAGCAGCTAAAACATTCCTTTTGTATCTCATAAACCACTTCACAACCCTCCAAAATTATTTGGTCAGCCACTACAAAATGCTGATGCTTGAGATTTCTGCTGCCTTCTGAGTCTCCTAGTGTTCCAGTTCACTGAAATATAAAGGCTATGACGGCTGGCACACTATATTTTACGATGATGTGCAGTAAAAGTGGTGCACCTGCTGCTGACTGCTTGTTTGTAGCCACTGAGCAGTTTGTCTATTGAGAACAAAGCAAGTGAAAAAACTGTGTTTCTAGATGATTGACTTGACAGATTGTAACTCAGGGCAGAAATTAGCATGTTTAATTTCCACTGGGAAATAGGTGCTGATACCCTGAAGTTCACCTCTGCCAATTAGAAAGAAATGCAGTATTTCTGGTACTGGTGTTATTGTCAGTAACCTTCAGGAGACACTGTCCTCCCACCTGTCAAACACTGCTGAGTCACACTGCAGCTGAGACCGATCTAATTCAGTTTCATCCATTCAGCCATCATCTATACCCCCTTAGTCCCAACCAGGGTCACAGGAATCTGCTGGAGCCTATCCCAGCTCTCTTTGGGTGAAAGGGAGGGGTCCACCAGTCCATCACAGGGCCACATAGAGATAAAAACAACCTCACACACTCTCACTCACTCACTCCTATGGGCAATTTAGAGTCACCAATCAACCTGACATACATGTTTTTGGATTATGGGAAGAAACCGGAGTACCCGAAGAAAACCCATGCAAGCAAAGGGAGAACATGCAAACTCAACACAGAAAGGGCCCTGATGGGTTTCAAACCAGGAACCTTCTTGCTCTGAGGCAACAGTGCTAACCACTAATCCACTGTGCTGCCGTAATTCAGATTGACAGAAAACTAATTTTATTGGACAAACAAAAAAGGGACTTGTAAAAACATTTTACATCCAAAAAACAACATGAAGAAAGTAAAATAAACAGGACACAACATAGTGAAAAATTCGTCATGAAATTAGTAAATAGAAATAAAATTAGTGCAGATGATGACACCACAAAAGAGATGAAGACTGGTCATGTGTTTTTGCTGGTCCTCATTTTCTCATATACCTTCAAAAGCCTGTTTGAGGGTTAGGACTCAGCTTTTAGGGTTTAGGTTAGAACCAGGTCTAGGTTAGGGTTAGGGTAAAAGGCTGGGGGAAGTAATATGTCAATGCATGCCCTCACAACAATAGAGAGACAAATGTGTGTGTCTGATACATTTACCTGAAGTGCCAGATGGAGGCTCCACTTCACTCTTCCTTGTTCTTTTCATAATCTCCTCAATTCTCTGTTAAAACACATTAAACATTAGAATAAAGTCAACATTTAGCTAACTTTTCTGGAACTTTGGATCCTGTTATATAATCTTCAGCAGCTTGTTCAGTCTCCATGACATCTGTGAAAAAATCCATCTGATCACATGATAAAAAACTGTCACTATTTTATGTCAGTCCTTAACATTAGATTTAACGTGTTTAAACTGTAAAATGTACTTTATGACAGACAGATGTGAAGCTCTCTGTTGTACCTTCTTCCTCTGTAGCCTCTCCTGCTCCTCCTGGATGTGCAGCAGCTCTCTTTCCTGTCTCTTCCTCTCGGCCTCTTTCTGGGCTCGTAGAAACGCCTCCTCCCGCTGAAAACCATCCAGTAACACCCATTAATTGACTTGCTTTCTGTATTAATATTAAAATTCTTTCTACCAAAATACAGTGGGATTGTTTACAGTAGTCTCAACAATGTGTCATCATTAATGTGGAGAGAATTTGTTGATAATGCATGTCTGTTCAATCAAGAAAACACTGATCTGTCCCTGCTGTGAATGCGTTACTTCTGTTTTCTGTGCCTGGCTGTATTTCACTGAGGGTTTAAAAGCTGGTTTGTTCTGTATCAAAAGTTTAAAATAATAAACTAAAGAAAGAAAACAACACTGAGACTCAGTAGTGGGCAGAATTTCTGGTGTCAAAGTCACGCTGTAGGACCCAGGCCAGTGTAAAATTGTTCAGATGCTAAATGAAGCTGAAGCTGTATATGTTATGAATTTGACATTAAAACGATCTCATCATATAGCAGCCACAAGCTAGCTCACAAGGCAGGATTTGAAATATTTCAAAGACATTAAGTGCAGCCAATACTCGAGCAATATTA
This sequence comes from Mastacembelus armatus, assembly GCF_900324485.2. Taxonomy (NCBI): domain Eukaryota; kingdom Metazoa; phylum Chordata; class Actinopteri; order Synbranchiformes; family Mastacembelidae; genus Mastacembelus; species Mastacembelus armatus. The sequence goes on from NW_022872938.1 coordinate 1,672,563, forward strand.
CATTAATAAAAAGACATTTATGTGACCTGACCTCTCTGTCCAGCTGATCCTGCATGTCCTTCCATCTCTGTTCCTTCTGTCGTCTCTCCTCCTCCTCCTTGCCCCTCCTCTCTTCCTCCCGCCTCACTCTCTCCTCTTCGGCCTGTCTTGCTGCTCTCTCCTGGCGCTCTCTCGCCTCCAGCTGCCTCCTCTGCTCCTCCTCAGCCCTCAGCCTGAAGGAACACATGACGTTTGAGCAGAACAGGCCACAGATGATGGATCATTTTTTTAAGTTATCTTGTGATGGCCTCTTGCTTGTCTTGTTGTGGTTGCTGCTGTGCTTTCTGTCTTCAGGGCGAACTCTTCGGCTCGCATAATCTCTGGCATAAGACACAACTGGGCCGCTGAGTGCCTCATTTGTACACAAGTAGCTGCCAGTTGGTGCGAGGTGTCTGCACATTTCTGTGGTGTTTTGTGTTTTCGTTTGTTTTACAACACCACATACTTGCAGTACATTTTCACTCATCCACTGTCCTCATTACTGACATTTACAGATACACACTTGATATTGTATTTCTGCTACTTATTTTTTGTTGTATTTTGTTTCTTTCTCCAGTTTCTTATTTTCTCCTGTTTTATCAGCAATATATATTCATATATATATATAGGTTTGTAAGAAAATGGAAGATACAATGAACAGCATTTTGTGAATTTACACCAGTGTTACTGTCATATTGCTTCTTTACTGGTGAGTGTTTTGGCAAAGGAGAATTTTTTTTTTTTCACCACATTGTATGGGGCATGGTGCACATCTACAGTTAGGTATCAGCTTGTTCCCTGGTCATTGTCTTAATGGTCCTAGGCTGCTGTGTATTTACACATGTAATTGTTGAAAACAATAACATGGATCTGCACCAGGTCTTGTTGTAAAGCAAGTGTAATCCAAGTGTAACAGGTTTAAATGCTGGATTAACTTTAATACAACAGCAAGAGCTGTGGTTGTTGCTTCAGCAGCAAAATGAAAGAGAGAAACAGACGACAGAAATATAAAGGCTTGTGATGAATGTGTCCAGATGTAGAGTGTTGACTGTGTCTCATGACCATGATGATGGTGATAACACGCATTAAGGGAAGTGGCCTGACAATATGTAAGAAAAGCTGGCATTGGAAAGCCGACTGCACTATTACAAAATCCAAAGATAAGCACAATGGTAGAGTGCAAATTCAGTTATGTCACTATGTTAGCTGCACCTTCAGGCCATGTTATTTTAACTGATAACCAGGTGAAAACTAAATGTGTTTTCAAACCTGTAGTTCACCTCAGTGAAGCAGTATGTAAAGTTTGTCCCTTTTCCCTTGGTTTCTTTTCACACATAGAAACATCCAAATGTCAACATACAGAACTGCTTTACACTTTACAAAGAAAGGATGCAGCAGTGTTTACCCTACTATTCATTTGGTTGGGAGGCCACAACCTCCCCCAAAATGAAAAAGAAAGGCACACAGTGCTATATGTAATTAACATAATTTATATGTCCACTTGTTTTATTTCAGTGGTGCATGAACCTTTTTTATGTTTCACCACTTTGTGCAACAGCTCTGCTGTATGGTCCCTACAGTGGGGCTTATCCATCCATCATCCACACAGAGCAGAGGAGATGAGTTGATGGTGAGAAAACCAGTGTTGAACACAAAAAAAGATTGACGTTTTTCAAGCAGGTCCACCCTTCCCGTCACATGACACAGGGGGAAACAGTGATGCAACTTACAATAAACTGAGCAGATAAAGGGAGCAAATGTTGAGTGTGTACAACAACCTGTTGAACTTGTTAACCTGAACACACAGTACTCCTTGTAATTGGTCCCAAAGTCATAACAGTGCAAATAAACTGCTCCAGAGTTTATTTGGGACTGGACTGAGACCACATCCAGTAAGGTGCTGTTTTGGTCCACACAGTGTGTAATCTATGTTCAGACCTGCCCAAACATACTGCACCAAGGAGGAAAACAAACCAGTTTAATTCAACTGGACTAAACAAGGCTCAAACTGATAGACTCTATTATTTGGATGGCGTCATGTTGGCAGTAGGTTTTGAAGGTCACCAGTGGGTGACCATTTTGTCACTGGTTTTGCCATTTTCTGATGAGTACTGGGGTTTTTCATTGGTCCCTGGTATGCATCTCCAATTGTTACAACTTCCACTCCATGATAATGGATCTGGTAAAGGCTGAGAATGGGATAGGTGTGCAGCTTACACTTCAAATGACTTGTATAGCTGTGATCCTGGGCAATGGTTTACCCGGTAAATGTGTCTGGATGGATGTCGCTCCACTGCCCGTAGTTTCATCTTCACCCTCCTGTTCTGACGTCTCTGATGAGTGTTCTCAGTAAAATCCTGACGTGTGCAGTTATGTGGGAATAATCAAAGCCGAGGCACAATCTACGCCTGAGCATGGTAAGTAAGATGAAAATGTCCCAGTCCATCTGGACTTCTTATTCAGTCTTTAGACTGAAGAAGCCACTTGGATGAGTGGTGAAATGTTTCGACTTCTTTACTGACATATCCTATTCCATGTTTTTGTATCTGCGACTCTCATTTCTGTCTCACCTATTGAATTAATTAAGCAGAAAGCTGATTCGCCCTTGAAAGAGTCTGATGAAGGTGTGCTGCCCCTGGCTACTTTCTTTTAGGTAGGTTATTGGTGAATAAATGGCTGCTGCATGGTGACAAGGGCCTGTCACACATGCCATCTTATAGATAAATCAAATGTCAAGTGTTGTGCTCTGTGTCCCATTTCAACTGTTTTAACATCTGATAGCAGGCTGTGTTGGTCCTCTGTTGGTCCTCTGCCATGGTCGAGGACTGGCACTACTCATTTGTTAACACTAAAGTTCTAGTCAGTAGTGAGTGCTGGAAAGTCTGCCACCCTCTGCGCCAGGTCTGTGGGCAATGCCTTCGTTCATCTCCAGTTTTGGTAGTTCAAACATGATTCAGAGTGGCCAAGGTCAGATTTTACCTCATACCTCTTAGCTGCAGATAATGTGTGGTCAGTCAGTCAGAGAGCTTTGGAGGGTTTCTGTCAATTCCTGAACTCTTTGTCGTGTCGGTCCTACACAAAGTTGAAGCTGTATTGTGAGGAAGGGTTACCATTGTTATTTCTGGCAGCAAGAGACGTAGGAGAGCACAGAGTTCAGTGTAAATGAACTGGTGTTTCTGCACACTGTTCATGAGTCAGACAGCTGAATGGGTTAAAGGTTTTGTACTTTCAGAATCACCACATAATGGTTGGTTGTATGCATCTGGGGCGATGGCTAAAGTTAAGCTAGCTATTGCTGAGGAGAAAAAAGCTCTGATTCTGATAGTAAGCCTGAGTACATATATATATGTGCCTGTCAGCCAAGTTTGTACCTTAGTTCCATCTTGCATCTTCAAAACATGCTGGTCCATTTACTGTAACACCCTGTAAAAGTACTGTAACAGTTTCAGATCAGAACTATTTATGGGCCACAATTCAATGAAGGAAGAAAACACATCTGGCACATGTGATCTGATGAAACCTTATTGGACATGTGAGAGACAATCAACTGAACTGTCCACTACTTTTCTGCAAAAAATGTCCTGCTTTGTAGCGAACAATGTTGGTTTGAAGTTACTATTTGATTTATCCACTGCATGTGAGGATGGTATTGGTTTGCCAGAATAAACTTAGTTCTACAGTGGGTACAGAAAGTATTCAGACCCCTTTACATTTTTCACTCTTTGTGCCATTGCAGCCATTTGCCAAAATCAAAGAAGTTCATTTTATTTCTCATTAATGTACACTCAGCACCCCATCTTGACAGAAAAAAACAGAAATGTAGAAATTTTTGCAAATTTATTAAAAAAGAAAAACTGAAATATCACATGGTCATAAGTATTCAGACCCTGTGCTCAGTATTGAGTAGAAGCACCCTTTTGAGCTAGTACAGCCATGAGTCTTCTTGGGAATGATGCAATAATGCAAGTTTTTCACACCTGGATTTGGGGATCCTCTGCCATTCTTCCTTGCAGATCCTCTCCAGTTCTGTCAGGGTGGATGGTGAACGTTGGTGGACAGCCATTTTCAGGTCTCTCCAGAGATGCTCAATTGGGTTTAGGTCAGGGCTCTGGCTGGGCCAGTCAAGAACAGTCACAGAGTTGTTCCGAATCCACTCCTTTGTTATTTTAGCTGTGTGCTTAGGGTCATTGTCCTGTTGAAAGGTGAACCTTCGGCCCAGTCTGAGGTCCTGAGCACTCTGGAAGAGGTTTTCTTCCAGGATATCTCTGTACTTGGCCGCATTCATCTTTCCTTCAATTGCAACCAGTCGTCCTGTCCCTGCAGCTGAAAAACACCCCCACAACATGATGCTCCCACCACCATGTTTCACTGTAGGGATTATATTGGGCAGGTGATGAGCAGTGCCTGGTTTTCTCCACACATACTGCTTAGAATTAACGCCAAAAAGTTCAATCTTGGTCTCATCAGACCAGAGAATCTTATTTCTCATAGTCTGGGAGTCCTTCATGTGTTTTTTGGCAAACTCTATGCAGGCTTTCATGTGTCTTGCACTGAGGAGAGGCTTCCGTCGGGCCACTCTGCCATAAAGCCCCGACTGGTGGAGGGCTGCAGTGATAGTTGACTTTGTGGAACTTTCTCCCATCTCCCTACTGCATCTCTGGAGCTCAGCCACAGTGATCTTTGGGTTCTTTTTTACCTCTCTCACCAAGGCTCTTCTCCCACGATTGTTCAGTTTAGCTGGACGGCCAGGTCTAGGAAGAGTTCTGGTCGTCCCAAACTTTTTCCATTTGAGGATTATGGAGGCCACTGTGCTCTTAGGAACCTTGAGTGCTGCAGAAATTCTTTTGTAACCATGGCCAGATCTGTGCCTTGCCACAATTCTGTCTCTGAGCTCCTTGGGCAGTTCCTTCGACCTCATGATTCTCATTTGCTCTGACATGCACTGTGAGCTGTAGGGTCTTATATAGACAGGTGTGGGTCTTATACTTTCAACTTTTTTGATTTTGGCAAATGGCTGCAATGACACAAAGAATGAAAAATTTAAAGGGGTCTGAATACTTTCCGTACCCACTGTACATCCAGTCTTTTGTAATTTGGACAAATTTAACCAGACATGCAGAACTGCCTGCTATGATAAATAAAAAGTCTAATTAAATTGTTTCCTCTGACTGTCCCATACATGCTTAAGTTTGCTTCTTTGGCAACAGGGGATGCTGAGTGAAGCATATAGCAGAGTGGCCATAAGAGGTACAGTTCTCCCATGTCAGTATGGGTTTTCTCCCACGGTCCAAGCACATGCAGGTTAGGGTTAGGCCAACTGGTGACTCTAAACTCCTTGTAGGTGTGGATGCAAGCATGAAAGTTTGTCTTTCCTTTTGTCCTGTTGACCCTGTGATAGACTGCTGGGATCAGCTCCAGCACCCCTGTGACCCTCTACAGGATAAGTGTAGAGATAATGGATAGATGGGTGCTTTAGGTAATTTACTTTTATTCTGGAAGGACCCTGTTCTTATGGGGCTGATACAATGGCCCCTTGCTTCTCTTGTGCTTTCTGTTTGCAGGAATGGGCTGAGTCCAGAATAGCAGCCAGTTATTGTGAGGTCATTCCCCTTTGCACATCTCTGCATTGTGGGGTTTTAGTTATTTTACCAAAAAACATCCTTGCAGCACATTATCACTCATCCCCTCCCTTTACCACAGACTTTTACAGATTCCTCTTTACATTTAGTTTACTGTACTTACTTTCTGTTTTGCTTATTCTTTGGTTACCCCTAGTGTGTGTCCCAGAGTCGAGTTATGACAATCTGGACTATCTGTCTGGATCTCCTAGCTGAAAAACACTACAACTACCTATTATGTTCAGTATTTGACGACATATGCCATAGTCTGTATGTACAAAAACACATACCTCTCCTCCTCCTGCCGTTGCTTCTCCTCCTGCTCCTTCTGCACGCGTGCCAGACGTCGTCTTTCTGCCAGCATTCTGGATGCCTCCTCAGCATCTGTCGTCCCACCAACACTCCTGCCTGTCGGTGTGCCTGGTGACTCTGGGGGCAAAGATTGAATAGGAAAGTGATGCAGTACAAATTAAAATAAAGAAACAGATTTGTGGACAAACCTTTTACTAATGAGAAAAACCTGCAAAGTGGACAAGTAAAAAATACAGCTCAACAGATTTAATCCTTAGAGAAGAGAGGCTGCTGTGTTTTGCTTGAAAGCTTAACTGATCCTCTGTCTCGTCTTCTTTCTCCCTCATTCTGTAACTCTGTCTCATTATGATTCCCACTGTCTTTCTCTGTGATTTTTTCTTTTTCTATGTTTCTTATTACTAGAATTAGAATGAAATGCTACAATCACTTGAACACAAACTGGGAAGTTCCAAACTGTTTCATTATATACGACACAAGAAGGAATTAGAGCATAAATGAATAATGTAGATCCAAAACTAAAATTAAACTGAAAATTCCCACTTGTTGGGGGGGGGTTTACCATAAACAGGTCAGATCAAGTCATATTTAGTTTATATATTTCAATATCACAAATCAATATCAAACTTATCTGAAGGGATTTTACAGTATTTTCAAAATACAACACCCTCTGACCTATCAGATAGGGGGAAAAGTCCCAAAATACCAATCTGTAGTGTTAATTGTGCACAGAGGCTGACTCCCTAACTTTAGCCTTTTAGGCAGTGCCTCCTCCCAGGCAACATTAAGTACACCAGAAAAACTGCACAAAGTCCAGGAAGAAGCTTTGTCTCTTATAGACAGTTTCAGGCCACTGCTTCCTCCCTTGTTACTCCTGCTAGCGTCATAGTTCACAAAAAATATATATAAAGTAAGACATTAATGCAGTTTGTAACTTCAAAAGCAAAACAAAAAAAAAATCTTCAATGATCACACCAATTACTGCTGCAATATGGACAGAAGTGGTTGTCCTGCAGTTTGCAGCAGACACAAAGTTATATCAGAAGACACAAAGGTGTGTGTGAGTGACTGCTGGAGGAAGTAGACAGATTCAGGATGCGGCAAGATTGAAATGTAAACCTAATCCATTTCAAGTAAAAGTTATTAATTGAAATGACTGAGTGCTGTATCATGAGTTGATACTACCAATGTATTAAAGTCGAGGCAGCCTTTTACCACTATAGTTGGATGAGTTGTAGCTAATTTTAACTATTTTATACGCAATTTGGAAATGTATATTACAAATTACCATCTGTAAAATAAATGTAAATGTAGTGGAATACAACGTACAATATTACCCTATACATTGTTGAGAAGCAAAACTACAAAGCTGGTACATTTGGAAATATGGTCATGAGATACAGCGATCAGCTATAACATTATGATCACCTGCCTAACTCTGCATAGGAGTCAATGCAGCAGTAGGTTGGCACTTGTGTCACTCTGCAGTTCACTGTTCACATTTGTTTCCATAGTTTTACTGTCAGGAAGAGAAACACACATTTGTCCACCATTCAGTGAAAAACATATCAAAAGGAGAGAAAACTGTGATCATGAGGACAAGTTAGAGATCATTTTTTTGTCCCCACTCTAGTTGTGATATCACCACTACAGCCACTGAATGTTAGCCTTTTCCTCCAGCCTCAAAACGAGCCAATCACAGCCGTTTATCTGCAATAGGGCTGGCTTTACGCTCCGGTCGTCCAGTCAGATTTTAATGAGCCTTGCACATACGCACTGGTTCGTAATGTTTTTAAATGCCAATCCCAAGTCCCCAAATCTTTCTGCAACTGGTTTTTGCTGTTTTCTCCATTCAAAAATATGCACAGAACTGGTGATAACACCGTATATTCTCATGTTTGTCCAAGAAAAACAACAACTAGCTTGTGGTACCATCCCTACGCTAACCGCATGGCATTCGCTGGTCTCACTGTGGCTTTGCTTGAGTCATATTCATTTGGATTGTTTTATTCTGCATCCATTGCCCTGAGATTCCAGTCTAATTCTTTGTATAGAATAGGAAAAGTGTTAGTCTGGCTGGTCAGGCTAACTGAATGTTTCTCGTCATAGAGCCCAATGTAGATCATTTCAAACATTGAGATTCAAACAAAATGGGATTTTTTGCAAAGTATAAATGAAATTTGAAAGTTTAATCATCAGTAGGTTAACCTGGTCACCAGTGAGCCTTGGACACCCATGACCCTGTTCACTGTTTGTCCTTCCTTAGACAACTTTTGGTCAGTACTAACCACTGCAGACCAGGAACACCCAACAAGATGTGTAGTTTGGGAGATGATCTGACCCAGTCATCCAGCCACCACACTTTGGCCCCTGTCAAAGCCACTCACATCTTTACACTTGGCTGTTCTTCCTGTTTCCAACACATCAACTTCACCTGCTGCTTAATGTACCCAACACACTGGCAGGTGCCACAGTAACAAGATAATCAGTGTTATTCACTTTATCTGTCAGTGGTCATAATGTTATGGCTGATCATTGTACTTTACAATACCGTATACAAATCAATTAGGGAAGGGTGGTGGTGCTGTTAGGCTTTTATGTGCGTATGAACCCTGCATACAATTCATGCAGTCGTATTTTTTGGGCCACACATGGCAGATAAAATGTTTTCCATGTGGACCCTGGAACAGATGCAGCAAATATAAGTTAGGCTTCAATGTGTACTATATGGAAAGACCTATGATTACTGATATGCCTTCATTTTTTTGTGTAATTTTGTGTTAACCAATGCTTCCTGGAGAATGGGAGTAACTGTGAGGTCCATAATAGTGCATTGATGTGCACCTATAGACAGTGGAAAATATCTTCTTTAGTAAGGGGTGGCTGATAAATACAAAATGATCAGGCACAATCCTTAATAGTATGTTAAAACTGTACACACAAACTTGTACAATACACACTGTCCACACCTGCACTTAGTTCTCTGCTGGTGGATTTGGGGATTTTCTTCTCAGAATTTTCAGATTTGGTTGATTTCCTCTCCAAGGTACCGTGACCTTTAACCTCAGTGTGGCCCCTGTCTTCATTGTTGGGGGTGGTGGCTCTCTGCCGGAGTGGAGAGGGGGGGTACTGGCCAGGGGAGCAGGGAGACTGGGCACGACTCCTGGTCGATCTCACCCTAAAACCACAGAACAGAATGAATGAGCTGGACTATAATCCAGGTAGACTGTGTTGGTGCATGGGTGTGTGTGGATTCTCATGCTGTGGGGACATAAATCTCTTTGCACACTAGAAATTTGCCTTCCTTTTGTGGACAAAAAGCAAACCCCCATAGCATAAATTATATCATTGAAGTAGGGTTTAGGGTTAGTCAAGTAGTTCAGTTCAGTTCTATTCAATTTTATTTGCGTAGCGCCAAATCACAATACAATCATCTCAAGGCAAAAACAAAGAGAAACCCAACAAATGAGCAAGCACTTGGTGCTCAAATAGTGATCATGCATGTAATAACTGCACTTAAGTAAGCAGCTTAAAGTCTTTCTGAAGGGAACTATTTTTAAAGTGTCATGTAAATGAGAAACCTGTTTTCTCATAATTAAATTGGGGGATTAGAGAAATCTCATTTCCTGAGGTAGATCTATGCTGATGATACCAATTTCTCTGCCATGTATACTTCTAATCAGCTTTTACAAATGCACATGTACATGACAAAAGATTGCAGACAGGAAATGTACTGGGGTGGAGTGGCTGAATGAAAGTCTAGATCACTACATGGAGCGACACTTCCTCATACTTAAAATGCATCCACACAAAGTGAACCATTTATTTAGCCTAAAGTTGTCTTCCACCATCGAACATTTGAGTACTTTTACAATGTCCTGTCTGTTCTGTTCTGTCTTTACTAAGTGTGCTGTCAGTCTACTCTGACAGTCACAGTTAAAGAAAAAACTGTCATTAACCTGTGTCTATTATCATTAGAGTTAACTATGCTTCCAAAATAATTCCTTTGTAGAGGAGAAATGATAAGAGATAGAAGATAGCATGGCTGCGTAAATGTCGATTTACAGTAACGAGAGGTTGGGTCATGGCAACTGGACTTCTAGTTTTTAGGTTGAAACGTCTCAGTACAAGTAGCTTCATCAGTCCGACTGACCTAATAACTAGAAGTCCAGTTGCCATGACTCAGCTTCTAGATATCTACACCTGGACAACTGAGAATCTTCAGACATTTATGGTAACAGTTTCTACAGTGCAAGCAAATTCATTCATCCACGTTATTTTAATTTCAGTGACTATAATGTCCTCTCAAGTGATGGAAACACAACTCTGTGTGTGTGTGTGTGTGTGTGCGCACGCATGCTTGCATCATACCGTTTTGGTGTGGCAGGGCCCTTGCTGTTGGCCCTGAAGGAAGCACTGCGGACTGGTGTGTTTGGAGTCTCCCCCTGCAAATATGAACAACACACAGTGGGCCATGCCATCATTCAAACAGTTCATCAAATATTTGTTACATTTGGATAGTTTGAAACACATCACTGACCAATTCTGACTCCTTTAAGATGCTTGATATTAATAGCTCACTCCAACATTAATTATTCAGCACGTGTGTTACTACTATAAAACCTGTCAGCTAAGTAAGAGCCAGACACACAAATGAAATCCTCTTCCTGTCTTATCAGATGGATCCATTTCTTCCTGCCAGGTCCTGCTTTCACCTCAACTCCAGATTCAAACCAAATCATTTTCCTAAAAAACCTTTGTGTATTCAAGACTAATGAGCTCTTTCAAATGTAAAAGTGAAAATGTTGAGCATTCAGTTTTGGACCTGCTTCACCTGGACTGAACTAGTTCCCAGTTTTGGATTATAACCAATTTTTTCAATTTATGTACAGTATTAGTAAATATATATGTTCACAAATACGATGAAAACATCAAATGGAAAATGACTCTCACATCATAACACTCTTTCTGAATTTCAAGAATTATATCTATATCCACATGTAGCTCACAGCAGGTTACAGTGAGCAACCTAAAAATGCTCACATTTTAACTTTAATTCCAATTTAATCAATTAAACCTCTTACAGTTTCCAGGTGAATGTCAGCATCTACTTCACTCTGCAGTGAGTCTGTTTAATAACATTAGATACATGTTGCATGAGTCTTGCAAATATCTCTAAAGAGAGGATATCTACCAAGGGTTGGTATGTGTTGATGTAGAATATTACGTATATATACAATATTTAATAGATATGCATATTCCTGTACATACAACATAATCGTGGTCGTGGGACGGTGTTGGTCAGTCTCCAGGGGAAAAAACGATTATAAAATAAGACATTTGGTAAAAAAAAAGTAGCTGGGAGATTAACTCTACAGAGTTATTTAAATTATTCCACACATCGAACTCTTGAATATTCAGCTTTCTGCTGGAACCAATGTGTGTGTCTGCATATATCTACAGGGATTAGCAATACAAACAAAATGTCTCACAATATTGGTCATTGTGCCCCTTCAGTTCTGATCACTTAAAATGAGAATGCAGTTGTCTAGTGCTGTGCGTGAGTGTGTTCATGCCTGTCTTAGTTTAGACTGGGGTTAGGGGACCTTTCCAGGAAATGACTGTAACGCATTGCAAAGTCACTACAAGGCATGAAAACAACCATGTGTGGGTGTGAGGGCTGACCGTGGGTGTTTTTGCTCTGGATGTCTCTTCAGGGAGTCCAGCAATGCTCCTGCGGTTGGAGGAACTCCTGTATGATCTGTGGTTGTTGGAGGAAACTGTTTGATGGGACACAAAAGACACTGATGGGTCGAAAACAAAAACATATAAACAGATGAAAAAAACACAGACACAGACAACAATGTGTTGACAAAGATAAATCCCATGAGTGAAAAGATGTATTTGAGTACAATATACCAATCCTCTTATATAATTACAAAAAATACAAGAAATCCTTGTTATCTTTCCCCAATGCCTAATCCAAGGAGACATTTTACCAAGAAGAAATTAAAAGCTTTAAGTGTATATGTCATCTTGGACATCTTGAAACCCCAGTAACATGTCAATTTCTTAATGTAGTGGATATGTACATATGAATTAATCTAACTCAGGTAAATTTGACTGGATAAAAATTGATCTATTTTAGGATATTTTGCACTCGGTTTTACATCAAATGGAAACACTGTTGCCTTTTGATTTTCAAAGTAAAATCTCTCTCCTGTTTATTTGCAGCTGCTAAAACCAATACAGTCAATGAGAGTCAAGGCATGGACAGAAATGTGAATTATCAGCAATCTCTCTTTTTACGAGGCACTCAGAGCTGCTAACTTACAAACTCTTGCCTCAGGTTACATACATTCTGCCCTATCATCTTATTAGAAGTTGTTGGAGCCTTATACAGACAATGTAGCCACTGCTCTGGGCTGAATTAGTGTCGTGCATTTAAAAAAAACAAAACAAATAAATGACAAAATCATATTTTTACTTGCTGTTCATATGGTGACAAAAAAAACTGTCAAATCAGTGAAGCATAGTGCTCTATGCAGTGATATGTAAACACAACATCATTTATTAATGATTATCAAGTCTCCATCAATGAGGCTAAATATGATTTCATATAGGGATGTTATTTATTTAAACACACACAGAACCCTGCCCCCTGTGAACCCAAAATCTTCTTATTGTTGGATTAAACTTTACTACTGTGCTGCCCATATTTGGAGCTGTTTTTACACTACAAACTCTCATTGTATTACTTTACAGGAAGACTGTGGCCTGCTGCTGTATCACTTAGCACTGGGAAACTTCAGCTTCCACTTCACAGATGTATTTTTGTTAGTTTACAAAAATTGTTTTGCTTTATATCAGAATTTAAACTGCAGTGGTGGAAGAGGTACCACAGTGTACACACTCTTACATGTACAAGTACAAAAATATTAGCGTTAAAATATATGCTAAGTAGGCAAATCCCTATGACCCTAGTTAGGAATAAGCAGGTATAGATAATGGATGGATGGATGGATGGATGTGAAGTACCAAAAGTAAAAGTATTCACTTTCTCACATTTTACATTATGTATTTTCTATTTATGGATTATGATCACTGAAGCATTATTGTGTTCATTATTTTAAAGTTACAGCTGGTAAAGGTGGAATATGTAATATCATGTATTCCTTGAAAGAGGTACTTCACATACTGCTGGGTGCTTGTGAATTTCCCAGATCAATAAACTAAAAAAGAAAAACTTAAGTACAGTATTTATTTACTCTGAATTGTAGTGAAGTCAAAGGATGAAATGGCAGGAAATGGAACTATTCAAGTAAAGTACAAGTACCTAAAAACTGCACTTGATTAAATGTACTTAGTTATTTTCCATCACTGTTGCACTATTTTTCTAACCTTTCTCTGATGAGTGGAGGGCTGCAGAGGAGCTTGACAGCTGTTTGTTCATTGCTAGATCCATGCCAGGTGGAGACAGGAACTCAACGGCTGATGAATGAAATAGAACAAAAATAACAGGTCACCAACGGACACATAGATGTGAGTATAAATCAAAGGACTGCCTGCTGCAGCCACTGTACTGACACATGATGTAAATGACATGGGTAAATTCAGTAAACATCCTACTCCCAGAACAACAACCACATAACACAGAACTACAGCCTTACACAGAAAGTTACCCTTCTGATTAATGAGCCATGTGAGCCACTGAATAAATCAACCTTGTTGATGTAAAACAGGAATGAAGCAGCAGATCAGGCAGCTGAGACTGTTCATAAAGCAACCTGCTTCATCATGAAATGGATTATGATGATATAAAGGCAGCCACTGCAGACCCATAAGCCTCAGGGGAAAATGTTTCATATAGCACCTGAAAGCACTGTGATAAGATCCACAGGGATGAGTAATATTAGTTTTCTGACAAAGCCAACTGTAATACGACTTCCCTAAAAATGACATTTAACCATAATGTCGCCAGGTTTGTTGTTACAAACTGGAAACTTAATAGCTACAATATGGTAATAATATGGTTGCAACATCACTGGAGCGATCTGACCCTTTGCTGCATGATGTACCTCTCTTCCTCTTCCTGTATCAGCTATCAGAGAAATAATCTGAACTTCACTGCATCCCTCAATCCCTGATGTAGGTTTAAGTGATTTCTCACAACAGATGAAAAATAACCATTTTAATAACTCAGGTATTTTCACTGCAATGTTTATAAATTTGTACTGTCCATGTTAAGTACTGGATCAATAAATATATACAAAAAATGTACAGATTTCATTGTTGAAGTTAATTTAAAAACATCTTTAAATGCAACAAAACTTGTATTTATGGTGTTTTTGTTTTTGTATCAATTAAAAAGTTGACATGCAATCTAAATCAGCTGGCTACTAATAATTAAGTTTTAATAAGCCTGCAAATGTGATACATCATTCTATATTATACATCACATCTAAACTATACATTAATTTAGTAATAACATAATTATTGTTAGTGGGCATGTACACATACTGGCTGTAGCTGTTGTCTGTGTCTTCAATCAGCAGTATAAGATTCACTATAGAAATTCAGTTTTTTTCATTGGTTTACTTTGGCAATGTGCTATGATTTATAGCCTAGAAGGCTCATGTTTACCTGATGTCAGCTCCTTTTCCTTGTCATAATCTTGTTATTAAACACAACTTTTTTCTTGAGTTCAACAAAGTAGAGATTGTTGCAAAACTATCAACAACTATAAAATAAAATTTACTTATTATCTGCTGGCCATTAAATTAGGAATTTAGATATGGAATAAAAGTCAAGGTTTTTCAGAGAGTTCAGACAAAGTCCAAAATTACATTACTGTTATTTATACAGGGGCTGCATCTGTAATATGGGACAGGAATGACTGGAAAGATCTGGTGGATGTTGTGTGTGTTTACTCAATATCTCTAGCTACAGGGTGAATGTCTGCTACACTGTGTGTGTGTCAGTGTGGTGTGTATATAGACTGGGTTCCCTCCTGAGAATGAAATGTATGCATCACTGAACACGACCCTAGGCCAGGAACACAGGAAGTGGAGCAGACCTTTGTTGTGGTAAGGGTGTGTATGTGTATACCTGTATTTCTATCTTTGTGAGTACCATTTTGAGCATATTTCTATCAAAGTGTGGACATTTAGCTGTTTGAGGATTAAGACAGGGTTAGGGTTATAATTAGGTTTAGGTTAGAGTTAGGGTTAGGCTTTTAGTTGTGATGGTTATGGTTGTGGTCTAAGGGATACATTATGTCCATGAGTGTCCTCACGAAGATAGAAATACAAGCATGTGTGTGTGTGTTAGGGTGTAGTGGGGGCTCTAGGTCAGACACTCAGTCACAGAACAGAATATGAGTGGAAATATGGATTGTGAACTATTGACTGTGAAAATGGACGAGGAACACCAACACTTCTTTATCTCTGTAACACATGTACAGTTACACACAGAAAACACAAATTTAGTAAACAGTCAGTGTTGGAGGTCACAGATTTATATAACATGAATGACAATATGGTAAAACACTGTTGTGGCTTGTAATAATATAAAACATGTAATAATATAAAACATGTTTTCAGAGAAATTAGAATTGCTGACAAATACTAAGCACTCTGCTACCCCCGACCGGGATTGGTTTCATAGTGTGTGATAAACCATTTATTAAATGTTTGTATGCTTCTTATAAATGCTACACGGGACAAATTAAAGTAAGGGTCTACTACTTAGGGTAGAGTTGAGCTTTTGTTTTTATAGGACCTTTTGTCTTTGACAGCAGATAGATGACCACACACATGCAATGAGACGAAAAGCTGCAGGAGAGATGGTAGGATTGGTCAGGGAGTGGTATGAACGTGGCACACAGAAAGTCATGTGATCTGTACCGTTGCGGGACTGGCTGGCACTGGAAGCAGCAGGAAGCTCATTGGGCTGAGTGGAGCCAATGGCATGGCAGGACGGGGTCTTAGGGTTTCCTGGGCAGCAATTGAAGCGGAGAAGGCGAAGCGTTACACACTCAAACACTCTCCCAAACACACCTGTATCACTAACATATCACAGCCATACACACCGATAGCAGATCTTCATCCACACGCACTGACATAAATAGTAAAAAATAATGTGCATGAATCCCAGCCAGTAGGGTCGCATCAAAACCTTATTGAGAATCATCATCATCATATTAAAAATAACAGAACAACATTATAGATGCAACATGAACAGGCCAAGCTGAGGAACTGCAGTCCTAACATCGCTAAACAAAGTGAAGCGTCATGCAAGACAAAAGGTGTCGGCATGCTTCATCAGAACTGCTATCATGTGGTAGAAAGCTTCAGAAACTCCTCCCGACTCCTTTGCTGTGTCAGATAATTGGGGTCTGCGATTAATTTCTATAATTTTCTGAAATCAACAATGCAGCATTCCTTCCCATTTCACAAAGTAACTGGCCAGTTCAAGTCCTGTTCTTCTTTTGTTCCTTAACTATGTGAGCCATTTTTTATGTTACAAACAGGTTCAACACTATGAATGTTTTATTCAAGAGAGTGGCTAACAATCTGTGCCTCTATCCCCAATTTTCCCTTCCCTGTGATGGCTGGCTTTTCACTACATCTCTGGACAGCTAGAACACTTTTGTTTTCCAATATGGCCAGAAAACGCATTGTTTGAAATGTCAGCCCAGTAAGGCTTTAATTAATAAGATAAGTAAATAAGTTTCACAGAAATTTTACCTGATGATGGTGCTAGATGAAAAGTCAGGTTCACATGAATGTGTCCACCAAATTGTTTAGCAAATGTGACACTTCTTTCTGGACCATAAGCATCGCCATCATGGTGGCACGAAAAGAAAAGTCTGTTGATCAGCATATGGTAGCCATGTATGTCTACACAGCAACTTCAGTTGACAAAGGGGCTCGCACATTACAATGTCTATAAATGAAGAAAAAGGAGCTGCCACTGAAGCTTGTAAATACCTATGATTTTAGAATAATAAAGACTTTGTAAAGCTAACATGCTGTAGGAGGAAGGATTGAACATTTTCAAAAACATCTACATATGCTAATACTCAGAGCTTTTTGAAAATTTTAATTTAAATGTTTTCAAGACATCTATAGATCATTTAAGAGGGGGTTTATTTGTGTTTTATGTGAACTATTCAAACACCAGTGTCTATGCTTTAATGGCTGCACAATTTAATCAATTTGAAATATTGTAGATGTCTTGTGTATCATTTTGAACACATATACTCTGAAATCAATCCTGAATTTCTTCTCAGGTATTTCCCAAAGAATTTGTACTGAAAATATTTGGGTTGGACCAAAGCATGACTGCACAGCAGGACTTTGTAATGCCTGACCGTCATTTTCCTGTTGTATTTGCATTATTGTCATGCTGAAATAGCTGTTGGTTTATGACCTGGAATGTCATCTTATCACTGGTCAATCAATTGCCTCAATATTTCTTTCAATTTATCAGGACATAAAGCATGCAACCACAAAGAGGTCTCTTGTGGCAAATCTCAAACACAGCTATGATTGCTGCTGTGGTAATCTAAACATCTGTTTGTCAGAATAAACAGGGAAAAGGTAGCTAGTATCAACACAGGTTTGAAACTGGACCACCGTTGTAACAGAGAAAATATTCAGCATACAAACACTTTGCATCTTTAGTGACTCTTTGTCCTTTAATCGAGTGTAGCTGTAAGATGAGATGCTGCTGTTTCTGCTGCAGTGAGCTTTCTACCCATCCCAACAGATCCCAGAACAGCCTTCCTGCCACTCTGCCAGGCCAGAGGCAATCTGCTGGGTGGACTCTAATCTCAGGTCGGTACCGAATGGCTCAACCGTTGGGTACTGTGAATAATTGATGGCGTTATGAATGCACCACAGCATCTCGAGCCCAGGTGGTGGTGTATTTGACCTCCTGCTGGCCAACATGACAGCAGAAATATATCAGAAGAGATGACGAGGATGCAATAAAACAAATGCATAAAATAATAGAGGTGGATGTTGACATGGTTAACAGCTTCATGTCATGCTTTGTTAGTGCATGGCCTTGTGTTCAAGGTTAGTGTGGAACTCCGGCTCTTCTGGGAATCAAACCTGCCGACCAGCACGGAAATAAAACAGCAGAGCAGTGGCACACACATATCAACGCATGTGTACACACAAACTTCTATCACAGGACATTTACAAGCCAAACTACCACATCATAAACACAACTTTCAGTATGTTTGATCACATAGGGAAGCTTTCATAACTGGGAACACACACAGTCTCTTCTAGCCCTTATGAGTTTTATAGACAAAAGCACTGAGCAGCTCCTGCATTGCAGCTTCCACACCCTTTTTTCCATACACTGCCTCCATCATTTCTTCTCCATCTCACATCTTCAGCTTCCTCTCTTTACCCATATTCTTCATCCTCTTTCCGCATTCACCACCCCCTTCTGCTTTGACATCCCCACCCCTTTTCATCTCACCATCCCCCTCTTCCTTTTCACCCTGACCTCCAGACCTCCTCCCAGAACAGAACCTCTCCTCTCTTTTCCTCCACTTGCGGCCCCCATCAGTATCCACCCATATGGTCTCCCCAGTTCTACATCTCAAACTAACCTCCAATGACATCATCACAATCAGTCTCATTGTTTCTCCCATTACCTCATCAACAAAACCCCCACCTCCCATCATACTCACCCTCTACTCCATCAGGCGGTCCTCCCCAGGTCCACCGTTTTGGCCTGTTATCCAGGTGGTCCCGAGCCTCTCCTCCACCCCATCCTCCTTGTCTCTCAGCACCTCCTGCTCTCCGGCGAACCAGGGCCTCCAGCCTCTCCTGCTCGTTGCGTTCAGAGACAGGGAAGAACAGACACTCTCTCACTGAGCCATCGCTACGGCGACGGGCACCCGGCGATGTGCTCGGAGATGGCTGCGCCATGGTTACCGCATGCAACAGCTTCACCCTCTGTCTGTTTACTGTCTGCTGACGGTTTCAGCTGCTCGATCTCTGGCTCCTCTGTCACTCAATACACAACACAGGAGCTCTCTCTCTTCCCTTCTTGCTCCATCTGCCGCTCCCTCTAGGTACCACTGACTCCCTCTCTATCTCTCCTCTCCCACCTCACAATTGTTAACCCCACCCTCACTCCCTCGATCTCTCTCCCCCCTTCCCTTTCACACTCTCTCTCCTTCGAGCTCTCTCTCTCGCTCTGTAATAACTGAGACTACAGGGCTCTTTAGCTAGACAGGAGACAAAATGCAACCCGTCACTACCCCCCACATACATGCAGGAGCACACAGGGGACCAGGCAAACCACACACACACACAGAAAGGGTGGGTAGACTGGATATTGATACTGGTTGCATTTGTTTTATTGCCCGTCTCCTTCACCCTTTCCCTTCCTCTGCCTCTTTGCACAATTTCCACTGGACATACAGTGTATACAAACTGAAATTTCATAAAAATGCACGCTTAAGAAATAAAAAAAAATATGTTTGACACGTGGGGAAATGTTATGATTTAAATTGCTTGCAACATAATCTGATGTCCTGTTTTATCTTTTCACCTTTCTCCATGCATTACTTTGTATATACTTACAGTGAGTTGGCAGTTTATTAGTTACACCTACATTTAGCTAAAATTGATGCAGTCTGATAAAACAGCCCTGCCATAAATTTTCTTAATGAAGGTGATAATGGTCAGCTTTAGAGAGGTGTCAATTTAACTTTATAATTGCGGCAAAGACAATTATAGTACTGGCAAATTATACACAAATTTTTATTCATTGCAGCTAAACACAATAGAATTTAACAGCATTCTAACTAGAAAGCTGAAAAAACACGTTTCTAAATCTGTTTCAACATTACCACCTTCACAAAGGGAGGATTTATTTCTTCTATTAGAGTGCAGTAGTTTTAGATATGTGTAACTAATAAACCCTAAACTAATGTATACAAATTTACTAATTTAAAGAGCAAAAATATGCCTTTAGCAATGAGTATCACACTACAGATGTAATATTTAAAGGGTTTTTTTTTTTTGACTTTTGCCTTAAAACTTCTAAGTAACTGCTGAATAAAGATCAAAAATATCTTTTTGGGTTGTAGATAATGTACAGGTCCTGTCTTCATTTTACCAACATAATCAATACGCCGTGAGAAACTGTGATGACACAGTGTCAGTATTCAGATATACATTAATATCAGATATTCAAAGAGATATTTTACAAAGCTCATGCAGGGTTCATCAAGATAAATGTGAGGCCTTTTAATACCATACAGGATCAAATTTAACAATCAGACAATCAGAACAGTCAGAACTATAATGAAAAACCATCAGGGATGATGGAAGCTTCAAATGTTTATTAAATTTTTTCTGCAATATTTCATATGAATGATAATAATTTTGACAATAAAAAGAATAAGTCATTTAAAAACTGATTTAAAGGTCATAAAATATAAACTTCTGGTTTATTGGAACGTGCCACAGCAGCCTTCAACCACTAAATCGTTTTATAATATTGCCGCCTACTGCAGGCCAGAGGACGTTAGAAAATTAAAGACTTTTTATACCTTCTAAGGGTTTTTTTATTCATTAAACCCAAACTGCTTTTAAAACATTTTTGTCTTATAGTGGAGCAGCTTCCTCCTTTGTCTGCTAGATACTGGCAGATTACTATATGAATAGTACTGTTACTGTGTAATAGAAGAGATTTGTGTGTTTTTGCAATCCAAGAAACATCTATACTGAACAGTTATCGTGTCTTTAAAAAAAGTATTATCACTCCTCTGCAGCATAAAATTCCAGTTCTAAGTATTCAAATGTTTAAAGTGTTTTAAAGGTTTGAAATAAAAGGCCTCCAGATGGAAGTCTGGATATTTCCTTAAACTAGTTTGTCATTCATTTCTTTATTTCAACACATTTACAGGTAAATCCTAGTATTTTAAATGTGAGATTAATCGTGATTAATCACAATCCATGACTGTGAGCAACGTGATTAAAGAGCAGACCCATCAAGGCTGGAGACTGAACAATACTGGAAAAACATATGGGAGAAGGAGGCATCACATAGCATCAATGGCCAGTGGCTGGTGGACCTGAAAGCAGACCACAGCAACCTCCCTGAACAGGAACCAGTAACCACCACAATGGCAGATATCCAAGAAAGAGTCTCAAGCATGAAGAACTGGACAGCATCGGGGCCTGACATGATCTACACCTACTGGCTAAAGAAGCTAACTGCACTCCATGAGCACCTGGCAGCTCAAATGAACCAGCTGATAATGGATGGGACTCAACCAGAGTGGCTAACTGAAGGCAGGGCAGTCCTGATCCTGAAGGACCCCCAAAAGGTAGCAGTCCCATCCAACTACCATCCAATAACATGCACAACAGGCATCATAGCAGCTAAGATGAGTAAGCACATGTCTCAGTACATGAGCGGGGCCCAGAAAGGAATGGGTAAGGACACCAGGGGAGCAAAACATCAACTAGATAAAGCAGTCACTCAAGACTGTAAGACCAAACAGACCAACCTGTGCACCACCTGGATTGACTACAAGAAAGTCTACAACTCAATGCCTCATCCATGGATCCTGGAATGCTTGGAGCTATACAACATCAACAGGACTCTAAGAACCTTCATAAGGAACTCAATGTGACTGTAGAAAACAACCCTACTGGCCAACCTCAAGCTGATTGCACAAGTCTCCATCAAGTGCGGCATATACTAAGGAGATGCTCTGTCCCTGCTGCTGTTCTTGCATAGGCCTGAACCCCCTCAGCCAGATCATCACTAAGACTGGCTTCATATACCGACTACGAAATGGAGCAACCATCAGTCACCTCCTGTACATGGATGGCATCAAGCTGTATGCCAGGAGTGAGACATCGACTCACTGATACACACCAACAGGATATACAGCAAAGACATCGTAATGTCATTCGACTGGACAAGTGTGGTCGAATGAGAACGAAGAGAGGGAAGGTTGTCAGGACTGAAGGAGTTGAACTTCCAGAAGGCAGCATAGCGGATGTTGAGAGAAGCTACAAGTTTCTTGGAATCCCACAGGCAAATGGGAACCAAGAAGAAGCCACAAGGAAAGCAGCCACAGTCAAATACCTACAGAGAGTAAGGCAAGTCCTAAGAAGTCAGCTAAATGGGAAGAACAAGGTCCAAGCCATCAACACCTACGCCCTGCCAGTCATCAGATAACCTGCTGGCATAAGGAATGCTTCCTTGTCTATGCTGGCATAGACAAGGAAGCTCCTCACAATGCTTGGAGGACCCCAAATCCAGCATCCTGAGACTCTACACTAAGAGGAAGGAAGGAGGCCGAGGACTGGTGAGCATCAGAGCCACCATCCGAGATGAAACAGCACATTAGGAAGATGGCCCCGAGTGATGGAATGCTTAGTGAATATCTCAGGCAACAGAAGCCCGATGCAGAGGAAGAGGAGCAAGAACCATCATGGCAGGACAAACCCCTGCACGGTATGTACCACC
The DNA here is from genome assembly GCF_900324485.2 of Mastacembelus armatus. Lineage (NCBI taxonomy): Eukaryota > Metazoa > Chordata > Actinopteri > Synbranchiformes > Mastacembelidae > Mastacembelus > Mastacembelus armatus. The sequence continues at coordinate 1,695,029 of NW_022872938.1, forward strand.
GAGAGATACAACAAGTGGCTGATTTCGAAAAGTCCTACCAGTGGCTGGAAAAAGCTGGACTGAAAGACAGCACAGAGGCACAAATCGTAGCAACACAAGAACAGTCCCTGAGCACAAGATCAATAAAGGCTGGGGTCTACCACACCAGGCAGAGAGAGAAAGAGAGAAAAAGAGAGAGAGAGCAAGAGGGAGAGAGAGAGAGAGAGAGAGAGAGAGAGAGAGAGAGAGAGAGAGAGAGAGAGAGAGCTAGATAGCTAGATAGATAGATAGATAGATAGATAGATAGATAGATAGATAGATAGATAGATAGATAGATAGATAGATAGATAGATAGATAGATAGATGGGGGCCCGGAAAGGCTCCACCTCTCCAATGTGTGCGGTTTGTAGAAGAACAGGCCCTAAGCACAAGATCAATGGAGGCTGGGGTCTACCACACCAGGCAGAGAGAGAAAGAGAGAAAGAGAGCGAGAGAGAGAGAGAGAGAGCGATAGGGAGAGAGATAGCTAGATAGCTAGATAGATAGATGGGGCCACCTCTCCAATGTGTGCGGTTTGTAGAAGATGCATGCACAGTCACGAACAAACTGCAGGAAGGAGGCTAGATGAAGAGAGGAGGAGGGGTTCAGAGTTAAGAGGGAGGGAGAGGAGGAGGCAGCAGAAATGTAAATTTAGGAGGGAGAGGTAGAAGCAGGAAGAGATATACAGAGATGCAGGTTTAAATAGATCAAAGCGGAACAAAGGCACAATGGAAAAACAGACTGCACCACTGTCATTTCTGGCACATTGCTTCAAGAATTTAGGGTAATCTGTCCAATACAAACATGATACATTTAGCACAGAAAAGTGCAGAGAACAGAGCCTTTAAATGGTATATAGTGTAGTATAGTATAATAAAGTATAGCATAGCTAGACTTACTTCAAGTAAAAACTACTCCACAGTTTATTCATAGGCATAGTTCGCGCAATATTTCTGCACAAATTCTGGTTATTTATCAGGGAAGCTGCAGTGAATTCATCAATATTTATCCTGAAGCAAATATGCCAAAGTTAGTAATAATGTTTAGGTTAAATTGATGTTAAATGAGAATCTGCACAACTGGAGTCAGTAACACATGCATTACAAAACAGACATAATAAAACAGATAAAAAACAAATTGTGCTGCAGGTGAGCTGTCTAACACATACAGATGTATAGCTGCACAATATACTTTTTCAGCACTGTCATTAATAATAATAATGAGCACTATTGTGCATTGAAGGACATGCCATGTCAAATAAGTCAAATTAAGTCTCAGAACATGTTTCACACAAGTACATGGACGCAAATGACACTGTTCTCTGGTGGACATAGTCAATTTTGCTGATCAGCAGACATTATCAAACACGGGACCATCAGTCTGTTGAAAGATGGAACTTTTTTCATGGTTGTTTTGAGCTGTTGAATATCTTCCTCTTGTTGATTCATGCTACCACACCGCTAGCTGAACTCTCAAACTGCAGCTTGCGCCTGCTTTGTGTTAGAATTTTCAGGTGACACTCAAGAACGCAACAGCCCATGAAACTGATCTTGCAAAGGTCAAGACACTTGCGTATCTGTACTGCAGCCATTCTGTCATGCTGCAACTTTTTTCTTGCTTATTTGATGCAGAAGGAAAACTTTCATTGTTCTTATTTATCATGCACAACAAACTACCAATCACAGTCATCCCTAATCAGGTTATCAAAGAACAAAAGGCATCCCTGCCCCCCACCAGTTGTTGACCACAAACTGAAAATAAGTGAGGAATGGGAGAAAAACACCAGAAACAAAGATTTGGTTACAAAAGAAAAGCAACATCAGTTGTGTGGAATTATGTCCACTACAAATAGGTAGCAGGTATTTTGGTTCTGCTTCCTAGATTTATTCATACTGCAACACATAGCACAGAAAAATATTTTTCAAATATTGTGCAATCCTATAGATTTGACTAGTCCTCTTAAAAGATTTTGCCACAAAATGATGCAGAACATCAATTGTGATGCCAAACAAATTTCCTTGAAAATAACACAAGGTACGTTTACTACCAAGGTACGTTTTTAAATTTCGCAAAATAATTAAAAATAATTAAAAATAATTCCAGAAACAGCTTTGAATTAGAATAAGCTGTTGTCATTTTTTTAACTTATAATAATATTGAAAATCTTAATAACTTATAGCTGAATGATTATTTGATTATTTAAAGATTAATTTAGCAACTATTTTGATAATCAATAAATAGTTTTAGTAATCTTTTAATAAGTCATTTTTCATAAAAAATGTCATTCTGTCTTGCGAGATTTGAGGATTATCTGTTTTCTGTCTTTATAATTTTACCTTAATATTTTTGGTTTTGGGCTTGCTGACCAAAATCATTTTGCAACCTATTTCCTGATATTCTATAGACTAAATGGATAAAAAAACAATTAAAAAACAAGAAAAAAACATCAAAAACAATGGTTAAAAAATAAAATTGGGATTAGGAATTGCCCCAGGCTTTAATGAATACAAAAACACTAAATACTTACAATAAAACACTAATAACCTACAGTTGTAAACCTTATATTAAGTCTCCTTGTTTTCTTTCAGATAACTTTAAGTACATTGATTCTGGATCTTTCTTTTCCTTTTCAGAGCTGAATAATGTGCTTGTCACAGCACTGCCAGCATCGAATATCTGTTCCAGGAAAAAAGCAGGTGATGTGGTGGTGGTGATGCCATTGCCCAGTCATTCTGTCATTAAGTTTTGCATATCAGTAAGGCTCAGCATGAACACTGAGCCTTTAAATCAATAGAGTGAACCAGGTCCCTGCCCTCTGACTGGAGAATCCTCTGTGGACCACTGAATCAAGGTTTGTTAACCCTACATGTGCTGCTTAGCATTTTAACAGGCACTAATAATTTATATTGTAGGTCAAACTGAAAGAAGACATGAAAGGCAATGTAAAAATAGATGGGCTCTAAAAATAGATGATAATAGTATGAGTCAATGATTAGCAAGCAACTGATATGCACTGATAAGTCATGCAGAACAGTGAACACAGTGATGTCTTTTGTTTTAGGCTTCAGACTGATGGAGCTAAAACTATGCTGGAAACAAGTCACATTTCTCCTTTTTTAACAGAGGCTATTCCATAGCCCTCACCTCAACTAAAAGCCAAACCTGTCTGCCCTACAAACACAGTTGTAGGGAATATAAATATATACATGTATATGTATACATATGTAACATATATTTTTAGCATAAATATAGTTTATGAATTATGAATATCATATATAATGCAATGTCAATCAGTCTCTAATCTGAGTTCTCTGATTTAGTGACGAGTTTACTGTGTGAAATAACACCAGTGATGCCAGTCACAGATGTCTTTTAAAGATTTATTAAGCTATATACATGGTAGGGGAAACAAAGGGAAAATTGAACAGAAAAAATAGATTAATTAATGAATTAAAACCTCTAGAAAAAAAGTATAACAGTAGGTGGTTTGCAGTGGTGTAAAGGAGATTTTGAAGTCAGTTATGTTTATGTTATGTTGTTATGTAAAGCATACTACTAGAATGTACACTGGGTGCATGACTTTATAGGCCCGATGACCATGAAAGTGGTCTGCATTTTGCAGAAGTCATTGTGCTGCTGTTGGTAAGGAGGCCGGTATTCTTCCCAGTCCATTCCTGTCTAGGCTGACTATCAGTTTCAAGGGTCATTAGGCGGGTTGACTCTGAATGTTTTTACTGGGATTGCCTGTCTAGTAGTAGCAGGCTGGAGATTTTCCAGAAAGATTTGTTTAAAATGGGCATCTTCTTCCATGTAAAGTTCATTTCTGGAGCCGAAATAGGCTCGAAGGAGTCTGTAGTAATATTCATTAGGGGGCTCCTGGCAGTTCTGTCGGACTGCCATAGCAGCAAGCAACCCGGTTTGGGTTAAGTGGTCAGTAATCTCCTGTTGTAATGCTTATCAGAGCAGTGTGAAGTGTGTGAAGTACCTCTGAACACTGTGGTGTTGACGCTCAATGAAATCAGTAACATGATGTTAACCTGATTAAATAGACTTTGTCATAGGCTGTAGTCTGAGGAAATACTTGCAGATAGCACTCGATGTCTCTCAAGTAAGAATGGATGTCCTGGGATCCCTTTGGACCTGAATCAAAGCATTTGATGTGTCACGCGAGTTTATTGTGGGACGCTGATAATGTGCTTGTTCTAATATGTGGTTAACCTGTTTTAGTTTGGCTGCTGCGGTTATGACTAGGCAGCGTCAGTTAGTAGACTAGACAGAGTGGACTGAAAATCAGAGGGACTGTTGTTTTGAATCTGTTCTGTATATCCTGGTAATAGATCTTTAGTCAAATTCATTAGCAGTGCTTCCTAGTAAGATAATCAAAGGGTTAACAACCAACCACTTAAGCGACCACACAGTAAACAGACTGATAACAAGCATTCATCAAACTCCCAGTAAGACAATGAAGAAGCCATCTGGCAAATTTAAAGACTATTATTGAGATTAGTATATAACTAAATTTCACATACACAATACATTACTGACTAAAAAGAAAGAAAGACAACATGACTTTCTACTTTGAATAGAAACTAAGGGATAATTACAATAAAGGTTATTTTGGCTTATTTTTTATGCATTGTGTATTATAGGGCATTACTATTCAAAATGCAAAACACGTGAGGAGAAATTTAGAAGACAAATTTGTCCAAATACCCTCAACACCTGATTAATATTGAGTAATGGTGGCCGCCACAGCTAAAGACAATGGCACAAGACCAAAGAAAAGCAGTCATGCTATCTATTAGAGCACACTGAGGAACAGATCACGAAGCTGTGTAAAGATTGTAAAAACCTTATTTGAACTAAAAACACCAAACCTGTTGCAGTTGAAGTAGCTTTTAAATCTGTTTCAGATGAGTTTCTGTACGGGAAAGGTCAAATTTTGATAGGAAAAAAATCTTTTTTAATAATGTAAATAATGTAAATGAATTATAATTGTAACCATCCTTAACACAGCAGTCTCTAGACTACAACTCTAACTACATCATGAAGATGTAACATGTAAACACAGCTCTGTAAATGCTAAATGTTTAATTATCAGCTGAACAGGTTGACCATATTCACCTAAAAAAGGCAATGATTTGTCTGTGTCTTGTTTCTGCTGACCCAAGTGGCCAGAAAAAAATCTATAGGTTGGCAAAATTATTCTCAGGTATTATTTATAAACAATTTAAGAGTAAAAACGTCAGCTACATCAGGTGTGTGTAGGTGTGTTTTGTGTTATCTGGCTCACACAGACACAACACAGACAGTGTTGGAGACAAACCAAACCAGAGCTTTCGCTAAATTTTGATTAATATATTGCTAAATTCTGATTAACACACAGAATACATGGATCGTCTTATACCAATTAAGCCACGGTTACTTAAAACCTGTGCAAAAACTTCAGGCAAAAATATGAATACAGTAATCTCTTATTATTCATGTATAATTTTCACTGTTCCAAACAGTTTGTGTTTCTTGCTTCAACAGAGAATATTTTGTGGCTTTAAGTCTACAGCAGAACCCATCCACACAGTTCATGTTTTAGCTGAATGCACAGAATTAGCCATCTGACATAAAGTCTTTACAGCTTCTGCAGTAATTACTTGATATTCCCTTAAACTCTGGTTCAGCAGAACAACATCTCATTTTGAATTGACTACATTAATGTGGTGTCAGAGAGCACAGAGCTCAGAGAGCAAAAAAAAAAAAAAAAAGAGTGGCCACTACAAAAGATGTTTTTCATCACAGAATCTTTCAATATTGTGCTGTGTTTTTTAATAATAGTTGGACGATTTTAGCACGTGAGAGGAAACATGACTGTTTGTAGTAGAGCAAAGAGGTCTGTTATGCAATGATGACATGATGTTATGTTTAAAATTAGACTGTCTAAATTAAATATTTAAAATAAACTGAGCTTTGGAAACTAATAAAATAAGTAGTTGATATTTTTCATTTACTCATGTGAAGAAGATTTTTGAGTATAAAGCATCATAAGCATAGCAAAATTCATTGACAAGCCCCAACACGCTCAACACAAGAGCAGCTGACCTGAGAGTGAAGATCGTAGGCAAGATGGACACCTGGACCCTCCGCGGCCGGTTACCAAGACTAAGTGAAGTACTCTCTGAAAGTCTACTAGAAGATGTGAATGCAGCATTATGAACAATCCCCACTGTGACCATCACCGAGACCAACAAGCTGATATACACCATGGCAACAGTGATCCTTGAGATGCTTGGCCACAAAATACATTCCACCACCTGCATGGAGAAGGAGGTTTAGAGAACATGGAAGCTCCTGTCGGGCATCATAGCGGCTAAGATGAGTAGGCACATGGCTCAATACATGAGCGGGACCCAGAAAGGAATGGGTAAGGACACCAGGGGAGCAAAACATCAACTAGATAAAGCGGTCACTCGAGACTGTCAGACCAGGCAGACAAATCTGTGTACCACCTGGGTTGACTACAAGAAAGCTTGTGACTCAATTCCTCACACATGGATCCTGGAATGCCTGGAGCTGTACAACATCAATAGGGCCCTAAGAACCTTCATAAGGAACTCAGTAGGACTGTGGAAAACAACCCTAGTAGCCAACCGATAGCACAAGTCTCCATCAAGTCCCTCAGCCAGATCATCACTAAGACGGGCTTCGGATACCGACTGCAAAATGGGGCAACCATCAGCCACCTCCTGTACATGGATGACATCAGGCTGTATGCCAGGACTGAGCAAGACATCGACTCACTGATCCACACCACCAGGATATACAGCGACGACATTGGAATGTCATTCGGACTGGACAAGTGTGGTCAAATGATAACAAAGAGAGGGAAGGTTGTCAGGACTGAAGGAGTTGAACTCCCAGAAGGCAGCATAGCGGATGTTGAGGGAAGCTACAAGTACCTTGGAATCCCACAGGCAAATGGGATCCAAGAAGAAGCCGCAAGGAAAGCAGCCACAGCCAAATACCTACAGAGAGTAAGGCAAGTCCTAAGAAGTCAGCTAAATGCGAAGAACAAGGTCCAAGCTATCAACACCTATGCCCTGCCAGTCATCAGATACCCTGCTGGCATAATAAGCTGGCCAAGAGAGGACATAGAAGCCACTGATGTCAAGACAAGGAAGCTCTTCCCAATGCATGGAGGACTTCACCCCAAATCCAGCATCCTGAGACTGTACACTAAGAGGAAGGAAGGAGGCCGGGGACTGGTGAGCGTCAGAGCCACCATCCAAGATGAAACAGCCAAGATCCATGAGTACATCAGGAAGATGGCCCCAAGCGATGGAATACTTAGTGAATATCTCAGGCAACAGAAGCCCGATGCAGAGGAAGAAGGGCGAGAACCATCATTGCAGGAAAAACCCCTGCACTGCATGTACCACCGACAGATACAAGAAGTGGCTGATATCGAAAAGTCCTACCGGTGGCTGGAAAAAGCTGGACTGAAAGACACCACAGAGGCACTGATCGTAGCAGCACAAGAACAGGCCTTGAGCACAAGATCAATGGAGGCCGGGGTCTACCACACCAGGCAGGACCCCAGGTGCAGGCTGTGCAAAGATGCCCCTGAGACAATCCAGCGCATAACAGCAGGTTGTAAGATGCTAGCAGGCAGAGCATACATAGAACGCCATAACCAAGTGGCCAGCATAGTGTACAGGAACATCTGTGCCGAGTATGGGCTGGAGGTCCCAAGGTCAAAATGGGACACACCTCCAAAGGTGAGGGAGAATGACCGAGCTAAGATCCTGTGGGACTTCCAGATACAGACCGACAAACAGGTGATGGCTAACCAACCGGACATAGTAGTGGTGGACAAACAGCAGAAGAAAGCCGTAGTGGTAGATGTAGCGATCCCAAGTGAGAGCAACATCAGAAAGAAGGAACATAAGAAGCTGGAGAAATACCAAGGGCTTAAAGAAGAGCTAGAAAAGATGTGTAAGGTGAAGGCAACAGTGGTCCCCGTGGTAATCGGCACCCTTGGGGCTGTGACCCCCAAACTGGGAGAGTGGCTCCAACAGATCCCAGGAACAACATCAGAGATCTCAGTCCAGAAGAGCGCAGTGCTAGGAACAGCTAAGATAATGCGAAGAACCCTCAAACTCCCAGGCCTCTGGTAGAGGATCCAAGAATGAGGAAGACACACACACCACCCATAGGGGTGAGAAGGTTAAATTTTTTTTTTTTTAAATATATATATATATATATATATATATATAGATGTAATATATTACATTAGCCACTAACCATGCTCCAAACCTTCAAATTTAAAAATCTGACTAGTATCTTATATTCACTTCAGTATAGGTTAACAAGTACTTGGAATTGTATTTGGACACTTTAACGATGCATAAGTACCAGAATTGACGCTAAATGATTGGTCAGATTATTGACTTCTTATCATATTGCTGCCTGATTTTAATCAGGCAGGATTCAATGTTGTTAATGGTATACGTTTTATTTAAAATAAGCTCATGTAAAGCTGTTTATGTACATGAATGAACTGGGGTACAATAGACCTGCCCTAATAATAAAAATCACAGTTTTTATTGGTGACTGAATCCTAAAAAATAACATTATGACCACCTGCCTAACTCTGTGTACACAGGAGTCATGAGGACAAGTTAAAGATCATTTTTTGTCCCCACTAAAGTTGTGATATCACCACTACAGCCACTGAATGTTTCTCTTCATAGAGACCAATGTAGATTATTTCAAACATTACAACAAAGATTCAAATAAAATGGGATTTTTTGCAAAGTATAAATTAAATTTGAAAGTTTAATCAACAGTAGGTTAACCTGGTCATCAATGAGCCTTGAACGCCCATGACCCTGTCATCTGTTCACTGTTTGTCCTTCCTTAGACAACTTTTGGTCAGTACTAACCACTGCAGACCAGGAACACCCAACAAGATCTGTAGTTTGAGAGATGATCTGACCCAGTCATCCAGCCACCACACTTTGGCCCCTGTCAGAGCCACTCACATCCTTACACTTAGCTGTTCTTCCTGCTTCCAACACATCAACTTTGAGGACTTAATGTTCACCTGCTGTTTAATGTACCCAACACACTGGCAGGTGCCACAGTAACAAGTTAATCTGTGTTATTCACTTTATCTGTCAGTGGTCATAATGTTATGGCTGATCGGTGTACCTCAACCTAAGCCCTATGTTTAGTATTAGTCAATATTATGAAACGTGTTTTGACATCCTATTTTCCCACAGGTAAGGAATGCATCATTAGTGTGCCGTGAACTCTGACCTTTTCTGCCTCTTGCTGTTGCCGTCTCTTCTCCTCAGCTGCTGCCCTGCGCTGCTGCTCCTTCCTCCTCTGTTCCTCCATCTTCCGCCCTCGTTCCTCAGCACAGCGCTCAAGCTGCTGCAGCACACGACGCTCTTTGTCCTGCAGCACCTCAGACAGCTCTGCACATGCAGTGTTACACACATGAAAAGGAGGTGGGAAGTAACTAAGTAACTTGGGACCTATCAAGAATCACCGGGGCTGGAGCCAGTCCCAGCTGACACTGGGTAAAAGTCGGGGAACACCCTGGACAGATCATTAGTCTATCACAGACATACAGACAGACAAATACTCACACTAATATTACCAGGCAATTTAGAGTCAATAATCATCTATGCCATAATGTATATTTATTGTTTATCTGTTTAACTCAAGTCCATCCATTTTTATAAACCCATTGTTTTTCCTTAGGGAGTCTTATACTCTATATAACATCAAAACAACATTGACATTAACCATGGCCCAATGGCCTGTGGCCACAAAAAGTTACCATGTGGCCACCATCTATCCGTAGTAGGTGGCCACAGAGGGCCACCAAGTTTTATCAAATCGCTATCGGGAATGTCTCAATGAGAGTACCTGTTTTAATAAAGGTTCAAGAAAAAATGAATACTCACCAATGTAACGTTTCTATGCACAAACATCCTGATTCAATTGCACTCTTTAATTCAACATCCTACAATAACAGTCAACAGTAAGGTTGCTTGTCATCAACTACCTGCTAGTAGGTAGGAGCTGATTAAGTATCGACTTACTAATCCTAAGCATATTTCTACCATTACCCCTACAGAAGAACCAGAAACACAAATGATAGACTACAAAAAAAACCAAAATGGCAACAAAAAAAGAGTAGTTTTGAGGAACAGCTGGCAGATGCAGTGAGAAAGTATAAAAATCTTTACAACACATCTTCTAGGGGATATAAAGACACACAAATGGCTAATAAGTCATGGAAAGAGGTAGCCCAAACGTTGTGTACGGAGGAGAGTGTTGTAAAAGATATTCGATATCTTATCCGCTGTATTGTAGTTTCTGTCAGATACCCACAATGTTTAGCGTGCGGCAGTGGGAGGGACATCGCAGAAGTTTTGCACTTGAGTTTCTCTTGGAGTATGAAATGTCCTGAGGGAGAACTAACTTTATTCTTGTTATCAGCACCTCAAGAAAACAAACAAATTTCTCTGTTCTCGCGGAGTATGTATCAGGGCTTAACTCTTACAGAATTTTCAATTTTAATATAGATACATATTTTCATTCTATTAATGACTTTTCAGTTATTAAAGTGTTATAGATAAGGAAGGCCGTATTATGCTGCATTAAATTACCTTTTCTACATAGTTTTTACATATGTTTACATTTTAACAACCAAAAATGTAGTTTGGCCACCAAATTTAGAGGGTGGTGGCACATGGGGGCAGCATAAAATGATTAGCATCTATCCCTCAATAATACATTCTTCACATGTTCACTTTAGTAGATGGCTAAATGTTGAAATTTATTTTCAATTGGCTACTGAGCCTTTGTTTTGATACTGAATATTTTCAGGCAATGCATAATAGGCAGTGTCTCTGTGTAGTTTTCAACATGGAGCCCTCGGTGCATGGTTGTTTCTTTCACTGTAACTACAAAAATACTGACTGCTACAAAAACTGCTACAATAAAATTACAAATAACAAGAAAATGCTGCATGTAATATAAGGAGTTTTTCTTGCAGTGCTGTAGCAGTTTCATGGTATCTGCACCATTGTGGTCACTATGATTACACAATATTTCTGCCAATCACATTGTCTTAATGAGCTGTCTGTGTTGGTGGTGGTGCTCACACCGCCAGGGAAGAAGTATGTCTGAACCCAACCCCACATTCTCATGCCCAGCTAAAGGAAATGTAGGCCAATAAGTGCACATATAGCTCAGCATGGTAAAAGCGAGCTGACCTGAGCAGGTGGAAAAAGGCTGTAACTGTGCAAGTGTGTGCGTTACTTGTACCCTGTGTCTTCTCTCTGTCCTCTTTTGTTAAATGCAACCGTGACCCTTTAGACATGAAGAAAAAGAGAGCTATGTTCAGTTGGTAATATTGTGCATGAACTTGATGTCAGAAAAGTACAGGTTAATTTGTCATTTTAGCCATAATAAAAACAACAAAATGTGTTAAAAGTTTCTTCTATCAGCTTCAAAACATATAATCAAAACAGAAACTACTAGAGATCATAAATATTACATGCTGCTCATTTAAAGTGGGTCCAAAGTGGTATTTAATAGATATTTTTCCTACATCTTGATGCTGAAATATTTACAATATGGTAACTGAAGATAATGTACATCAGAGTACATCAAAGCGTGTAAAATGATTAGACGTTTACCTGGAGGGCTTTTGTGACTGGATGGTGATCGTGAAGAAGATGCATGCCTATTGGTGAGTTGTGGTCCAGGAGGCGGGACCAATGCTGTGTTTTGCAGAGAGGAGTCAGAAATGACTCATGTTACACAGGCCAAGAGGCAAATACAGCTAAAAATGTAAAGCTGGAGTGCTGAATGTGATTCCTGAGTTCATCAATATGGAAGGAGCTGCAAAACTATCAGTCACACACACACTCATAGCACCCAAATACAATAAATCTTCTGTCAGTCACTGTATCACCTTTGGGGTTAGATGTAAGTGTAAGCTGTCAGCAGAGGAGCACTGAGGGTAGCCTTCAGCCCTTTCCTGCTATTTTTTACTATTCAATCTGTCAACCGGAGATGAAAGCAGCCAACAACTATCGACTGACGCCTGAGTACACACAAACACAAGAGACAGTAAAAAAACGTCTTCTCAACACACACAGATAACACAGTTCCATGCAAATCTGAGTCGCAAGTGCGCAGTGGGTTCTACTTATCTTTATTTTTAGTCACGTTGACATTTGAAAAAAAAAAACAAAAAAAAAGACATGTATCATATTTTAAAGGAAGCAACACAGTATGTAATTTGAGTTGAGGTTGAGAAAATGCTGAACACATGTAGCAGTCAGTTTATCAGTCATTAAACAATAGTCACATGAATAAATGACAAAATGTATATAAATAATGATGAAACTAATCGGTAAAAGAAGCACATGCACAGATTTTAAATATATATATATATATATATATAATATATATAATCTAAAATACAATGTATAATATAAACCGTGTTAACAGAGATTCACTAAATTTGTATTAGTCAAATATCATATGCAGAAATCCAGCAATAATTGCTATCTTCTAGCATATATTACATATTTACAGTATCGTTACATATACTTGTATATGCTCACTTTGCAATTGTTTTACAATACATGGAGACAAAAAGCCTGGTACTTATTACATCAGTGTGTAACCTTGCTTGGTAACAGTGCCTAATTTAGGCCATAGCATCTAAATATTTAAAAGACATAACCTATATGCCATTCTCTATAAAAAAAAACTACCTTACTATTATTATACCTTAATATTATTTTAATCTTTTAAATATAAAATACAGGGCATAGCACGACATTTTAAAAAGCATAGCTGAATTATGGCAGGACACTAAAGGATCCATTTCTTTGTGAAGTAGCTAAGTGTCTGTGTTTAAGTACATTAAACACATGACACGGGGAACAGCAGAAATCAATGTAAATTAAATTTATTTTGCTCACCTGTTATATCAGCACGACTGGGAGCCAATTTTGTCATCGTCGTCGTCGATCTTTCCCAGCAGAGGAAGCTGGAGACCACAGGAACCCGCAGGAGACCACAGAAACCCGCAGAAGACCGCAGGACAGGAGACCGCAAGAGAGGAGACCGTGTCCAGTAAAATGACTCAGGAGAAGCGAAGAGAAAAATACGATGCTGAGAGGGGGAGCTTATGTCAGAGACACAAGAGGCGGGGATGTGCCTCAGAGCTAGCACGGATTTACGTTTGATGGTGTATGATGTTGACCATGACCTAACTATGGTTTTTGTGCACCTCAGCTAAATTAACGTCAGCCAAACCACTGCCACTATAGCTAATCTGAAGTCAGTTAATGAAAGAATTTACGGTTACATCTAACTTCCTACTAGCGTTACCTCAAAAACAAAACAGTCATTTATATTTTAGATTGATAATTAAATAGTATTAACAGATTTACACAGTTGTAAATGTCTCTATTTTCCATGATACTTGGTCGACTCCGTCCTCCTTCGTTCTGGCTCATTTAACTGAAGCAGAAAACCTGTGGCCGCTTCTCATTTGACAAATTTACATATTAATACGCCGCAAACCCCCACTCCTGCAGTTTATGCGTTGCTTAGCAACCAGGTGTTCGGCTTCTAAAGAACTACGCAGCTCGGCGGAAGGATAAAACTGACTGATGAGAAACACTACAAGTGGAAACGGTTTATTAAACTTCTGTTTTCATACAGAGGTGCGTTTTAAGTCTTGTAGCTCCTAACTCTGGCTCTCTCTCTCTCTCCTTCACGCGGATCATAAAGTGTCTCGTGACAGAGCGCACGTGCCAGGCACAAGATGGCCACTCGCGGCGCTGTTACGTCATATATATCAGTCTGATACGTCATAGCGTCTGCGCACACACGGAAGCCTTTTTGACACTGTGAGGACTGTGATTAAAGTGCCTATCCTAGATGTATGTCCTAACCTCATCCATCACAGCTAAATGTCTAACCAAAACCCTTACCATAACTTCAGCCTAAATTTAATCCTAACCTAAAAACCAAAACTAAGTCTTGACCCCCAAACAGCCAAATGTCCTCACAATGATGGTTAAAAAGTTTACTAAGGGTACATCTACATGACCTTTTGCAGCTTCACTTCCCACACTTGCATCTCTTCTGTGGCTGTCTCACCGAGGACATGATGCATCATTATGGCATTAATCAAGCCACATTCCTGTCTAGAATTACACTTTAGATATTCATAATCATATTCTCATAATGACAGTCACAATAACAATCGGCTATTTCAAGACATCCACAACAGTGACTTTAGTCAAAAGTACACTTATGATATAAAACTCCAGTAGCTGCTCTATCTTCATATATCCCTAAACGAAGTCACCCTACTCCAAAAGCACATTTTGGAAATCCACATAGAAACTCATTTTGGTTCTCTAAAATCCAGTTATTGCCAATCATTTTAATTTCAGATGTTCCTGGGATCTGATGGACACACTCTCCCAAATATTCACATTGCCACAGGGACCACTGCTACCTTCACCTTCCACAGCTTTTCTAGTTCTTCTTTCAGCCCTTAGTATTTCTCAAGCTTCTCACGTTCCTTCTTTCTGATGTTGCTATCTGTTAGGTAAATTCCTTTAACAAATAGACTCAGACGACGAACTTCGGTAAGATGATATAGAGGTTTTACTTGCAAGGAGTAACAGTCACACAGCACCTTGGTACAGCATGAGGATCACTGGCTGCTTGCAGCCTAACACATCAGTTTTCATGGAAATACAAAAGGGAGGGGATTTCTCACAGAAAGACATCTGGGCCCTTATGAAATAGTCACGGTTAGAGCAAACTGTGCTCACTGAGAGCGAAAATTATATTTCCACAATGCACAATAGGCCCTATTGAGAAGTGTTTCAGTTATACTAAAGTAAGGTGGATCAGGTCACAAGAGGGTAGACATTTTAATTTCTCTAACACATCCCTCCTGTTTATGCTTAGCATAACTACTATATGAAAATGTTTAGCAGATCATTAATGATTATTATTCTGGTAAAACACACAGAAAGATCAGAATTATTACTATTATAGGAAAAACAGTAAAATCATAAATCATAACTATGATCAAACAAACAAGATCACAATCACAAATCTAAAATGATTAGCATGCTAAATATAACTTGTAGAAGTGAGAAATAAATGTCATAACTTTCTGTCTTTATGGGCAAACAGTCATCACAACATCACTTCCTGTAGGAATTTTCAATGTTGGAGTCATTTGTGCCTTACAGTTCAGAAGTTAAGACAAATTTATCATAGTCAGTAAAAGACACAGTCAGGTCTTCCTTCATTGGCTCTGGAGGAGTTTCAGGGTCCTGGTCATCCTGTGAAATGGACTGATACATTTGTTTGTTATTGCTGTATCAATAAGGCGTTGACAAAGGCCTCTAATACATGAATGCAACAGCAACCACAGGTAACCAAAATAGCAGTCATCACAGCCATTGAGATGAGTATGGACTGGATCAGACCGCTCCATTTACCAAACATTCCCTCCAGCCAAGAAGTGAAGTTGTTGTCAATACCAGCATTCTCAGCGAGCTCCTCAGATAAGGCTTGGAGTCCTTGTAAAGCTCGAGTGACAGATCCATCTGGGGAAGGGTTGTTAGGAATAAAGGTACAACGGGTAGATCCAAACATTTTACAAACACCTCCCTCCTTAGCCAGTAACATGTCTAATGCCATCTGGTTCTGCCAGATCATAAGACTAGTTTTACCTAACTGCTCTGCTAAGCCTCTGACAGCATCTCTAGTGTAGTTAATGAATCTCTGCTGGTTATAATACAAATAATTTATCCAGTCAACATTTTTATAAATGGTTAACCACCAAAACAGAAAAGATTCAAACCCTGCTGCAACTTGGTTTCTAGCTTTATACTTGTCGGGGACTCCTCTGGGCTCTGATGGCATCAATATATACTCTGTTATCAAAACTGCCAGCTGCTGGAGTGTCTCTTTTCACACTGTGTGGGCTGTCTAGGGAAGAACCAGACGGAGGCAACACATAAAATGGCATCACCAATTGTATAAGAGCACCGGTTCCCTGCCAATCAGGTGGGAGCACTGGTCTCAATTGGTTTCCCCCACAATTCCACCACAGGTCAGCACGTGTAGTAACATGGTCCGTGAACCAGGAAGGGTCATAGCCTGCCCCAGGAGTGGTCACATTGGTGGTAGAGCTGCACCAGTGGAGATCACCGACCTTTCTCCCTGAAGAGGAATTTCTCAAAAACAGGTATAATTAGCACTATAAGGTGTAAGGAAAGGTGGAGTAAGAGCAGAAATAGGTGGCGTCAAATAATGCAAAGACATGGTTTACTGGCTGGAGGGCAGGTGGAAGCAAACAGCTGCCTGTTGGATTGAGTCTTATCAGTGTAACCTACATATGTTAGTGACATAAATATACTTGTCTGCTCATGTTAGCTGTTCCTGTCACACATTACCACAGTTAACTACTTTATAAAAATCACACTGGACAGTTTGAATCTTATTGGCCCAAAAGATAAAAGTGGGCACATCATTAGCTCTCTTTGTCCTAGGTTTGGTTTTGGTGTTGTTCATTGCATTACCTGGCTGTAGCAATTCCTTCTCAAGGGAGGAAAAGATACCAGGTCTTATCTCAGTGGAGTGAGTAGCATTCTCCGGCTGTTGCAAACCCTTCTCAAAGAGAAACAAAATCAACATAACTGTGGTCAGCGACATGACAGTCAATATGCTTATTATCAGCCTTACCCCACAAAACAGTCTAAAGGGGTGCCAGGGTCGATATATTGGACTCTCCATGGCAAAATGTACTTCTGAGCAGTCTTCTCCCCAGGTCACTCTACTCCTCACTCACCTAATTCCCCTGGGTATGGTTGGTTTCTTCACTGGTTTGAGACAAGTGGTCCCTATTGGTTCCACCCCCCTTTGTAGCCAGACTTCACCACAGGTTCAGTCGGAGTTTAGAGTGAGTCCCTGCTGGTTTGACAGAATTACTCAGACAGTACTTTTACCTCTTTACAGTGTGTTAAATGAATCCAGGAAGGTCTCTCAGCAATTCTCCCAGCAGTGGGAGTGGACAGCAATACTTGGTAAGGTCCTTCCCAGCGTGGGGAATGCCAGTGCTTCCTTTTTATGACTTTTACAAAGACCCAGTCTCCTGGTTTCACTCTGGAGTCTGGTTCAGGCTCAGGACCCTCCTGTTGTGCATTAATCACAGATACAACATTTTTATTATTCAACATTTTTGGCATGTAATCAGCAATGGTCTCAGTCATGTGAGCATCCTCCTTAATGAATGGTTTTAACTCAGGAAGATGATAAGGTCTACCATACAATATTTCAAATGGTGATAGTCTGTTCACACTTGGTGTTATGTGCATGTGTAACATCACTATTGGTAAACATCGCATCCAGGTTTTCCCTGTTTCTGCCATACCTTTCCTGAGCTTTGATTTTATTGTTCCATTTGTTCTTTCCACTAGTCCTGCTGACTGCAGGTGATAGGAACAGTGATATTTCACCTGGATTCCTAATGCTGTAGTAAGATGTTTAATTACCTGGTTTACAAAATGTGTACCATTATCACAGTAGATTTTCTCTGGGATTCCAAATCTGGGAATAATAGTAGTTGTCAGTGTTTTAGCTACTGTTAATGCATCAGGATGCTTTGCTGGAAACACTTCAATCCATTTAGTTAATGCATCAATAGTGATCATTGATGCATAAACTAAATGGATTGAAGTGTTTCTTTCCCTCACAGTTATTTAGTTCAATAAAATCCATGCAAATGTGTTGAAAAGATATTCGGGTAGTGGAAACTTTCCACTATTTCTTGTTACAGTCTGTCCCTGTTTAATTATTTTTCCACATATTTCACATTGTTAATAATTTTTTTTAGAGTAGTTTGTAAAACCATATGTTGTAAACACTATGTTTACTAATCTACCATCCCTCCTGCTGACGTATGCACATTAGCATGCATCAGTACAGCTTCGTATCTAAATAAACTTTTAGCTAACACTACTTTTCATCTTTACATAATTTACACTTTTCTCTTTGTTTTTGTTGTTACCCATGAGTCTTTTCATTTCTAAGCTACACTGTTCTATATGTCTTTATGTATCTGCTCATCAGGATGTTCAACTATAACTGTAGCTTGTAAAGGCAGTGGTTTCTGTGCTGCTGATTTAGCAACTTCGTCAGCTTTACAATTACCAAAAGAAATCATGTCTATTCCTCACATTTGTGTCACACTTACAATTAGTAACCTCTTTAGGTAGCTGCACAGCATCTAACAGCTGTAAAATAAAGTCTTTGTGTGTGATGGGCTTACCAGATGATGTGATCATTCCTCTGTTCTTCCACTGCTGAGCAAACACATATACAGTTGAAAATCCATAATTGTTGTCAGTGTAGATATTAACTACTTCTCCTTTTCCTAATATAGAAGTTTCTGTTAAGGTAATACATCTCACTGCCTGCAATGATAAATGAGATGGTAGTGATTCAGCTTTAAAACATCTTTAAGGGTTACAACAGTATCTCCTGCAGAATTAGATCAGTCTGAGTTTTTTTTTTTTTTTTACAAGATCCATCTACAAACATTGTCATTTCAGCATCTTTATAAGGTGTGTCAGTTTGGTCAACCCTGGGCAACACTCTATTCTCAGTTTCAGCAATACAATCGTGGCCGACCATCCTCAGCTATAGGCATTAATGTAGCAGGATTAAAGGTTGTACATTGCTCACTAGTGAAATGTGGCTGTGAAAGCAATGTAGTCATGCAGGACAGATGTTTAGCTGGTGACATGTATGTGATCTTGTTTTGCAACAACAGGACAGAGACTGCATGTGGAACCTTTAGTGTCAGAGGATGGAACAACTTGACGTTTGCTGAAGCTTGGACTGTCATGGAGGCTGCAATAACAGCTTGAATACACACAGACATTGCTATTGGATCCAATTGGGCAGAATAATAAGCAATAGGCCTGTTTTGTCAGCACTGAAGTCATGTGTCTCTGAAGTCTCTGACCTCTGATCTCTGAGCAGCTTTAGGACTCTCTGACCACTGTCTGGTCTACCTCATACCAACATACATGCAAAAGCTCAAATCTGCTAAGCCTGTAGTGAGAACTGTAAAGAGATGGACCAGGGAAACAGAGCAGGAGCTACAGGCCTGCTTTGAATGCACTGACTGGAGTGTTTTTGAAGCTGCTGCCACAAACCTGGACGAACTCACAGACTCTGTTACATCTTACATCAGTTTCTGTGAGGACATGTGCATTCCTACCCTGACCTTCTTAACATACAACAACGACAAACTGTGGTTCTCTGGAAAACTCAGACAGCTTCGTAAAGCCAAAGGAGATGCCTACAGAAGTGGTGATCGGGTCTTGTATAATCAGGCCAGGAAAACACTGAATAAGGAGATTAGAGCAGCTAAGAGGAACTACTCCAAAAAGCTGGAAAACCAGTTTACAGCTAACGACTCTGCTTCAGTGTGGAGAGGCCTGAGGACAATAACCAACTATAGGACTCCATCCCCCTCCTCAATAGGCAATCAAACCCTGGTGAACGATCTGAATGAGTTCTATTGCAGATTTGAGTCACCCCGCACCCGCTCTGATTGTCCTCCAGAGCAACCATTAACACCTCCAACCATCAACCACCTCTCCCCCACTCCGATACTTCAGACCAGTGTGGACGATGTGTGTCGGCTCTTCAGGAAGCAGAAGAGAAGGAGAGCACCAGGACCAGATGGGGTTTCACCATCATGCCTCAGAACCTGTGCTGACCAGCTGGCTCCCATCTTCTCTCTGATCTTCAACAGATCACTGGAGCTGTGTGAAGTTCACATCCCCAAGAAGCCAAAAATCACGGGACTCAATGACTACAGACCAGTGGCTCTGACATCTGTGGTCATGAAGTCCTTTGAAAGACTGGTGTTGGCCCACCTGAAGAATGTCACTGGACCCTTACTGGACCCCCTGCAGTTTGCCTACCGATCCAATCGGTCCGTGGATGATGCAGTCAATATGGGGCTGCACTACATCCTGAAACATCTGGACAAACCAGGGACTTATGTAAGGATTCTGTTTGTGGACTTCAGCTCGGCATTCAACACCATCATCCCATCACTCCTCCAGAATAAACTCTCCCAGCTCTCCGTTCCTGATGCTACCTGTCAGTGGATTACAAGCTTCCTGAAGGATAGGCAACAGCTAGTGAGGATGGGGAAATTGACTTCTGGCTCCCGCATCACCAGCACCGGCGCCCCCCAGGGGTGTGTTCTCTCCCCACTGCTCTTCTCCCTCTACACAAATGACTGCACCTCCCGTGATTCTTCTGTGAAACTCCTGAAGTTTGCAGATGACACCACTGTCATCGGTCTCATCCAGGACGGTGAAGAGTCTGCATACAGACAGGAGGTGGAGCACCTGGCTTGCTGGTGCAGTCACAACAACTTGGAGCTAAACACGCTCAAAACAGTGGAGATGGCTGTGGACTTCAAGAGAAATGCCCCCACCCACCCCCCTCTCACCATTATGAACAGCACTGTGGCACTAGTGGAGTCATTCAGGTTCCTGGGCACCACCATCTCTCAGGACCTGAAGTGGAACTTCCACATCAACTCCATCACGAAGAAGGCCCAGCAGAGGTCTGGACGGCGCTTCAGAGCTCCAAACATCAAGACAGCCCGGCACCAATGAAGCTTCTTCCCTCAGGCCATCCAACTCTTAAACTCATAGCTCTCCACCATTCCCTCCTACCACCTGCACTATGTCACTGGCAACTTTTGCTCTTTGCACACCACCCAGTTCCCCTTACATTCTGTCTTCAGGTTATCTCTGAATTTTTCTTTAGTTTTTTATAGCATTTGTTTCTGTAGCATTTATGTTTACTGTTTTACCCCTTGTAGCATTTGTCTGTTTGCACTGGAGTACCCCCCCTGTACCTAAACAAATTCCTTGTGTGTGTGTGCTCACACACTTGGCAATAAAGCTCATTCTAATTCTGATTCTGATTCTGATGTGACCATTTTTACAATCAACAGTTTGCATAAAACAGTTTTCATAGTTAGGCAGTCCTAAAACAGAATTCAATTCAATTTCAATTAAATTTTATTTGTATAGCGCCAAATCACAATACAAATCATCTCAAGGCACTTTACAAAAACTAAAACTAAAAACCCAACAATTCCCTTATGAGCAAGCACTTGGCGACAGTGGAGAGGAAAAAACTCCCTTTAACGGAAGGAAAAAACCTCCAGCAGAACCGGGCTCAGTTTGGGCGGCCATCTGCCTCGACCGGTTGGGGTGAGTGGATAGAGCAGAGAGAAAAGAACAGCAACAATAAACAACAAATAGACACTGCAAGTTGGTGGGGCCAGTAACTGCACATCAGCGATAAACAGCTCCAGGACCAGGGACACCTGCAGAAGGTACAGAGAGAGAGAGAGAGAGAGAGGGAGGGAGAGAGCACAAACTAGGGGAGAGAGAGAGCACAAGGTTAGTAACATTCAATGGTGGAATATACATGAGGTGGGAGAGAAGGGGGGGGGGGACCTTATCTGAGGCTAAGAGAAGATCGTTGGTAACTTTCAACAGTGCTGTTTCTGTACTATGATGTGCTCTAAATCCTGATTGGAAATCTTCAAATAGTTCATTCCCGTGTAAGTGGTCTGATAGCTGCTTAGCAACAGCTTTTTCTAGGATTTTAGAAATAAATGGCAGGTTGGATATTGGTCTATAATTAGCCAAGACTCCTGGATCAAGACTAGGCTTTTTGAGTAAAGGTTTGATTACTGCAGTCTTAAAGGCCTGTGGTACGTAGCCTGATACTAGAGATAAATTTACCAAGTCCAATAAAGATGAGTTCATTAATGGCAGGGTGCCTTTAAGCAGTCTAGTCGGGATGGGGTCCAAGAGACACGTTGATGATTTCGATGAAGCAACTACTGATGTAAATTCAGAGAGATCTATAGGAGAGAAGCAGTCTAAACATAACTGAGGTCCTACAGATGATTCAAGAGCTACTGTAGTAAAAGATTCATTTATTGCAGGTATAGGAAGCATCTGCTGAATTTTATCTCTAATAGTTGTGATTTTATTTGTAAAGAAACTCATAAATTTATCACTGCTGAGAGCTAAGGGAACACTGGGCTCAACGGAGCTGTGACTTTTTGTCAGCCTGGCTACAGTGCTGAAAAGAAACCTGGGATTGTTCTTATTTTCCTCTATTAGTGATGAATAGTATGCAGTTCTGGCTTTACGGAGAGCTTTTTTATATGTTAGTAGACTGTTTTTCCAGGCTAGAAAAATTTCCTCTAAGTTTGTGGAACGCCACTTCCTTTCCAGCCTTCGTGATGCCTGCTTTAAGGTACGAACATGTAAATTATACCATGGGGCTAGTCTTCTCTGAATCACTAACTTCTTTTTCAGAGGGGCTACAGAATCAAGCGTTTCACGCAGTGAGGTTACAGCGCTGTCAACAACATGATCAATTTGGTAGGGAGTAGGATTAAGGCAGCTGCCCTCCACTATGTTTATACTTGGCATAGATGCAAATAAAGATGGAATCATTTTCTTAAATTTATTAACAGCGTTGTCGGATAAACATCTGCTGTAGTGGAATTTTCTTCCAGACGCTGCATGATCCATCATTTTAAATTCGAAAGTTATTAAAGAATGATCTGACAAAACAGGATTTGGGGGAAAAACTATTAGATGTTCAATTTCGATGCCATAGGTCAGAACAAGATCAAGGGTGTGATTAAAACAGTGGGTGGGTTTATTAACGTTTTGAATGAAACCAATTGAATCTAATATAGAATTAAA
Organism: Mastacembelus armatus; assembly: GCF_900324485.2. NCBI lineage: Eukaryota > Metazoa > Chordata > Actinopteri > Synbranchiformes > Mastacembelidae > Mastacembelus > Mastacembelus armatus. The sequence continues at coordinate 1,717,951 of NW_022872938.1, forward strand.
TGCAATGCTGAGGCTGTTATTTTCAACATCTACATGAATGTTAAAATCTCCCACTATAATGACTTTATCTGATCTAAGCACTAAATCAGACAGGAAGTCAGGGAATTCAGTTAAAAACTCTGAGTAAGGAACAGGTGGACGGTACAAAATGACAAGTAGAACTGGTTTTTGTGTTTTCCAGTTTGTATGTGAGAGACTAAGAGTGAGGCTCTCAAATGAGTTATAACTGTTCTGAGGATGAAAGTTTAATAATAAGTTTGACTGGAAGATTGCAGCTACTCCTCCACCTCGACCTGTGCTTCGAGGAACATGATAATTTTTATGACTGAGGGGGGTTGATTCATTCAGACTGACATATTCATCCTGCCGTAACCAGGTTTCAGTAAGATAAAGTAGGTCAATTTGGTGATCAGTTATCAAATCATTTACTAACAGAGATTTAGAAGAAAGGGACCTAATATTTAATAATCCACATTTGACAGTTCTGTTTTTCTGTTCAATAAGAGGAGTGGTCTTAATTTTTATTAAGTTTTTATGAATAACTCCTCTTCTGTTAACTTCTGATTTGTTTGATTTATATGTTCGAGGGGCAGACACAGTCTCTATGTGGTTTGAAGGGGGCGGCGGCTCTAAGGAAACTGCAGAGAAGCGTTTTAGACTGAGTCTCTGCATCCCGGTCCCCACCCTGGATTGTCAGGCTTTAGGTCGGCTAATAAACAGATTTCTAGAGATGAGAGCTGCACCATTCAAAGTGGGATGGATGCCGTCTCTCGCTATCAGACCGGGTTTTCCCCAGAAAGTGGCCCAATTGTCTATGAAGCCCACATCGTTTGCTGGACACCACCTAGACAGCCAGCGACGGCGGCTAAACATGTCATCGCTGGTCAGATTGGGGAGGGGTCCAGAGAAAACTACGGAGTCCGACATTAATTTAGCAAAGTTACACACCGACTCAACATTAATTTTAGTGACCTCCGATTGGCGTAATCGGGTGTCATTGCTGCCGACGTGAATAACAATTTTCCCATATTTACGATTAGCCTTAGCCAGCAGCTTCAGATTTGACTCGATGTCGCCCGCTCTGGCCCCAGGAAACATTTGACTATGGTCGCTGGTGTCTCTAGCTTCACGTTTCTGACTATGGAATCGCCAATTATCAGAGTCGGTTTCTCAGCGGGTGTGTCGCTGAGCGGGGAAAATCTATTAGAAACGTGAACAGGCAGGTGATGAGCCGTGGGCTTCTGCTTAGGAGTATGTTTCCTTCGGACCGTCACCCCGCTAACAGACCCTGAGCTCGGTGGCTCCACACCAGCTAACGGGGCTAGGCTAGCTGGCTTTTGTTCGAAGGTGCGGAGCCGCGCTTCCAAATCAGTGATCCTCGCCTCCAAGGCTAACAGAACCTTACACTTAATACAGGTATCATTATCGCTAAAGGAGGCAGAGGAATAACTAAACATGTGGCACACCGAGCAAGAAAGAGAGGGAGAGGGAGAGGCCATGTTAGCTAAGCTAACTAGCTAGCTAAGCTAACCGGTAGGCCAACGAGCGCTAAGTCAGGAAATAGCAACAAACACCGGTCAAAACAGAAAGGTACCCGACCAGCACCGGAATGCAGCAGCCAGTGAACCGTTCAAAGTCTAGCCGGTTCCCAGGTGTGCCAAACCACAGCTAGTCTGCCGCCAGTCTGCAGACGAACCACACAACACACACAACACGACACGCCTGCAAGACAAAAGTGATTCGCTTACCCCAGAAGTGCTGTTCAGGGTCTTTTAAGACCATCAAAGGCTTTTTCTGCAATTTCAGTCATTTTATTTTATCATGAGTTGCCATAGGTGTGTCATAAATCAATTTCAACAATGGACTAGACAACTCTGAATAGTTTGGTATCCATGCTCTGCAGTAGTTTGTCATACCTAAGAAAAACATCATCTGTCTTTTAGGTTGTGGTTTTGGTGCTTTAAGTATAGCTTCTTTTCTGTCTCAGTCTAGAGCTCTCCCTTGCTGTGAAAGGTCGTGACCTAGATATCTAACTAACCGTTGTTTTTTTTTTTACAACTAGTTTGCTCTTACTCACTCTGTGTCCCTGTTCTGCTAGAAACTTAAGCTGGGCTATGGTGTTTGTTTTGCATTGTTCTTGTGTTTCAGAGCATATCAAAATTTCATTTACATACAAATACGTATTTGACTTCTTGCAGGAGGTGAAAACTTAGCTTAGTTAGCAGACATTACTTGGGAAAAGATGGTAGGAGACTCACAATAACCCTGTGGAATCCATGTCCAAGTCCATCTTTTGCCTGAAAACTCAAATGCAAACCAGAATTATCATTGTTTGTCAACTTCAATAGAGAAAAATGCATTTGCCACATCAATGACAGTGAACCACTTTGAGCTGGGCTTGACGTCATTCAGCAGGGTGTGTGGGTCTGGTACCAGTGGAGCTCTAGGTATCTCTGATAATGCCTGCTTTTAGTAATGAGTCAAATACTGGTTTAATTCCTGCAGCAGCCTCAGGTTTTAGTGGATATTGTCTTTGAAAGGGCCTGAAGGTAGCTTTTGGTGTTATTTTAACTGGTTCTACTCCTTTGATTCTCCCTACATCTGCTGCTCCTGTAGACCATAAATATGAGGGAACTTCCTTTAATTGATCTTCTTCCTCTGTTGTTAGAGTGAACACTTCTACTCATTCTTTACACTTAGATGTTTAGCTTTTGTTGTGATTGTACACCAGTTCAACTTTTTGCTATATGTGTCTACAGAGCGGTTGTAGAAAACATGAGGGTCACCTGGGACTGGCTCCCAGGCGGTCCCCACCTCTTCAGCCCTGGTTACAAATGCTCCTAAATCTTTCCACTCAGCTGTTGAAGGTTTAGCAAGTGAAATGTGTGGGCTCACCCACAATTTGAACAGTTTCTCTTCCTCAGGTTGTTGTCCGCATGCTGCTCCTACATCTTTTACTAAAATGTGTTCTTTTGTGGTCAGTCTGAGTTTGTCTGGTGGATTATTAAGAACTGACCTACAAGCTCCTGTGTCACACAGGAATTTTATTTTAACTCATTGCACCAACAATGTCACTTTTGGTTTTCCTTCATACAGCATGAGTTCAGTTACTCCTTCTAAGCTCAAAATGTTAGCTTCAGTCAGATGTGTGTCTCATATGTCTTTATTCTGTTCAGTGTGTGTATTTTGCATCTGACCTTTTTTGCTGTCTAGTCATGCAGAGTATCCTGCTCCTCCCTCCTGGTGCTCAGGGCGTGTCTTTCTCTGTGGGCAGCTCTTAGCCCAGTGTCCTGCTTTTCCACAGACGTCATTACTGTCATTGATGTGGCAAAGTAGTCATGATCAACTATCTGCCGTCTGCCAGGTCTCCGGCCACCACCTCGTCCCCGCCCCCTGCCCCGGCCATCAAGCCATAGCATGTCCCCCTGAAAATAACACTCAGAAACCATTTCATTATAATAGTCAGTGATAAACACTTCAGCTGTTTTTCTAACTTTCTTCTGTGCTTTTGCTCTTTTTTGGAGAACAGTGGCCACAATCACAGCATAATTTTTTGTATCTGTTAGGACACAAGTTTGCCTACCAATCTGATGCTTTCAAATAAAACCTGAAATTTCAGGTTTGAACCCATTAAAGAAGGCATTTCTTAACTGCTGTGCATAAGGCCCATCCCCATTCTGTGCAGCACCTTCAGGTACTGATATTCCACTGTGAGTGTTAAACATCTTTCAGTCTGTTAAAATAAGTCAGCACTCCCTCACTATCTTCTGCATAAGGAGATTGAGGCCAAGGCACAGGATCAGAAGGAGCTGTGGGAGGAAATATTGCTCCACCAACAGCACCCTCTTCTCCCTGGGCATAGGGAGGAAGCTAAGCCAGTGGTGGATTATTAGGATGAGGAGGTGGTCTACAGCATGACATTGTTTGTTCAACTGTAAATTCAACAGTTTGCCCTAAATACAATGTTGGTGAAGAGGCTTTTACCTGTTTTTCTATTTGCTTCTGTCTCTTTTCTCCTTCCTTTCTCTCTCTCCCTCTCTGTCACTCTAACTTTCTTTAACCACATTAAACTTTAACCATATCTTCTGCTGCAAACAGCCCTTCTTTTCTCTGATCCTTCTGATTTCCCTTAGTCTTACTTTTTATGTCCTTCACTAAGTTTCTACAGTCCTCAGTTTAACTTCCCCAAAAAACCATATTTATTTTTCCACTCTCCTAATTTTTCTATATTTTTAGGATCTTTTTGATGCATCAATTTTGTGTCACCGGTGACTAGTTCTTCTAATTTAGTATTCTTATTACCCATTTTATTATTTTATTTTATTTTTTTATATATATTCAGTTACTATTTGTTTTTACTCACTGCTACTCATTTATTTATTTATTATTTATTTATTATTATTATAATTATTGTAGGCCTACACTTATTATTTTAACAGGCTCCTTACCCCCCCTTTTTTGTTTTTTAAATTATTTTAATTACTGTTATTGTTTAGTTACTGATCTGATTGGAGGAGATGGAGCAGCTGTTTAACTCACTTTATGTCACATTAATTATTTCTATGTTTTTATATTCTTTTTATGGTACCAATATTCTGTTTTGGCCTTATGCTCAAAAGCACTATCGACGCGCACCGGGGCTCCTTTCTGTTCCGGGTCCCCCACAGACCACGGGGTTAGTTTACTTTGGGTCTCCCACAGACCACGGGTTCATCCCGAGTTTCTGATTTCCTGAAAGCCCTGCTCAGTTTTACCCAAATCTAACACTATCACTTGGGATTGCTACATCTACCACTACGACTTTCTTCTGCTGTTTGTCCACGACTACTACAGTGGGTACGGAAAGTATTCAGACCCCTTTACATTTTTCAGTCTTTGTGTCATTGCAGCCATTTGCCAAAATCAAAAAAGTTCATTTTATTTCTCATTAATGTACACTCAGCACCCCGTCTTGACAGAAAAAAACAGAAATGTAGAAATTTTTGCAAATTTATTAAAAAAGAAAAACTGAAATATCACATGGTCATAAGTATTCAGACCCTTTGCAGTGACACTCATATTTAACTCACATGCTGTCCATTTCTTCTGATCCTCCTTGAGATGGTTCTGCTCCTTCATTGGAGTCCAGCTGTGTTTAATTAAACTGATTGGACTTGATTAGGAAAGGCACACACCTGTCTATATAAGACCTTACAGCTCACAGTGCATGTCAGAGCAAATGAGAATCATGAGGTCGAAGGAACTGCCCAAGGAGCTCAGAGACAGAATTGTGGCAAGGCACAGATCTGACCAAGGTTACAAAAGAATTTCTGCAGCACTCAAGGTTCCTAAGAGCACAGTGGCCTCCATAATCCTCAAATGGAAAAGGTTTGGGACGACCAGAACTCTTCCTAGACCTGGCCGTCCAGCCAAACTGAGCAATCGTGGGAGAAGAGCCTTGGTGAGAGAGGTAAAGAAGAACCCAAAGATCACTGTGGCTGAGCCCCAGAGATGCAGTAGGGAGATGGGAGAAAGTTCCACAAAGTCAACTATCACTGCAGCCCTCCAGCAGTCGGGGCTTTATGGCAGAGTGGCCCGACGGAAGCCTCTCCTCAGTGCAAGACACATGAAAGCCTGCATAGAGTTTGCCAAAAAACACATGAAGGACTCCCAGACTATGAGAAATAAGATTCTCTGGTCTGATGAGACCAAGATTGAACTTTTTGGCGTTAATTCTAAGTGGTATGTGTGGAGAAAACCAGGCACTGCTCATCACCTGCCCAATACAATCCCTACAGTGAAACATGGTGGTGGGAGCACCCTTTAAACCACATAGAGACTGTGTCTGCCCCTCGAACATATAAATCAAATAAATCAGAAGTTAACAGAAGAGGAGTTATTCATAAAAACTTAATAAAAATTAAGACCACTCCTCTTATTAAACAGAAAAACAGAACTGTCAAATGTGGATTATTAAATATTAGGTCCCTTTCTTCTAAATCTGTTCGTAAATGATTTGATAACTGATCACCAAATTGACCTACTTTATCTTACTGAAACCTGGTTACAGCAGGATGAATATGTCAGTCTGAATGAATCAACCCCCCTCAGTCATAAAAATTATCATGTTCCTCGAAGCACAGGTCGAGGTGGAGGAGTAGCTGCAATCTTCCAGTCAAACTTATTATTAAACTTTCATCCTCAGAACAGTTATAACTCATTTGAGAGCCTCACTCTTAGTCTCTCGCATCCAAACTGGAAAACACAAAAACCAGTTCTACTTGTCATTTTGTACCGTCCACCTGTTCCTTACTCAGAGTTTTTAACTGAATTCCCTGACTTCCTGTCTGATTTAGTGCTTAGATCAGATAAAGTCATTATAGTGGGAGATTTTAACATTCATGTAGATGTTGAAAATAACAGCCTCAGCATTGCATTTAATTCTATATTAGATTCAATTGGTTTCATTCAAAACGTTAATAAACCCACCCACTGTTTTAATCACACCCTTGATCTTGTTCTGACCTATGGCATCGAAATTGAACATCTAATAATTTGTCCCCCAAATCCTGTTTTGTCAGATCATTCTTTAATAACTTTCGAATTTAAAATGATGGATCATGCAGCGTCTGGAAGAAAATTCCACTACAGCAGATGTTTATCCGACAACGCTGTTAATAAATTTAAGAAAATGATTCCATCTTTATTTACATCTATGCCAAGTATAAACATAGTGGAGGGCAGCTGCCTTAATCCTACTCCCTACCAAATTGATCATGTTGTTGACAGCGCTGTAACCTCACTGCGTGAAACGCTTGATTCTGTAGCCCCTCTGAAAAAGAAGTTAGTGATTCAGAGAAGACTAGCCCCATGGTATAATTTACATGTTCGTACCTTAAAGCAGGCATCACGAAGGCTGGAAAGGAAGTGGCGTTCCACAAACTTAGAGGAAATTTTTCTAGCCTGGAAAAACAGTCTACTAACATATAAAAAAGCTCTCCGTAAAGCCAGAACTGCATACTATTCATCACTAATAGAGGAAAATAAGAACAATCCCAGGTTTCTTTTCAGCACTGTAGCCAGGCTGACAAAAAGTCACAGCTCCGTTGAGCCCAGTGTTCCCTTAGCTCTCAGCAGTGATAAATTTATGAGTTTCTTTACAAATAAAATCACAACTATTAGAGATAAAATTCAGCAGATGCTTCCTATACCTGCAATAAATGAATCTTTTACTACAGTAGCTCTTGAATCATCTGTAGGACCTCAGTTATGTTTAGACTGCTTCTCTCCTATAGATCTCTCTGAATTTACATCAGTAGTTGCTTCATCGAAATCATCAACGTGTCTCTTGGACCCCATCCCGACTAGACTGCTTAAAGGCACCCTGCCATTAATGAACTCATCTTTATTGGACTTGGTAAATTTATCTCTAGTATCAGGCTACGTACCACAGGCCTTTAAGACTGCAGTAATCAAACCTTTACTCAAAAAGCCTAGTCTTGATCCAGGAGTCTTGGCTAATTATAGACCAATATCCAACCTGCCATTTATTTCTAAAATCCTAGAAAAAGCTGTTGCTAAGCAGCTATCAGACCACTTACACAGGAATGAACTATTTGAAGATTTCCAATCAGGATTTAGAGCACATCATAGTACAGAAACAGCACTGTTGAAAGTTACCAACGATCTTCTCTTAGCCTCAGATAATGGACTTGTTTCGATACTTGTCCTCCTAGACCTTAGTGCAGCATTCGACACCATTGACCACAACATCTTATTACAGAGACTGGAGCATGTGATTGGTATCAGAGGAACAGCGTTAAAGTGGTTCCAATCCTATTTATCGGACAGATTCCAGTTTGTTCATGTCCATGATGAACCTTCCACACGAACAAAAGTTAGTTATGGAGTTCCACAAGGTTCTGTGCTAGGACCGATTCTGTTCACCCTGTACATGCTTCCTTTAGGATATATCATTAGGAAGCACTCTATTAATTACCACTGCTATGCGGATGACACTCAGTTATATCTATCTATTAAACCTGTTAGCACAAACCAGTTAACCAGACTTCAAGCCTGTCTAGCTGACATAAAGGCTTGGATGACCAGTAACTTTTTACTTTTAAACTCGGAGAAAACAGAAGTCATTATATTTGGGCCAAAAAATCTCAGAAATAACTTTTCTAAAATTATAGCTACTCTAGATGGCATAGCCCTGGCCTCCAGCACTACTGTAAAAAACCTTGGAGTTATTTTTGACCAGGACATGTCCTTTAACTCACACATAAAACAAATTTCTAGAACTGCATTCTTTCACCTGCGCAACATTTCCAAAATTAGGAACATCCTGTCTCAAAATGATGCAGAAAAACTAGTCCATGCGTTTGTTTCCTCAAGGCTAGATTACTGTAACTCATTACTATCTGGATGTCCTAATATCTTAATAAAAAGCCTCCAATTAATCCAGAATGCCGCAGCCAGAGTCCTGACAGGAACTAGCAAGAGAGATCATATTTCTCCTATATTGGCTTCTCTTCATTGGCTCCCTGTAAAATATAGAATAGAATTTAAAATCCTTCTTCTCACATACAAATCCCTTCATAATCAAGCTCCTTCATACCTTAAAGACCTCATAGTACCATATTATCCCAATAGACCACTTCGCTCTCAGAGTGCAGGCCTACTTGTGGTTCCCAGAGTTCTCAAAAGCAGAATGGGAGGCAGAGCCTTTAGCTATCAAGCTCCTCTCCTGTGGAACCAGCTCTCAGCCTGGGTTCAGGAGGCAGACACACTCTGTACTTTTAAGGCTAGACTTAAAACCTTCCTCTTTGACAAAGCATATAGTTAGGGCTGGCTTCAGGCAACCCTGAACCATCCCTTAGTTAGTTATGCTGCTATAGGCCTAGACTGCCCGAGGACCATCGGTGCACTGAGCTCCCCTACCCTACCCCCCCCCTTCTCTCCCACCTCATGTATATTCCACCATTGAATGTTACTAACCTTGTGCTCTCTCTCTCCCCTAGTTTGTGCTCTCTCCCTCCCTCTCTCTCTCTCTCTCTCTGTACCTTCTGCAGGTGTCCCTGGTCCTGGAGCTGTTTATCGCTGATGTGCAGTTACTGGCCCCACCAACTTGCAGTGTCTATTTGTTGTTTATTGTTGCTGTTCTTTTCTCTCTGCTCTATCCACTCACCTCAACCGGTCGAGGCAGATGGCCGCCCAAACTGAGCCCGGTTCTGCTGGAGGTTTTTTTCTTCCGTTAAAGGGAGTTTTTTCCTCTCCACTGTCGCCAAGTGCTTGCTCATAAGGGAATTGTTGGGTTTTTAGTTTTAGTTTTTGTAAAGTGCCTTGAGATGATTTGTATTGTGATTTGGCGCTATACAAATAAAATTGAATTGAATTGAATTGAATGTTGTGGGGGTGTTTTTCAGCTGCAGGGACAGGACGACTGGTTGCAATTGAAGGAAAGATGAATGTGGCCAAGTACAGAGATATCCTGGAAGAAAACCTCTTCCAGAGTGCTCAGGACCTCAGACTGGGCCGAAGGTTCTCCTTTCAACAGGACAATGACCCTAAGCACACATCTAAAATAACAAAGGAGTGGCTTCGGAACAACTCTGTGACCGTTCTTGACTGGCCCAGCTAGAGTCCTGACCTAAACCCAATTGAGCATCTCTGGAGAGACCTGAAAATGGCTGTCCACCAACGTTCACCATCCAACCTAACAGAACTGGAGAGGATCTGCAAGGAAGAATGGCAGAGGACCCCCAAATCCAGGTGTGAAAAACTTGTTGCATCATTCACAAGAAGACTCATGGCTGTACTAGCTCAAAAGGGTGCTTCTACTCAATACTGAGCACAGGGTCTGAATACTTATGACCATGTGATATTTCAGTTTTTTTTAATAAATTTGCAAAAATTTCTACATTTCTGTTTTTTTTCTGTCAAGATGGGGTGCTGAGTGTACATTAATGAGAAAAAAAATTAACTTTTTTGATTTTGGCAAATGGCTGCAATGACACAAAGAGTGAAAAATGTAAAGGGGTCTGAATACTTTCCGTACACACTGTATGCCCGGTTGGTTAGCCATCACCTATTTGTCAGTCTGTATCTGGAAGTTCCAAAGGATCTTAGCTCGGTCATTCTCCACCACCTTTGGAGGTGGACCTTTCAGTCCAGCTTTTTCCAGCCTTCTGTCAGTGGTACATACAGTGCAGGGGTTTGTCCGGACATGAGGCCAATTCATCCCAGAGCTCTTTCCATTTCAGCTCAGTCTTGCCACCTTTAGACCAGCACAGGGAGTCTGTAGCATTCCCAGAAACCATCATGCTCCTGAGATGCAACTTCCCCATATGGGGACATTTCATTGACTTTAGCTTTATCCACATTGAACAAATCACAAGGTTTTTGTTGCATTTTTTGTTTTTGTGCAGTTATGTTCAGGCACTGAGTTTTATGCTGTAAGAAACACATGACTTTAATGGTCTATGTTCCAGTTCAAAGTCTATGCTTAGCTTTTATACGTCTGTATTTGTACCAGGGCCTACTAACCCCAAATAGTTAGGAGACATTAGAAAATGCATACAAAAGCAAAGCTTATGTCTTAGGAGTCATTGCCAGGGCCATGTTCATTGTACTGAGTTGTTCAGATCAGACTGGTAATGTTTTGACTTGGGTATGGATTTATTGGTTTGTTAAAGCCACCTTTTGGAACAACATGGATTTAAGTTCAGTGGTCAATGTCTCTAAATTTAAAATATCTTGACCAACTCGGCAATTCAGGATGAAAAAATTTTCAGATACAATTAGCTCATTTAATTACAATAAATAATAGAAATCACTACAATATCTTGATGTAACATCAGTTTAATTATTTATGCTTATGAATACTGATATAAAACAAGTGCACATTTAAAAAACAATCCAGATACTGTGGACAAATAAAGTCAATTAACAGATATTGACTACTACAACACTAGTGGAACAAGAACTGAATTTGATGCTAAAATGGGCATTTGTCTTTAACACTACAACTTAAATGATTAACTGCATGACTTACAATGAGAAACTGTTTAAATTTATCTTATGAATATCCCTTAATATCATGGCCCAAACACATTCACTGGAATATATTTTAACAGTGAACACACTGAACACAATAGCTGCAGAAGTAAAATACAGAAACACATAAAATGAGAGGTATCCCTGAATCTGTTGCTCGAGTGCATCCTGGGAAGGCTACCCATTTTATGTAGCCTACTGACAATCACACGATTGGCCCATGAAATGATTGTTGATTAAACGTAAGTGCAAAGTGTCACTGTATTAAGCATTCTGCTTCCAAAAGACCAAGTTAACTGGATGACAAGGTTTTTGTTTTTTGTCTAACTTCAGTATGCTAGCCTGAAGAACATGCCTCAAATCAGTGGGGTTAAGATCTTTATTGTAAATCCAGCCTTCAAACATCATTGTACATTTTTATTAAATCAAGAGTTACAGCAACAACAGAAACAGGCCCCATGTGGACTTGAGCAGTGCTTCCTAAACTGAGCTGCTCGGTCCCCTCATTTCCTGGTGGGGGGGGGGGGGGGGATGAAAATAGATATAATGTAGTATGAGTTACTTGATTTTCTAAAGGTTCAGAGAAGAAGTAAGAGAGGCGGCTCTGTTGTGAGGTTTTACTGGTCTATGTCTGTGGTAAAAGCATTTAGGAACCTCTGGTCTTATGTGAGAAAAACAGGAAGACTGGTCCGAGCTTCACAGAGCAAGCAGCAAAAACATCAAAGCAGAACAATTGAAAATACATTTCTTATTCTTCTTTCAACATTGAGAGATCCCCTTCATTCAGCTATGATTTGACTCAAAACAAGCAAATATCTCATTGTAGTACAGTGAAATATGACATTGACAAAAGGAAAAACTTTTGTCATTAAAAAACTTTCAAACTGTCTTATCTGTTTTACAGGCTACCATCATGACACAGACTGCAAAATAAATGAAATAAGAATCAAGAGATTCTGTACTTACTAAATGTTACTAAATGCCACCTAGTATGAAATCAAGATAATTTCTGAAGACAAATTTGATGTCAGGTATTTTGCAGTGATGGTAACAGCCTGAGTCTCAACAAAATAAGAACTGTTACAAAAAAAAAAAAAAAAAAAAAAAAATTTTAGAGAATGAAATGGCAAAAATGCCATTTTCTCAACATCAGAAGGTACAAATCTAACAATGCTCCAGATGTTCACCTTTAACATGATGCTGATGATCAGTCTACTCTGGTTTTCCTATTTAACTACATGTAGGCAGCAATAGAAACCTGTCTGCATCATCATCATCAGCCTGTGCCATCCCAAAACAGACAGTGCTCCTCTTTTTTTTTTTTTAAACCTATACAAAATGCACTTAAAGTTCTCCAAACAAAAATGATGAAAAACAAACTGGAAAAAATTGACACGTACTGTATATTAATAAACTGTTTATTAAACTGTAATATGATTAGCTGAGGCCAATCTAAATAAAACTTTTCTTGCGATGCATCAGCTCTAAACATCCCAGTTGTATCAAGTGTTCAGATCTGAAATAGAAGAGAAAAACTTTTGTCATTGAGTGTTTTAGAAAAGTTCGTTACATAACTGAACATTACTGGGGTTTCTGTTTAGTCCCTAAAAGCTGACTATTGAATTAGGAGCAGATTATCTATTGTAAGATTGATCTCCCTAAGAGATAAGAGGAATAGTTCAATGTCCTTGACTTTTGGGCTGTTGGTTGACTAAAGTAAGATGTTTGGAAATACCTTAACCGGTATCTTAAATTATAACTGTATTATAAAATATAAATTTGTTCTAAATAGCCATCCCTCCTCCAAGGAAATAGAAGGGACTTACATCATCAATGTCCTCATCATCATCACCGATGTCATCAAACTGGATTTCGTCGTCATCTCCAGGCCCGAAGGTGTCCGTCTCATTTATTTTGGCTGAAAGAACAAAGAGCGTTAAAATGAACATAGCATAACAGTTTCTCAATCAAAAATGCATAATATTTCTACTATATCTTTGTAGTAAAAAATTCAAAGAATTACTAATTAAGTTTGTGTGTCCGATTCTTTTTCTAGTCAAAGTTACCTATTGACCCCTCTGAATGTCTACACATACCAATGTCATAATCCAACCCAGCTCTGTGATGTACAAGATCCTATGCTTCGAATTGCTGAAGCCAAATGAGTGCACACCAGCACTTTGAAATGTTCAAGTTCATTTATTTATATAGCACCAAACTCAAAATCATCTCAAGGCACATAGTAAGGTCAAGACCTTACAGTATTAGACAAAAACCCAACCAATCTCTCTGGAGCACACACTTTGACAGTGGGGAGGAAAAACTCCCTTTAACGGAAGAAACCTCCAGCAGAACCAGGCTCAGGTTGGGCGGCCATCTGCCTCGACCGGTTGGGGTGAGTGTAGAGGGGAGAGAGACAACAGGCGCAACAATAAAAGCAGACAGTTGGATCTGTTCCATCCACTGATCTACCATTAGTATACACTGAAACTGTATACACATTCAAGGATTTGAACACCGTTTTATAAATTTCAGCGTTCAGGTCTTTGATTGCAATTGCCTGTGGCATCTGGTGGAGGATCCTTGATCCATCGGTGAGAATTCTCAGTCTTCATCTCCTAGTGTCACAGTCTCATCTATCCAGGCTGAATAAACAGCTAGACACTAGAGTTTACACCACACAATAAATCCTTAACTTATTTCACTACAGTGATGTTCAAATTCAGGATCCACAACTGTAACGCTTACATGACGTGCAATAAGGCTGCACAACAATGAGGGAAGAAAAAAAGTCTGACTTTACAAATGCAATTTATGTTGCAATAATACAAATATGCAAGAAACACCACTAAAACATCTGGTTTCTCTCAACATGGCTTTCTCTGTAGCATTTTTTTCTCCTGAGTCTATCCAGGAACCGGAGTGTCAGTTTGCTGCTTTTAAGAAAGGCAACAGAAACAACTCACTTGTGACTGGAAAAATCGTCTCATCTCACATATTTAACTTCCCCACAATATATTAAAATAATTTGGCTTCAAGTTTGTATTCAACATCCTTTATCTTAACATACTGAAACAAATGTATATGTGATACAAAAAGACAATTTATTATTTTAGTCAGTTACATTAAAAAAAAAAAAAAAAAAAAAAAGTGCTAGATTCAAACATTTCTTTAATTTGGTCAGCAAGTCAAAACGTTAACTTTGCACCCTGAGCGCAACTCTTCCTTTTGTAGCAAGAAAAATGATGCAACATGACACGTTAGTCGCAAAACATACTTCACACAAACAAATTCAGATGCATCGAGCTGTGCAAAGCTGGTTTTGTGCATCGTTGCACTCCTGAGTTTGTTGCCTAACACACTAGTGCAGTGTAACTCACCATGCTCTGGAAGCTCTCCGTAGGCTTTCAAACTGCGAGCCTCATCTGCGTTGTACTTGAGGATGACATCAGCTTTGTTATCCTGAAACAGAGGTTGTGCTGTTGTAGTGTTTAGGTCAATACATGTTAAGTCTCATTATGGCATCAGAAAGGCTCTGAAGCAAAACAAGTATTGCCAAGTGAACATAACCAGACATCCCAAACCCCAGAGCATCTTCCCCCTTTAATAGCATCACATTAGGCAAAAATGGGCAACACGCCGACTGTGCAGACAAAGCCTGATGCTCGTTAAATATGGTAAACAGTGCTGAAGACTTTTTGAACAAAAACATCACAAGAAGAGTGTGTTCATTGAAGACTAGAGGACAAGATAGGGCTGTCACTTTTTTAAATTTTCAACATTCATAACACCGTGGAAAAAAAATATTTGTTTGAAATCAAGGACCTTGGAGCGCTCTGATTAATTTACTCATTTTAATAGTGACAACTGTAGGTCTGAGTGCAATGAGCCATTCGCCCGTAGAAGCTAATTTCTGAATTCTCTATAAACTTAACCTTTTGTATGCCCTAAACTAGTACAGTGGCAAGAAACAGTTTGTAAACACCTATACATTTATGTATTTTTATTATATTTTGTTGGTTTTATCAATTCAAATGGATCACAAATCACACAAAATCAACAATTCATTTTTAAGCATATTCGAGCACACCAAAAAAAAACCCCTTTGCAGTAATAACTGCCTGACAAATCTTTCTGATCAGAAAAGATCAGTTTCTGATCATTCTTCCGATCAGTTTCTGCAGATATTCAGGTATGATTTCCTCCCAGGCCCTCTAAAGCAATTTACAGAGATCTGCTGTGCTGGTTGTGCAGTCTTCCCGAACTCTTTGGCCCCACTTCTCCCACACCAGCTTGATGGGGTTCAAATCCAGCAACTGAGCTTGCCAAATCATTACTGAGAATCTAGTCATCTAGAGTCCAATTTTTGTGCATTTTGGCCCACTGCAACCTTTTCTTCCAATTTGCTGGGGGTTTTTCTTGGCAACTCTACCCATTCAGTCAGCTGACCTGAGTCTCTCGTGCACAGTGTCTCTGCACACTGGTTTTTCTTGTTTTATTCAACACCACAGCCAATTCAGGAGCAATGACATCTGTTTCTCAAGGACTCTTGTAAGTAAGTGCATGTCTTCTTGGGCAAATGTGCACTTGGGACTTCCAGTCTGTCTTTTGTCCTAACTAAATTCAGTTTTAGCCTTTCTCTGCAGACTATAGTGTTGACCTTTTTAAAGATATTTTAGTTTATTAGCTATATCTCAGAGAATAACATTCCTTTCGTTTTTGTTTGGCCATTTTTAGTTCTAATTTACACTGAAAATGACAGGTCACTCTATGGATGAAGAGCCAAATATAAACTCAAATTGCCGGCTGACTAGTCATTAACTTACTTTAAAAATTATTTTAACAATCAGGAGGTCATGCATGATCAATTTAAGAGCATACACACGAGTTTCTGGAAAAACAAAGATGCAAAGCAAAAGTTTAACACTGGTTACATACCAATGAGAGTTGTTTTATAAGAGGTCATCTTTGAAGTTTTAGATGGTTTATCTAATGATTAAATTGTTAAAGATGAATGAAAACATTTTTTGTGTTTTGGTATTCATTTTTATACATTTCAGTGTAAACATCCAATAAAGTCTTGGTGTTTTCAAGCGTTTTCTTGCCAGTGTACGTTTGTTACAAGACAATAGGGGAGACTAGCAAACAAGAACATACCAATTTATCAACATTGAAGCATCTCCAACACAACACATGTGTTTCAGGTTCTACTGTGTAGACAGTAAAATTACCAACAAAGCTACAACAAATCTGAAGACTCACCTTGCAATCTTACCACTAAGTCAATCAGACAGATTAAGATTACTACCCCTACTCAAATTCAGAAAGACACCTGCCAGAAGCTCATAAAAATGCCAGAAAATGCCAAGATTCATTTGCATATTGGTATTGTTTCAGGATAGTGGTTTCAGGATTCATTGATGAAACTGGAGCCCAGATATAAAAGACAACAATTTCAAGATATATACCACAGTTGTACGACATCACACAAGAAAACAAAACTAGACTCAAGGGTAGGACACTGACCACAGGCGGATGCACATGTTGACTACACATGCCAACTGCATTACAGAGTCATGGAAACTACATGCTGTGTACTACAGACCTGAGAGGAAGGAACATAGCTGCCCATGTTGCAAATGCATTTACGCGTAGTGTGCATCTGCAGCACTCTGCTTGAATTTGATCTCTTTTATGAAGCAACTGTAGCTGTCACCACAGACAATGTGGCTGAACTATGCAAACGCCAAACACACTTTAGGGTTAGTGTCAGGCCCACATTCAGAACCTGGTAGCACGCAAGGGACCTGAGGCAAAGCAAGCTGCAGCTCGTTATGGAAGATCTCCATCAAAACTAGACGAAAATCAGGAGCTCCTTTGATTTAAAAAAAAAAAAAAAAAAGAAAAAAGAAAAAAAAGAAGACTAATGACAAACCATCAACAGACGGGATACCACCTACGACATTTGTCACAAGCCACAGGCAGCAGCGGCGACTGTCATTTTTTTTTAAGTGAAGAGGTCCCATACATTCATGTTGTGACAAGACTGATGACATGAATGGCCTCATTCATGTTTCCAGGACACAGCTGGGGAAGAACCACTGTTTTTGAACACCTGGACAGCGGTGTGATCGGTCAACCTCGATGATGTCAATGCATTGCAGAAAAGGTCAAACTAAATCCAACTTTTTAGACACGCAGAGTTGTGCACTTTTGCTAGAGTCCCGTGTGATGCTGATGTTGGCCGTAGTCAGCACAATCCCCCATAACAATGAATGGGAAGGCCTGGGTTTTTTCCTACATCTAGTGAAACTCAGTATGAACAAGGTCATGTGGATTCAGAGTTAAAGCCATAATAAATACTATGAGGATGATGCTTTTCTTAAAATTAGGAAGACATGCTTGCACACAAACAAAATGATACATGAATGGATAGAACTCTTGTCCACACAAAAGCACTGGGGATTTTCTATTTCTTTTTGATAAGGATCACACACAAACCAAAGTGTAGGAGACACATCAGTAGAGACCAGCAGTGTGAGGTTGCCCAAAACATCTCAAGTAGCCCAAGTCTGAGGCTACAGAGGCTTAGACTATAATTAGAAATGCTACTTAGACACCGAAACAACTTTTATGTTTTTTTTTTCCTTGAAAAAGGCTGTTTTTGCTAAAAGCAATGTATACTCTGGTGGGACTTATAGCTCAGAAAATACGGTAAATAAATAACTGAATTGGACAGACATCACTGCCCTGTATAACAAAAGGACAGAGTTGACTATACAAAGCTACTTTCAAGTGTGCAGTACACTTCTCAAAATTTTATAACTGTGATGGCATCAACCATTTTTAACGCAGTTGTCTGCTGAGACAGTGATATCACAGCAGCAAAGAAAAACTAGACAAGCTGATAAAAAGTCTAGCTCTGTTCTGTTGTGCTCCCTGGACTCAGACTCATGAACACCACATCCCACCCCCTACATGACACCCTGAGCACTTTGAGCATCAACTTTAGTGACAGGCGGCTACACCCATGGTGTGTGAAGGAGCTACTGCAGGTCCTTTGCACCTGCTGCCATCAGACTCTGCAACTGTCACTATATTTGTCATTGCTCACCTCTGTATTCATGTTCATACAGAATGACATCATCTGACGGCTGACCTTCTTTATCAGTTTTTCTCACATATTTGTACACGTTGTAGTCTGATGTTTTTCCATATCCTGTTTTATTGTCATTTTATGATTACTGCTGTAACACCTACATTTCCATTTCAATCTCACAATGCTCAATTTCCCAAAATTACCTACCTGAGCTCCAGCACACATCCAAAATCAGAAGAACTCATGGCTGAGTAATACCATGCAAAAAAGGATGAAAACACCTTAAATGACCAGAGCACAGTCACACAGTGAACTGACATCCAGGCAGGTGGTTTACCTGATCTGGTGTGTTATTTTGATTCGGAGAAGGCTGCATATTCCTTGTGATTTCCCTGAGAGTCATCTGGTTTATGATCATTGTAATGACTGTTTTACACAAGCTCACTGTCTGTGAACATATACATACATAATGTACTCGCACAAAAATGACTGTATTGTGTTTACCATTTAGCAGCATCTTCATTATTTTGCATGGTCTGTGATGTTCTCGGTATTGACCATCTAAATCAGGGGTATTCAACTAAAATGTAAAGAGGTCCAGTTAGAGAAAACTTCTTGAAGCAAAGGTCCGGAAGATCATAATGTCTAACTAGTTAGTGCGATATATATTTAAGTAGCCTAGTAGTTTTATCAACATCTGCATGTAATGAATACCTGACTGTCAAATCAAATGAATTCAGTACAATTCAAAAACTTTCTGACAATATTTATTGTCATGTAACACACAACTGAACATATATGTATAATGTTCTCTCATTAACTAAGTTCTCGCTCTTTCTCCGTCTCACTTTACAGTTTCTCTCTCTTTGTTTTCTACATGTATCGCTCTCTTTCTTTTTCTTTGTACTGTCTTTTCATGCATTGTTGCCAACTCGTCAGTAAGGAAAGTAGCTATTGGCACATGGCTGTAATTGTGATGGACGCTTTTGCCAACTTCAGAAATGGAAAGTAAGAGACAATTGTGATTCCTTATAAGAAATAAGGGACAGAATAAGGGACACTCAAAATATTTGTACTGTGCCATATAATGTAGCATGACGGCCTGCAGTTAATAAGTTCTCAGAACTAAATACATTTGCCTTGCTGTAAATGACTGAGGCTGTTTGAGTCAAATGCAGTGATTTATTTTAGACAATTTACTATTTACTTTATTTTTAGACATTTTACTTTTTATTTTATTTTTTTATTATGCCATGCATAGTACAGATCACGCACATACATGATCGCACGCGCGATTCATTTGCAGTCGGGACGGGGAGGCGTGAACACTTCCTGCTGTGACTGCAGCTGGGAGGGAGGGACTGCTGCGAGAGGACTGGGCCGCCTGTGAAGGCTTTGTGACGGGGGAGGGGCCCGCGGCTGCAGCTGATTTGCCGTCTTACTGCGGCAAATTGAGAAGTGTAAGAACGGTGCAGTACAGACACAGAGTCTCCAAAAGTCTCAAGTAACACCAGAAAAAGTCGCCAGATTTGTCGCTAGTCGCTTTAAAAAAAAAGTGTCGCTAGAGGGGTCTGAATACTCGCTAAATATAGCGATAAAGTCGCTAAGTTGGCAACACTGTTTTCATGTGTAACTTGCCTCTAGCGCTGTTTACACTGTAGAGTCGTAATATTTACCGCCTAGGATGCACAGACTTGATTGGCTGAGTGGTATCACGTGGGATGGCGCAACTCGCATGCAATTGGTCTGTGCGTTTCCACTACTGTAAAGTCTAAAAAAACTGCTCCGGTGGAAATAGAAGCGCCCCGTTAGGTTTTAAATCACAATCTTCTGTTTTAGCTGTACGTCCGGGTCCGTATGTTGCGGCTTCTGGGTCCGCCTGTTAGTGACCTCTGATCTAAATGCTTCGTATGCAATAAACCCCGATATATTTTCATACCTGAAGCAAACACACTCCAAATTACCTTCAATGCATTTTTATTCTACTGGAGTAGAAGTCATGCATGGAAGGGGGGAAAAAAAAAAAAACATACGTCATATAGCATGAAATTGGCACCATTTTGAAAAATACTGTGATACAAACTTTTGGTCATACTGCCCAGCACTAACTGATAGTGTTGTATTGTTGTGCTTCATTAACACTACAACATATTTAGTAGAGCTGCAGTTCAGAGTCTGTAGAACAGGTTCAACAGCATCAGTGTTACTGACTTATTTGGCTTATTAGCTTTGAGTAGGAAGAAGTAAAAGTGTGGATTTTTTTCAAAGCACTATTTTTTTTTCAAATCTCATTGGTGTATTGTATTTCAAAATTCTCCCAGATGTTGTTGAACCATAAAATCCAAGCTTTTTAATGCAGGAACTCAAGACAAAAACTGTCTAAGACTTAAACCAGTGTTTAGGCTAACCCCACTAGCCATTTTAACAAGAATAGCTGGTGTCTGGTAACAGGATGCATCAACTAAATGGAAATTTTAGAAGTGCATTCAGCTAACATTTCACAGAAAAAAAAAAAAAAAAAAAAAAAAAAAATGATTTGCAAAGTGTAAATAACTTTGTTCCACTGTCACAGTCACCACTGGAAGCAAACCAGGACCCATAAAATGAGCTTTTGCTGACATAGATTGACATTTTTGTAAAATTGCTTTTAGTAGATAATAAAAACATATGATTCTTAAAAACTAATTTAAATAAATACAGTGAACTACAAACACTTAAGAGTCTGGCTGAAGGAGACTACAATTAGGTTTCAGCACCCCTGACTGATTGTAGTTTAAAAGTTGCAATTTGTACAATGGCTAACAGACTTTTTTCTCCACTAAATGCAGAATATAGAGAGCTATAAATATCCACATAAGATCAAATAAAGACAGGAATTGTTTGATTTGACTGGTACAGGACGACTGAAAATTCAAATGTACTACTACTAATACCATTATTACAAATATTTTGTATTTGCATTCAAAAAATGAGAACAGAGGACTATATTACTATATTTGAAAGGACATAAGCCATTAAATGTTGGATCAGACAGAAAACGCACCAAATGGACCTGAGCCACATCCTCACGGTGAGGGTCAGTACAGTCTTAAACAGTCTGATCTGTCGTGTGTGAGCAACCAACCCACCTGGTAATCTCTCAGTCCGACCAGGATAATGTCTGATGTGTTAATCCAAACCTGGGGGGGGGGGACAAAAGCAGAGATTAGCCTGCATCATACAGCAACACACTGCACTTTGTGACCCCACAAACAGTCAGCTGAGTCCATGCTGCTAGTGACCACTAAGAATGCTGATTCAGCACTATGTCAAGGGCTCTGTCCTTTATGTACACGTGTGTGCTGGTGGGGGGAAAAGAAGCATGAGGATCATCAGGATATTCCCACCTTTTTCCGGAGTTTTCCTCTGATGTGGCAAAGCCGCTTTGTTCCATCAAAGCACATGGCCTCCAGACGTCCATTCCCCAGCATTTTAATCACCTGAGCATATTCTGGAGGACACAAGAGGTGGAGAATGGTTAAACAAAGGTAATAAACAGGAACACTCTCCGATTCCCTCAGCAATGTTCAAATATGACATTGACATCAAATATTGACAATAATAATGACAATGTCATTGTTAGTATGACATATTTGATGTCAATGTCATATTTCATGCTAACAAACCAGAAATTTGGTGGGTTTGGTTGTTGAAATTTGGGACAGATGTGTCTGAATGATTAGTCTTTGGTCAGTACCATCAGAACACTGAAATGTCTCCAAATGGCTTGTTTTGTCTGACATACAGTCCAAAACACTAAGACAGTTTATTTCACACCAACACCAAACAAACCAGAAAACTGTACATTTGTAAACTTTTCAACTTTGTCATTATGTGGAAGTGAGTGTAGATTGAGAAAAAAAAAATTAAAGAAGCCTTCTCACTGCATTTTCTTTATGTTTCAATTATTGTTTAGTTTACCTGAAAAGAACTGACTTTAAAAAAAAGAATTTATCAAACATCTTGGGAGTCATCCGGGATGCCAACATCTCATCTGCCTTCCCTCTCAGGCTTGAGTCTGGGACTCTTTACTGAAAGTCCTCTGCCCCGGAGAGAATAATGCTGGTTTGGAACTTTATGAAGCCAGTTGCTCAATGACAGGAAAAGCCGTGGGTGATGGCATCACGCAAGGGCGGTATAGACGTATCGCAACAAATGAAGAGCCAATGGGAAACCAAAAGGCGGAGAAGACCCACACAGGAGACTTAAAGCGATTGCATAAGGATGTGATAGACATGTCTAGTGAGAAAGCCTATGGGGGGCCTAAAACTTTTGGAGAAGGCAAAAGCACCAGAGTTACCCCAGAAAAAGCAGGTTTAAAGAGGGTAAAGATGAGAAAATCTGGGACTCTGGGGAAAAACTCACACACAGGCGAATAACCAGGCAGTGGCTTACTCCACAGCCAGTAGTCAGACCAGGGCCTCCACCCTACTTCACAGAGGACAAGGCAACTCACACTGGTCCACCACCCACCACAGCCACTTCTGCAGCCACTACATTAGAGACAAGAGATGCTGGTCAGATGCATTATTAAATGCATTTAGGTTGATACATTTAGCCTGAGCCACACCTAAAATAAAGTGACAAATGGACTGCCATCAGTGGCCCATTATCTGAAGAGACTGTCCCAACTGTTTCAAAACAACAATGGCATACCGGTTCCTCATTCATGGAACATGTGGTCCCTATGCCCAGCAGCTCATGAATGCTTTTCTCTCTGGCATGCTCCAAATATGTCAAGAAGCATCTGATCTGGTATGAAACCTGCTCTCTGACCAAAGTGAGAGACTGTGTCATCCATGATGAATCTCGGTACAAAGAGACAAAGAAGGCACAAAGAGAAAGCTAAGAAAGCAAAAATTCAATCAGCTTTCCTGCAAGATTGGCTTCCCAGTGATGCAGCCATCCTTTGTGATGAGAGCAGACAAGAGGAGGCCATCGCTACAATAACACAGTGGACCAAAACCTGTCCTCAACACCATGGAAATGGAGGGGGCGAGATCCAGATCCCAGTCTTGACTGACCGTGGACTCAGTGGTTCGGCACTCATCTGAATCAGGTGATGTAGAAACACACGAAAAGACACACACACCAACAGAAGAGGTTGATTTGTGTCAATGTTTTAGCGCTAATGTCAACACCTGACAGTGTACTTTTTTTTTTTAATTTTTCAGGGGAAAAAAAAAAAAAAGAAAAAAAAAAAAGAAATGTCATACACCTGCCTTGTTCATTTTTTTGGACATGATGTACCGTGCGTTGTGGGCGGAGTGATCTCCACACCCACTGGAGTAAAAATGAAGATGGCGGTGTGTGATATAAATCTTGTCTATTTTTTTTAAATTTATTTATTTTTTATATAAACCTAGCCAGCCAAACAACATGCATTGCACAGTTATACTACAGATACACTCCTGGCCCTGATCCAGTGCATGAAAAACATTTTTAAAGAAATCCACACATCCATTGTCCTAACATGTTTTGTAACAAAGAGGGAATGACTGGGGAGAGCTGTGCACTTAAATCTGCTGATAACTCTTTGCAGAGAAAAGATACTGTCCCACATGTATTTCTCTAATACCCTAAAACTGCATAGTGCAGTTGGGTAATATGTCACCAGAGGTATAAAAGTAATGACTTGACACCTGTTGCCAGCAACTGAAAAAACAAGAAAAGAAGTGTGTGTGTGTGGGGGGGGGATAAAGAAAAACCCACAAGACAATTTAAACTGTTTAAATGCTTGTAATTACTTTTTAATTATTATAAACTGTATTTTAGGTAGCAACTACAAAAAAAAAAAAAAAAAAAAATCTGTCTTATTCTGAAAGTGCAAATGCCTTTTCTAACAATTAAATTGGCTCAGGGGCTCCATGTGGTGAAGTGGTTAGCGTGCCTGTCCATGAACGCGGTGATGCTGGTTCAACTCCTGGACCAGTCATCTTATACTGCACGTCTCCCTTTGCTTTCGTTCCCACCTTTCCTCTCTCTCCACTTTATTATTGGCTCACTCAGACTGAAAAGGCTATTCACATGACTAGATCTAATGGCCTTGAAAACACGGATATGCACTATGCCTGACAGTATCCGCTCACTGAACAAGAGCAAAAATTAAAAAGGGGATCCCTGAATAAAAATGCCCCGATAGTACACATGCAACAGGTTATGCTGTTGTGACTCAGGCTGACACACAGAGCTTTTGCTTTACCATTAGAGTTCAACTGATCGATCGCCCGAGCCAAATAATCGGCGGTTTAACCCATTTCCTGCACATTTCTCTCCCTCTGCGTGAGAGACAGACCAACGCACACACTAGCCGTGCAGTTTACATTTTACACACATGGCTTCAGCTAATGATGGCAGGGGGAAAACCATTTCTTTCAAAAGCATAATTGCATTGTAGCGTATTAGAAGTGATGCTGATCGTCATGTGTACAACAAATGTGAAAGTAGAAACACGTGCAATTCAGACAAATATTCTTGCTAAACCACACAGGATAACTTCCCTCAATAAATGTGTCTGTGCATCCGACACACACAGGAAAGAGATGAAGGGGGAAAATTAAAATCGGCCAAAAGAATCGGCATCAAATATCGGCCATCGGCTGCCCTGATTTCTAAATATCGGCATCGACCAGAGAAAACCCATATCGGTCGACCTCTATTTATCACCACACTTTTCTGCACAAGCTCAGTGCACTAACAAGTTTGCAAACTTGGTGCAAATAAAATTAACATTTACAGACAGCATGCTCTGTCTACTTGTCATCTATTAGCCCACTTCTCAGTGGTGACACACAGTAGTGTGGTGACACCACTGAAGTGCAGACAACAGGAAAACCAATCACTCAAGGATATACTGTTGCTTATTGTGGTTAAAGTAATTGTAAAAGAAATTGTTCCACATTTTGGAATCCCCAAACGTTTCTACATTTGCAATGATAAACACTGTGAATAAAGTCATAACAAAAATGGCTGAGGCCTTGCAAATTACTTTGAAAAAATCATTGAGCATGTCATCCACAGTCTAAAGGACTTGTTGAAAGAACTAATCGGACGCTAAAAATCAAAAAAAAAAAAAAAAAACAATTGAGGAGACAAAACTAAAATTTGGTGGAGTGTCTTTTACTAAGTATACACAGACTGTGCCAAATATCAAATTTTATGCTGCATTGCAATAATTATTAAAGGTGGATCTCGATAAAAGTTGGCCATGTTTTATTAAATATGGACAGGTCTTCCAGCCAATCACGAAGCAGAAATGTAAGACTGAGTACGGAGCTAAGGATGTGTTTACTGTTACCAACCACTTGAGATATAACTTTGCTCTAACAACTCATTCTGTCATTGTTTTGACAGAAAGCAAAAAACAGCCAATGATAATGAAAACAGTACTGCTCTGAACCAATTATGTGGTTGGAAGAGAGTTAGAGCATGTCAGTTAGGTTGACACACGCAGCGCAGAGTGTGGATATTTGGCCTGCTGTTGCTCTGTAAGCCAGTACGTCAGGACTAGGGTCAGTTTAAAGGGAAGATGAACATAACGGAAAATGTTGACAACTCGAGTGTTAGTGCCAACGATGAAAACACCCAAATAGACACAGCCCAGGGCTCAAAAGACAAGAGCACTGTTGACAGCAAGGGTCTGAGGACTTTAGTAGTATGGAGATGTTTCAGGTATGTAAAGTCCGACAAGAAGCAGAGTAGCATGCACTGCAAAACAAAGATGTATATTTGACAAGAATATACAAATATTCCACTAAAAACAGGTCATACCAGCTTTTTTACCACCTAAAGCAATACCTTCCTGTATAGCACATAAAATACAAGACTTTACAGTCCTAGACCCAAGCAAATGTTGGCGGTCCCTTAAAACAAATGTGACACCGGTGAAATACACATAAATATGATCTTGAGAATATACATATATAACCTAGAGAGAGTTACCGACTGGGAGAGCAGCGATGGAACCCCAACACGACTGTGATAATTAATCAAGTAACATTAAGTGGACCTTGTGCACCCCTAGATATCCATGCCTACATGGACTGAGATGATTCTGTATTCATTTTTCTTTTGATATGATCTATGATGCTGAAAGTCCAATTAGGCAGTAATACAGTGATGGATCAGAGATCATTTTTCCACGTTTGTGATATCTTAGTGATAAAATGAGAGTGATAGTAAAATGAAGGAAACACTGTTTTCCTTCATGAACTTAAGACAACATTTAGCTCTAGAAGGATTTAAATCATTATTCTAAGTAGAGAGATTTGCTTTCTTCCATTCTCACTCAGTGTTGACTGAACCCTGGTGCACCAGTAATCATATACTTCTGATTGCACTTTCTTTACGTTTCACTTATTGTTGAATTCATCTGAGAGGACCTGGTTTAAAAGAGGGAATTTATCCAACAGCACCGACCTTGTCCATCCTCTTTGAAGACCAGCTCTCTCTTCTCAGACTCATTCTCGTTCTTCCCACGTCGCCGGTTCTTTCCTCCTTTACCTGTACGTGAAAACAGAAACCAGTTAATACTCTCCGTCACTTTTAAGGATTTTTAGGGATTAAGTCTCCCTGAGACATTTCTTCCACACTGTAAATGTATGGAGTCATACATATAGATTAACTATAGATAACCAATAATTAATCAATTGATGTTATCTTGTCAATCTAGGGGAGGTCACAGATACACGAAATTGTGTGGTCGTGTAAATTACCCCCTAAAGGAGTTTACGGTGGCTTTCTGACGTTTCTAGGGGTTAATTTAAGTGAAAACAGATGTCACGGGCCACAGCCAGGTCTAGCACCTAGCTAACTAGCGCTAGCTGCATGAGCTAACAACGGACTGAGTCTGTGGATGTCTCGGCTCTCTGGCCCACAGGCAGTAAGACCTGTATCTGGCCTAAACTGGCGCCATGATCACCTCAGTCAGACTCGTCGTAAGTTTGCCACAGACAGCTCTATCGACTAACTCTGCTCCAAGCTGCTAACTAGCATTAGCTACACGGTGTCACGTTTTCACTGCGTGTTCACGGCGAGACAGAGCAGCTCCAAGCGGGATTAACAACACTGAAACATACGTCAGCGACTTCACCCGTCTCTTACCTTTATTTTTGGGCATATTCTTTCAAGTCTTGGTCAGCCCGGCTCGACAGACACGACTACTTGTTCTACAGTCACTGATTTACAATGGTCAGCAAAGCGCTGATCTCAACCTGCCAGCAACAAGCTAATCACCGCTGCGCGTCTCCGCCGCTCTGCGCATGCGCCCACTAACATTCAGAGGCGAATTTCCCAAGCGATTATTTCACGCTTCAGTAATAATTTTAACCAGTAATTATTTCACATCAGCGACTGAATTTCGCTGTGTGAAAAGTGACATTTGTTGTTTTCGCCGCTCAGGTGGATTCACTTTTAGCCGGCAGCAGGAACAGCTCTGACCAATCACAGGGCAGCTTGTTGAAACATCACTTGACAACTCTACATTGGAGAAACCAAAACACTTAACAGGAGGAGCAGCTCCTCAGGACCACAGTCAGCTGTGCACCTCCATCTAAAAGAGACAGGACACTCTTTTGAAGACAGTGATGTACATATTTTGGATGGTTTGAGAGAGGGGTCAGAGAAGCTATATATGTTCAAGTGGAAAAACCCTCCCTTCACAGGTGGAGGGCTCAGACATAACCTGTCTTCAATCTACCAGGCTGCCCTTTCATCTGTTCCCAGGAAATTAAGGAACAAATCAAATGTTTTCGAGGGAGGACACACTCTGCAGCCAGTTGGTGAAAATGAAAGATCCACCATTAGATCCTAATGACCCTCACCTGAGCTCACTTCTTTTGTTCACCTAACAAGCCTATTCAAACCAGGTATGAAGAGAAACCAACTCAGGAGTGTGGGTCTAAAGACTGTCACCTGATTTACATAGATCACCTAAAGAGTCTATAGGTCTAGGGGTGGAGTGAAACCAACCTGGAAGATAAATTGGAGGTTGCATACCAGTTTTCTCTCAGGCTGATGAAGCCACTTGGATGAGTGGTGAAATGTTTCGACTTAAAAAACTGAAAGTCCAGTTGCCATGACTCAACCTCTAGATAACTTCACCTGGACAACTGAGAATCTCCACAGACACTTGACAACATTAAACTGACAGAGCATCTTTATGATCAAACTTAGAGAGACAACAAGGACAATGTTTGGAAAATGACAGATGAAGGACTTCGATATTATAGTGTGTTTATAACAGTGAGACCTTTTGTCATCTAACAGCATAACCTTACAACACTTTATATCATAACTAGTAATAAACATAAAACATAACATTACAGTTTATTGGCTGTGGACTTCAGGAGAAAAGTCCCCACCCACCCCCCTCTCACCATTATGAACAGCACTGTGGCACTAGTGGAGTCATTCAGGTTCCTGGGCACCACCATCTCTCAGGACCTGAAGTGGAACTTCCACATCGACTCCATCATGAAGAAGGCCCAGCAGAGGTTGTACTTCCTGCACCAACTGAAGAAGTTCAACCTTCCACAGACGCTGCTGACCCAGTTCTACTCAGCGGTCATCGAGTCTGTCCTGTGCTCCTCCATCACTGTCTGGTTTAGTTCCGCCTCTAAATCAGACATCCTAAGACTTCAGAGAACAGTTCGGACTGCTGAGAAGATCATCGGTGTTACTCTACCCACCCTCCAAGACCTGTTCACCTCCAGAGTGAGAAAAAGACCTCAGAAAATCACTCTGGACGCCACCCACCCGAGCCACCACCTCTTCCAGCTCTTACCCTCTGGACGGCGCTTCAGAGCTCCAAACATCAAGACAGCCTGGCACAAAGGAAGCTTCTTCCCTCAGGCCATCCAACTCTTAAACTCATAGCTCTCCACCATTCCCTCCTACCACCTGCACTATGCACTATGTCACTGGCACCTTTTGCTCTTTGCACACCACCAAGTTCCCTACATTCTGTCTTCAGGTTATCTGTGCATTTTTTTTTAGTTTTTTATAGCATTTGTTTCAGTAGCATTTATGTTTACTGTTTTTACCCCTTGTAGCATTTGTATCTATGTCTGTTTGCACTGGAGTACCCCCCGTACCTGAACAAATTCCTTGTGTGTGTGTGTGCTCACACACTTGGCAATAAAGCTCATTCTGATTCTGATTCTGATTCTGATTATTCCCATTTCTCTGAGAATCATGACAGAACATTTCCTGTTACTGTCCTTTTTATTCTAATTTGTGGACATCCTCTTTTTGGTTGTTTCAGTTTTGTTTTGTGTATTGACATTTCTACTTTTTTTACATTATTTGCAATTAATACTGTCAACGAGATGACCTCTGTAAATTTGGAAAAAAAAGCCTAGAGAAACAGTGTGAAAACAAGAACCACAAAATTCAAGAAAGGTTGGTGTGATTCAAACAGCACATTATTCAAAATGGGAAAACACAATGAAGGAAGGTGTGAATTTTTGAAACAGGGAAAATGTTTTGAGCATGTTATGGTTTACTGTTAGAGAAAATGTTTACCCTCAAGTGACCTAATCCACCTTACTTTAAGTCAAAAACTGTTGAATAGGGCCTGTTATCTCTTCTCTCTCTAAGGCCAGTCTGTTCTAACCTTCACTCTCTGATAAGACACTTAGTATCGAAACCCAGATGTCTTGCAGTCTTGAGGGAAACTGCCTCCTCTTTCTCCTTTTATCACATGACTTTGTATCATAGCATTAAAATGATGTGCAGGGCGGCTAACAGCCAGTGACCCTCATGCTGTACTAAGGTGCTGTGTGACTGTTACTCCTCAGCATCCCCAAAAATGATAACACTAATTAATCATTAGGCCTATCATTATTATTGTTATTAACTAATCTCAGATTAGCGAAGCAGTTGTTCCACCACACACAAACACTGTAGGAGAAGAAGAAGGAGGAGGTAGAGGTGGATTTGACTGTTCTATGAACATTGTGTTGTTATTACTGTGGCTTAGAAAGTGTGTGTTACGGCTCCATGGTGTGAATACTGTCAAATGACATTAACTGACTGAGCTGAGCACTTTCACTTTAACTACTGGAACTGATGCACTTTATTATTTTAGTTTAAATGAAGTAGGATTATTTTTTTCAAAGAAAACAACCAGGTTCAGCTGAGAAAGTGAGGTCAAAATGACACTACCTGACTGCATTACCCATAACACCCCAGTGTTCAATTAGAGTGGTATAAATAGGTGTGGTTCAGTGTTTGCCTTTTAGAAGATGATAGATTCTGTGTTTGGATGTTGAGTTTTCTGTTTGGTTGACAGCACAGAGCAGGAGAGAGGAGGACAGGGATGCAGACAGACAGACCCTTGAGCATATGGCCCTGTAGAAATGCACATTCTCCTCAAAGATCCTAGATCCTGATCCTAGAGTGGCCCCTGACTGACACTATGCCAAAACAGTAACTCTGTGTTGTTCCAGTTGTGTTTCCAAAATCTTCAAGTTTTTCTTTACCATTTTCCAGGTGAATATACTGGACTCATATTAACTGCAGATTGGAAATCCTATTGAGACAAATGTGTGATTTTTAATATGGGGCTATATAAATACAGTTTACTTGACTCAATTATCTGGTGTCTGAAAAAAATCAAACAATTTTTTCCCACTTAGATATTCTCTGAAAACATGATGGTCAGTAAAGCCTCATCTCCTTCAGTCATAGCAGGAAAAGGAAAGTGCCATAGTGAGACAGAGGAGCAAGCTCATGCTGTAGAGAAGGATAAATGTGGTGCTGCAGAGTACTACAAGGTGGAGGGGGTAGAGGAGGACAATGTGTATGTGATCAGTTCATGTGGTTTGTGGATAGGCCACTACCACTGAAAAAGCAGAACCATCAATGACCTGAGACAAGACCAGAGGTCCTTTTCCAGAGATGTCCAGACTGCCCAGGAACAAGCTGAAAACAGAGGAGCAGGTAGTGAGTAATGGGAGCTTGGAGAAGACCACAGTAATGTGATGGACTCAAGAAAACATCTGGGACAGAGGCTTCAAGTCACTTGTGTCGGACCTCGCCGATCAGTTCAGGCACGTTGTATTGTAGCTGTGCCAGGCGTCACAGCTACGAAACGACCGAGAGGGGCCTGAATGTGCACATGAGAAACCACAATGACAAGAAGAAGCAGGAGTCGGCTGAGAACCACCTGCTGCCAGTTCAGATAGCTCTGCCATTTTTACATTCACTCTGGGCTTTGAAGAAATGTCTCCCTGGATATAGATGCAGGACAAAATGAAGAAAAAAGAAAAGAAAAAGGTACTAAGCTAACAAGGTCCCCAGAATATGTATTTATTACATACTACAGTACTTTGACCAACACAGCCTTGTGCTTACACAAATGTTTGACTGACGATGGTCAAAACATTTTAATATGTGAGAAATACTTTTTTTTTTTAGAGACACAGTCCCTCCTTTTTCTTTTGTCTGTAGATCAGGTACAGTTTGCACCATGTGAGGAAGCAAGTAGTTTTTGTCTCATTATCCTGACTCCCTGTGTTCATTGTCTTTTCCTCACCATTATAATAGTAAAATACAGTACTACTACCTGCTGGACTGTATTGTCCAAATAATACTTCAGTGTAGTGTAGTAACACAGTCTTAATGGACATAACACATTGAGTGTTTCACTGCTTCAGCCACATTATTGAACTGAACTGATACTGATTTTAAAACCACCAGGTGTCACTGTTTCTCTGAATTTAAGGCCCAAAGCTTTAGATTTTTTTCAGCACAAATAGACTCAAATCCTTATTCATCATTCATAATTATTTAGGGATTTATTTTAAACAAAGATACATTAATACTGTCTTCTTAAATGTAAATATTTGTTGTTTCCCAGTTTTCTATGATAGACAGTTGTTGGATCATAAAAACTATTTGAAATGTTAATGTATTTCACTATGTTCAGACAGCCAAAAGAAAAGTGTTGTCTCTCTGTTGATTACTTGAGACACAGCAACTAAAAAATATATATATATGTACTAAAAGTAATTTTGACCAAAGGTCCTGGATGCTACAAGTTGTAATTATCCAGCTTCTTGAGTAATCCAGGATAAACCAAGTGTTTTGCTTTATAAGGATGAAGGTGTTAAAGGTGCAGAATTCAAAATGGTCAGTAAAAGTCGGCACACCCTGTGAGCTGATCATCCTTTTTGTTCTTTATTTTTACTAGAAAGTCCAACTCTCACTGCAGGTACAAAAACAGCTGGTGAAGCAGCTGGGCTCAAAGCGTCTCTGACAGGAAACAAAGAAGAAGCAGGAAGATACAGAAAAACAAAAGAGAAAAGAAAAATAAACAAAATTATTCCTTTGTTCATACTCACAGAAACAAAAATAATTCCTTTTACATTCCTTTATCCCAGAGCAATAGAAGAGGCAACATCAACATTTAGATGTTTCACAAATCACACAAATCACAAATCATATAAAATGACCTTTGTCCCTTTCTGTTTCATCTAAGGATAAGAAGGGTTTGTGAAGCAGCTCATGGTTACAGATGCAGGACTTTTGCAGCAATGTGAGGAAACAGCAGCTAGAGTTTTGTGTTTTTAGTTATCGCTCAGTGGCTTTGGTCTGTTCGTTGCCACAGATCAGAATTTCTCTCTTTTTTTTTTTTACACAGATAAATGATTAAACTGATCCACTGGGGAAAGCAAAACATAAACACTGAACTCTGAAAACCTTGTGGGTTAGGCCTGTTAGAGCAGCCTTTTGGCAGCCAGATTTTATGGTGTCATGTAATAAACCCAGTTCACCTAAAATACATAAACTCTGGAAACAACAGCTTTCAGTTTAAAACAATCTTGAATGTGCTTGTTCTTAAAGCTTTCGACCACATCCTGTGGTCTTCCTCTGCAGATCGAGTAGCTCAGTGGTCACAGATGGTTTTATTAACGATGTGCTCTCTTATATCATGAGTATTGTTATTTAAACACTGTGAGGAGGAGTTTTTTTAATTCTATTCACTGAGGAAAGTCAGGAGCTGTGGTCGAAAGCTGCAGAAAGTTAGAGCTTTTTTTGGAATTTTATGTCAAGATACAAAACACTTTTATTGATCTCCAGCAGTATCAAGCTGCATTTTGTTTTTGCTTTCAGCCATATCTGATGGACTTCTTCAGAAGATGCAGTTGAGACACTTCATTAGTGATAAACTGAGTATTATTACATATATAATGTTACAATGAGCCTGTACTTAAAGGCATCGTCTGGAGTTTTTTTAATGTTTGCTCACTGGGCCTAATGCAAGAACATTTTTTGTGTTCTGGTCCTAAATTCCTCTACTTTTCCTGTGAGCATTAACAAACTGCACAAACTTTATTGTAAACTGTAAAATGATCATATAAGGCATCATCTTCCTTTTTTTGCGTGTGAAGTTTCATTCACAAAAAAGTCACATGGGTAAAAAGACAAATTTCAGACTTCAGGTCTGCTGTCAGACATCAGCAAAGAGAAACACATTTAGTAGCCTCAGTGGTCGTATTAGAGGAGAAATACAATTAGAAAACATTAAATGTGTGTTTGTCAGTGCCCGATGTTGGAACGGAGAGTGTTGCAGCCTGCAGCAGGTTATACAGTGTTAAACAGAGGACAACTGTGGACAAAGGCCTGGAGAAACAGTTTTCCTTCATTACTGAAGCTGCTCTGACCAAATATTCCAGTAAAAAACAAAAATCCAGAGAACCTCTCAGTAAACAGACAAGCCATGATGATGAAATGATGAACAGAATGTTAATTTCAGACTGTTACATACTGTATATTGTTAAAAAAAATCTTTAAACTCCAAATTCCCTCAGATAGACACTATCATTCTTAAATCAGACTGCGTTTTAACCTTTGGAAGGGGTTTTCCAACTGATCTGACCCACTTGTGAATTTCAACATTTAAAAATTCTCATAAATATCTGGTATGTGCACCTGCACCTATGAAGCCTGTTGTTTGGATACTTGAGCTCTAACAGGTGTGCTGAATGCATTTCTTTCCTTACAAAACATTTGCAAAGCTGCCTTTTTCACACTTCAATATTGCTCATGGTTCTTTGTCCCTTCTAATGCTGCATTTCTGAACGCAGGTTTAGATTAGTGTAATAGTAATGAAATGAGCAGCATGAATGTGTACTGCAATACTTGAGCATTGAACATTCACAATATGAACAAAACAGGCAACCATGTGTACAAACAACTCTCCATAGCTACGAATGCCAGATATCATCTTCCAAACTCAAACTACACCTGTAATATTTTAGAAGTTTGTCTTTTAGCAGTGTGGGTTAAATGAGCCTTTAATTTCCTCCAACTCTGTGCCTGCCATGGTTGTACAGTGGATATGAAGCCAGGAATGTTTTGCAAAGGTAACCAGGTGTTGCCTGTGATTTTCTGCTACATTTTGAGTTACTGGACACTGGACTTTGAGTTTTTAAAGCTGAGGGCAGATCCTCTTTATCATAAACACATGATGTTGCTCATCACTTTCTAACTGGTCACACAGCAGAAATGATGCCTTGACTCAAACTAAGCCTGTAGATCTACAGACGAGACAAACGAAATTGACTCCAAAGGAGGCCATTTAAGATTTTTCTCATAAAATAAGCACAAAGGCAAAGCGGATCCATTTGGAACTGGACTCTTCTAGACATGTTATTGTCTTCTACTTGCTTCCCATCACCAAAATCTGTGTGCTTATTATGTGCATCCCTCTTCGCCTGGACATACAAAAACATCATTATCTTGATTCAAATAAACCTGAGTTACTCAACATGTTATATTTACAGTTCAGCTCCCCATCAGACAATCGGGCGGCTCAGACAGAAGGTTGAAGGCCAGTCTGGATTCAAGCGTTCCAACACCAGAAATTGTGCGAGCAGGAAGCTATCTTGCCTGTGTTTGCTCCAACATTTTGTCATCTTTGTTTTCAGGCAACAACCTTCGCTGTTAGTTTGTGTTGGGCCACAATGTGACGTTCTAACAAGACAGAAATAAATTTGTCTCTGCGAGTCTGTGCTGCTTTCTAAGCCCAGAAAGCTTGGCATGTTTTAAAGTTACACGGGACATCTCTGCCCTGTGCCCAGAGAGCCACAGTGCATCATATTTTCAGCTCTAGTGACCTGGTCAGCTGAATCATTTACTCCAATGAAAGAAAATATCTAAAAAATAATGTTGTGACTTGAATTTTACAGCAGATTTTCAAAACATAACCACTACTGACTGCTCCATATTCACCTTTAAATTAGAGCTGCAGCGATTAGTTGTTTGGCCAGACATTAATTAGTAATGATTTTGACCATTAATTATTTAGAAAATAAAAAGATTAATTGATTATCCTAGAATCCAAGCAGAATAACTGATAATGAAAATAATCATATCATACAATTCAATTCAAATACAGTTAATTTAAATTTAAATTGAATTTAAATTGAATTTATTGTATTTTCTGAACTATAAGTCACACTTTTTTTTATTCCTTTGACTTGTCCTGCAACTTATATGTGTATCTTTACAGTAGTCAGTAGTGTTAGATGACACTCTTGACTCAACTGAAGACAATACTGTATCGCTGAAAAAGTAAAAACATTTATGTTCAAGCTAAACTCTAATTCTTAGTGTAACAAGTGAACATCCCACCCCAAACAAAGAGCTATACTGCAGACTTCAAAGTGCAGGTAATAAAGTCTGCAGCTGAAACACAGTTTGGACTGAGTGTTGACTCTCAGACAACCTGAGAGAGGAGGAGACGCCGTTTCATCTCCACCCCAACGTTTGTGGAGTTGCTTAACGTTACTTACACGTATTAATGAATTTCATAATGCACTTCTGCCTGTTTCTATGTCTAGCCTATGTTCGTCAGAGGCTAATTTAGATTGTTTTTGCTAAAAGCAATTTATACTCCGGTTGGACTTATAGCTCAGAAAATACGGTAAATAAATAACTGAACTAGACACACATCATTGCCCTGTATCGTTACTTGGTTTTTCTGATATTTTTAAATTAATTTTGAAACAAAAGTGTGAAAATGCTTTTTAAGTCGCTTTGAAAACATAGATATTTGCTGGTTTTAGTTAACTAAATATTGTAGTTTTAAAAATGAGCAATTTAAAAATGTAAACTTGGGCTTTTGATTTTTTTTTCTTCTGAACTTTGAAATTTATTGACTAATTGAGAAAATGGTCAACAGATGATAAAAATAGCTTGTTGCAGCCCTGGAGTTCATTGTAATAAAATATTTTATGTTTAAAATTATTTATTCTGGACCAACATTCAAAACATTTTTATTGAAATTCAAACTCTGCTCTAAAAATTCACATTCTCGTATCAGACAATGCACCAAATTTTGTCTATTTTCTATACTTGTTTTAAACATTGCGACATCTATCTTCCTTGAAATTAAACCACATAATTTTAGAATAATCTTTTTTAAACTCAAATATTCTGAAGCTGTAAATTCATGCATATTTAAATATAAATAATTAGATCCTCAGTTTCTTATAAGATTGAAATTATGTGTATTATTTGCTTTTACACTCTTCAGGGGCATGTTTGAGCACTATGGCTTTAAATTCTCTTTTTTTGTTTTGTTTTTTTGCATAAATTTGTTTCAAGCCACAAGACATCTGTCAAAAGAACAATGATTGTTCCTGGATTTTTGTATGTTTTTATAATACAAAAGGTTTTCCAGACACCGTAAATACAAACTTTACATGAGAGAACATGCAGTTTATTCTCATTATTTTGCATAATTGTATTACTTTAGGTAAAAGCTTCAAGTATTCAAAAATTCAATCTTGTTGCAGCTCAGGGGCTGCAAAATTTAAATTTGACTTGTGCAGCTTGATCCTGAATATCTGCAGAGCCCTGGATTGTTCAGCTTTCTAGACAGGACACAAGTTTAAAGGCACAATCTGCTTTGTTTTCGGTTCCCTATTATAAAGAGACTGAAGAATATTTAGACTCTTATGAGCTCATGGCAGGAATCTTTGCACCTCTAGGTCATTTACATGTCCATATAACCTGGGAGGACATTTAATATAATTACTGTCATTATTTTGTCAATGGATATGAAAAACTTTAGGTGAAGAAAAGAGACTTGCTGCTACAAATTAGTTTTGGACATCAGCTGCTGGATTAATGAGCAGAGCTGCAACTGTGTATAATCTCTTGTGATTCTTTAGATACTTCAGCTCAGTGTATAATAGCTGAAATGTGCAGTTTTGCCAGTTTTCTCTCAACAAAAAGAAAAGTAGGAACAAGCACTGTCATGTATAGTGGGGTTCAACCTTTGCTCCTTATGAGGTACATGTGCCTTTTGTGCAACTCTCACATCTTGACTGAGATCAGATCCACTAACATCAGTGTCATGGTGAAAACTGATCTAAGAGCTGCATCACTATTCGTAAACCTGCTGTTAAGACGCTCTGGACAAATGCTGGACTACACATTCATGCTGTCTGGGGCTGAGATGAACCAATAAGATCATACGCAAAAAGATATTTGTTCTCTGCTGTTTTGCACCTGAAACACTGTCCTGACTGGGCCTGACACAAACTAAAAAT
The DNA here is from genome assembly GCF_900324485.2 of Mastacembelus armatus. Lineage (NCBI taxonomy): Eukaryota > Metazoa > Chordata > Actinopteri > Synbranchiformes > Mastacembelidae > Mastacembelus > Mastacembelus armatus. The sequence continues at coordinate 1,755,691 of NW_022872938.1, forward strand.
CATTTTCATAATAAGCTATAATAAAACTCAAAAAGAACCCAACTTGGACAGAAAGCTTTTGCACTTAGATTTTCTCTTTTCTACATTGTGATTTTCTGTGTTCTGTTGTCAAATCTAAAATGCAAACAGCCATATTATGAGGCTGAGGCTGTTCTGCAAACTTTATTCTGCTTCACCGTTGCAATGACTGCCCTTTTCTGTAGATGCCATCATCTCAGAGGCTACTTACGGTTTAAATGCAGGTTCCACAGCTATGCAGAACTATGACACTAGTCTAAATACACTGATCCTAATCAATAAATTGCATACATTAGAGTACAATGTTCCTATGTTCAGATTTTTTCCCATTTGAAGTAAATAAATACAGTATTTTTATTTTCCTGATGCACGCACACACGCTCTCTGGGTCTAGCACTGATTGTCCGAAGCAAAAATGCTGCAGGAGGATTCTGCATCTGCAGCGGGAAATGAGTTGACAGGTTTTCATTAAAGCTCAGTCCGACTGCTGAACAGTGACGCTAAAGCTGAGACTCTACAATAACACAGCAGAAGAGCTCAGATCAGACAGGAAGGGGAGGAGAGGGGGTCAGTGGTGGTCTCTGTGCTCCTTTTTGCCGTCTGAGATTTCAAGGTCCATCAGTAGTCTGTCCCGCTGGACTGGGTTGAAGAAAGGAGATAGGAACAGTGGTCCAGCGGAGGTCAGGTTGAGGTCAGAGTTGACAGCAGGAAGTGGGGGGGGGTGGCAGATATGAAGGGTTAAAGGTCACAGAGCGGTGGAGGTGATCTTCTTCACCCCCCTCCGTTGGGCCAGAGTGGAGCAGCCCACCGGCTCCAGGACTGGCGGGATGTTCCTGTTCAGGGCTGAGTAGGTGGCCGCCATCGCACCCTGGAGGGAGGAGACAGAAACCTCTGATTAATAAATGAATTAACCAATTGGCAGAGCATTAACTGATGTTCCGTTGTCTTTTTTGTGGCCTTCCTTTTAATGTGCCAAAGTAACTTATGTTTCAGTTAGTGTATAATAATGTGGTACGATGATGCCTTGTCTGCTAAACATTTATTTTAAATACAAATTAATATGTATTTTGGTCATTTTTATTATCATATCTGTCCAGATATGCACTGCATTCATAAAAGAATTTAAAAAGACAAAGGTAATGTAATTTATAGGCAAATGAATGTGAGCTTAAATATCAATATTTTTATTATTTATTTTTATAGCATTTTGAAAAACAAAATTAAAACATAAAATGTTAAAAGTCTACACAAGTTTTTTTTTTTAAACAGGTATCATAAAGTACAATGTTGCTATAAATTACTGCAGAAGTTACTCTGTGGGCTGAAACTAAATGAAGGACAAAATATTAGCTGCTGCCACCTCCTTTTTGCTCTGAATGTACAGAGTACTCTTCCTAGATGAAGAACAATTTAAAATGTAATGATTTGCAGGTTCCAACTCCATCTCCTTTAACATTTTATTGTGATGAACAGACTTTCAGATAGATCACACAATTAACTGTAAATGACTGGTAGATTGTCCAAGTTGGTACAAATAATGGTTCTACAACGTAACTGGAATCCTACAAAACCTCAATGAGATTGGAAAACTGGATTTTTATTAGAACTCAGAGTATTGGAAGAAAAATACTGTACAAATTGTGTGACCTATATATGTATTTCAAAAGAATTTATTAGTTGAGTTTTTTTTTTCTGCAAACAGAAATCTGCATGAACAAATAAGAGAAAAATACACACAACAAAGTTTTAGTTGCCAATGGTTCAGACATGAAGAACAAATAACATCCTCAGAGATGTTGGTGTATATGTGTGTGTATCACCTTGACCAGGTGTGGCGCATCATGTCTGTTGAGGGTGTATTTGGGTAGCTGGTCTCTGTGCGTCACCCAGGGGTGTCTGAGGACCTGACTTGCTGTCAGGCGCTGATGAGGGTCAACATGCAGCATCTTAGATACAAGGTCCTAAGGGGTCAGAAGTTAGAAATGAACTGTGAGTCACATGTCACTACAAATCATCCTGTGGAGACCCTAAATATTCACAGTAAATTTCAGCACACACTGGGTGAGAGGATGGGAACACCACGAACAGATCCTGAGTTTGTCACAGGGCTGACACATAGAGACAAGGAGACGGGATGCAGGATGAGGAGATCAGAGATGTGAGCTGGGCCAAACAATGCAGTGATTTAAAAAGAAGCCTCTACTGGAGAGATGTGGTCTCTCTTCCTGGTATTAATATCTTGCAGCCGCATTTTGAACTAGTTGCAGGCAAGATGTGACTTATGGATAATTATTTGACTCCCACATAAAGACAGTAGCAATAGTCAGCCCTCAGTTGATGAAAGCAGACAAAACTGTCTTCAAATCTCTAAATGAAAGCAACTGCGTTACTGAAGATGCTACTGCTGATAAATCATTTAATTTATGATTATCAAAGTCTAAAGGGTCCTAGATTTATGGTCTATGTAGAGACATTCAAAGCAATGGCCAAATTCTCAGAGAACCTCTGAGGACCAAAAATAGAGATCTCTGTCCTAATCTTATAGAAATGAGGTAAATTTCTGTTCATGTAGCACATACCTTCAGACAGAAAATATAGCTGTGTATCATCAGCATAACAATTGTAAGTGATGTTATTTCAGTGGTCTCAAGGTAGAAAAAAAAGTATAGGGCCTAAGATGGAGCCTTGTGGTACACCAGTGGAGAGAGTAGCAATGGAGGATGAGGAATTGACTAACAAATGTATGTTGATGTTGCACAGGCAAAGGCAATTTAAGAGCCCTGTCATAAATACCTAGAACAATTTCTAAGTATTTCAAGGGTGTTGGGTGAACGACTGTTAAAAAGTCTAACAAAATTAAAATGGCATGGTTTCTGTAACATTCTGTTTAAGATTGAAGGAACCCAATAGATGCAAAAAATCCCCCTTTGAAGGGCAGCAGATATGAATTTTAATCTAATAATAAAATGCCATCACAATTGGTTACTACAACAAACAGTAGGTGAGAAAATCCTAAAATAGAAGAAAAGAGGTGGTCTGTAAAAATTCATTTCTATAATACTGCACCAGACAACACAATCATGCACAGTACTAATTCAAATGCTGAATATTTGTGATTATGTAGAAGTCAACAGATGCACCTACAAAACTTTTGTTAATTGTAGTTGGGAGAACTGGTCTCTGACAGACCAGGTTTTAAAGAGCTGGTATTAGGTTTCTTTATGACCCATTTTTATAAATATTGATTATAAACACATCTGTGACATTGTATTTACCCAGAGTATTTCTCTAAATCCATCTTTACAAACAGGTAAGATTCCCCTCTGCTGTCTAGCAGCTGTTTCTGAAATTATAAACCATAAAATGTACAATATTGATGAACATCTATTATGATTGGTTGGAGGTTTAGTTTAGCTTTAAAACAGATATTTTCATTTAGCTGAGCAACAAAAATAAACTATGTTTAATGCTGCTTTTGCTAACATAGGGAGTATTGTCTTCTGAAATCAATTTCAGACATTTCTGATGTAAATTTCCATCTTGTAGAAGGATGTGTAAAGACTTTTAAATGCAGAAGAATCTGCAGGAGCACACTTAATATGTTACGCTTTGCTCGTCATCTCTGGCCTCAAACTTCAACTATATTCCTTGCTCTCTTAGCTGAGCAGAGAGTGGGGCTTGTTGCCATGTGTCAGATTTCAGATTTCTTTGGGTGTGACGTCATAATGAGGAACGCTTTGACACTGTTCGAGCTGGAGGCTGGAGCTGGAGATATTCTAAATTTTATATTACTTCAAAACACCACAGAGAGAGCAGTTTAACAGCAGAGGAGGATCTTTGCCATCACCCTAAATCATCTTTTTTGTCATACCAGCTGTTTAGCCATGATCTAGTCAAAGAAACAAAATTTAGGTGGTGGATTAGAAAAAAAAAAGTGATCTGAGATCTTACAATTAAAAACACTATTTTAGTGTGACATGCTGTCAGGGGCTCAAAATTAGAAATTGCTTAATTGGTTTCTTATTACTGGTTCTATAAATGTGGGCCTGAGTCCTTCCAATAAAACTAGACCATCTAGCAGCAACTATTTCAGTTACTGGTATTTTACTTGTAAAGGAAGAGAAAAATGTGATTGATTTAGTTCCAGCACACTGATTTGCTTTCAACTCAGTGTACCAAAAACATCAATATCTGTAGCTGAGAAGACAGTTTTGCACTTTCTGTGTATTCGATTGATAATACACTCGTGTGTCAGTGTCCACACCTTAGCCTCCGCAGAAACAGAGTTCCAATATCCTCCACTGAGTGAGAATTTCCCGCTACCGATACGGGCCAAAATCGCCTCTGGTGTGTCTTCTGGACCATTAGCAAATGGAGTGAAACTGTAGTTGGATGAAAAGAGTGAAGGACAAAATGAAGAACAGTAAAAAAAAAAAAAAAAGAGGTTAATAAACATTATCATGCACCTGGTTCTTGGATATTTTCCAAAGAGAAACTCATAGGGACCAGATTCATCACAGTATTTCAACCACTGTGTTATAGTCCTGGGCCCTGTTCCCAGATACCAATCCAAGTTAGAAGCATTTTCCAGGTTCATTTCAACAACTTTGAATAAGCCGTGCTATACAAAACTGTGCAAAAGATTTAGGCACTGTTGTTGATATTTAGATTCTTATCCATCACACAGTACCATCAGGGAAGTGCCTGAATGGTCCCAAACTCAACAACCCCAAAACCTAGAGGCAGTCATAAAGAACAACTGTATCTTCAGATACAAGAACAAGGAGTCCTGCAACAGACGCTTTGTCCCCCCACCCCCACAGTGTTGCAACTGTTCCTTTCCACATTGATTACTGACTGCTGGGACTTGGGAAGAGGGCATGGGATACAGGATTACCAAGACAGCCAATGTTACAAGATGGCATCATATTGGAGGTGCTGGGGTTGGAGCTGAAGAGTTGGGGCTTAATGAGAACTAATTGCATGTAAGACCTCGATATCACTTTTCCTTGAACGAGTTAAGTTTTCATGTCCTCAATAACAAATTAACTAAAATGAGACATATATGCCGGAGTTGGTCAGGCAAAGACACCAAACGGTGTGAGGAACAAGTGGCCGACTAACTGCCCCCACCACATTGATGATGAAACAGTAGATAAAAAGCTGCTGATTGGATATTGCATTGGTCTGGAGAACAGAACATGAACTCTTGAGTCCACAGATTTCCTCACCCAGTCCAACCATTTGACAGTCATGATTTCTTGGAGCAGCTGTGTGTACAGCATTACACCCTGGAAGCCCTAGACTAACAAATCTTATTAATTATTGAGTGTATTTTTAGTTATTCCCTGAGTGGAGTGGTGGCCGTGACACACGAGTGGGGGTTCATCTGGAATCTGAAACCTGTACTGGATGGGAAATAGGATAAAAAGGTTAGGGTAACCACTACCTTTTAGTTAGTTGAACTAAAATATACGAGTAAAATGACCCCTCTGATGATGAAAGTGAAAGACACTGGTGTTATTTCAGCTTGTCAGAAAGAGTTAATCAGTTAATTAAAGTTAATTAGATAAAGTATACAGCTTAGGGGCAGGTAAGCTGCTTGGTCTGAGCACCATCACTTACAATGTAGTATAGTACTAGTACTATATACTGGACTTGTTACAGGTTTGTGAAGACATTTCACCTTCCATCTGGGAAGCTTCTCCAGTTCTGACTGACTGGTGGGAAGTCCCAGGTATTTCGCCAGAACCATGTAGTTCATTAGCCCACACAGTCAAGGTATAAATGGGTGTTAAATTGCCCCTGGAGAAATGTCAGGACAACACTGTAAATGATTGATACGGGGACCACCCCTTCTTTTTAGTGATGGTCATTTCAGTTTGACAGAAACAACCTTTCAAACCTTCTATCTTCTCTGGTCAAGATGTGCACATTGCTCTTTAAAGAACTGTCCCTTGTTCTTCAGACACAGGTTGACTGCTGAGCTTTACCTGAGGAGTTCACTTTCCCTTTTGTCCCAAACAGTTGTTCTGTTTCTCCCCTGTACAGTCATGTTGTGTCTTTTGTTGTTCTTTTCTTCTCTTTTTGCATTACAGAGGTTCTTAATGGGTCTTCTAGTGGTTTTAACATAGTCCCAGATGGGATAACCACAGGTGCTTCCTTGATGTCCTGCGTCTCCTTAATCGTATATCCAGTGAGGGTGAACTTGGTGTTGAAATGAGTGTCACAGGTGAGGAATCACTGGTGGTCACAGAGATGACCCAAGGGGTAAAAAATGATCAGCTGATTGCTTTAGCTGAGACGTTTTGCTGGATGACAGTACAACAAAACCAGCCACTGATGTTCAAATTTTGAAAATGGACAAGTTATGGCAGAGTTATGGCCACATAAGTCACTTTCACTTTTCACTTTATGCAAAATGATATAGAAGGAAAGAAAGTTACTTTGATGGTTAGTGATTATCCAGTGAATAATCCTGAAATCAAGGAATTCAGGGTGGAGTTTTCTCACATATTTATCACATGCATGGTACCCCAGGCCCAAACATCAGACTTAAGAAGAGAAAGTTAGTTATGGAGTTCCACAAGGCTCCGTGCTAGGACCGATTCTGTTCACCCTGTACATGCTTCCTTTAGGATATGTCATTAGGAAGCACTCTATTAATTACCACTGCTATGCAGATGACACTCAGTTATATCTATCTATTAAACCTGTTAACACAAACCAGTTAACCAGACTTCAAGCCTGTCTAACTGACATAAAGGCCTGGATGACCAGTAACTTTTTACTTTTAAACTCAGAGAAAACAGAAGTCATTATATTTGGGCCAAAAAATCTCAGAAATAACTTTTCTAAAATAATAGCTACTCTAGATGGCATAGCCCTGGCCTCTAGCACTACTGTAAAAAACCGAGTTATTTTTGACCAGGACATGTCCTTTAACTCACACATAAAACAAATCTCTAGAACTGCATTCTTTCACCTGCGCAACATTTCCAAAATTAGGAACATCCTGTCTCAAAATGATGCAGAAAAACTAGTCCATGCATTTGTTACCTCAAGGCTAGATTACTGTAACTCATTACTATCTGGATGTCCCAATATCTCCATAAAAAGCCTCCAATTAATTCAGAATGCCGCAGCTAGAGTCCTGACAGGAACTAGCAGGAGAGATCATATTTCTCCTATATTGGCTTCTCTTCATTGGCTCCCTGTAAAATACAGAATAGAATTTAAAATCCTTCTTCTCACATACAAATCCCTTCATAATCAAGCTCCTTCATACCTTAAAGACCTCATAGTACCATATTATCCCAATCGACCACTTCGCTCTCAGAGTGCAGGTCTACTTGTGGTTCCCAGAGTTTCCAAAAGCAGAATGGGAGGCAGAGCCTTTAGTTATCAAGCTCCTCTCCTATGGAACCAGCTCCCAGCCTGGGTTCAGGAGGCAGACACACTCTATACTTTTAAGGCTAGACTTAAAACCTTCCTCTTTGACAAAGCGTATAGTTAGGGCTGGCTTCAGGTAACCCTGAACCATCCCTTAGTTATGCTGCTATAGGCCTAGACTGCCCGAGGACCATCGGTGCACTGAGCTCCCCTACCCTAACCCCCCCCCCTTCCCTTCCCCTCCCCTCTCTTCTCTCCTCCCACCTCATGTATATTCCACCATTGAATCTTACTAACCTTGTGCTCTCTCTCTCCCCTAGTTTGTGCTCTCTCCCTCTCTCTCTATTCTCTCTGTACCTTCTGCAGGTGTCCCTGGTCCTGGAGCTGTTTATCGCTGATGTGCAGTTACTGGCCCCACCAACCTGCAGTGTCTATTTGTTGTTTATTGCTGCTGTTCTTTTCTCTCTGCTCTATCCATTCACCCCAACCGGTCGAGGCAGATGGCCGCCCAAACTGAGCCCGGTTCTGCTGGAGGTTTTTTCTTCCGTTAAAGGGAGTTTTTCCTCTCCACTGTCGCCAAGTGCTTGCTCATAAGGGAATTGTTGGGTTTTTAGTTTTAGTTTTTGTAAAGTGCCTTGAGATGATTTGTATTGTGATTTGGTGCTATACAAATAAAATTGAATTGAATTGAATTGAATTGAATTGAAAGTAGAGCAGGAAGACAGACCAGCCTACACAAGACCTGTCTCGTACTATTTATTGTCAGTGGTATGAAGGTTCTGAATTAAATGATCAAGTCTGTACTGGAAACCAAGTGGCAAAAAAAAAAAAAAAGACCCTAGGAAAGATAATTCTTGGAGAATCACCCCAAGTGCATAAAAAGAGAAAAAAATATATTGGTAAGACCAGAAGAATTCCCTTTGGTTTGTGAGCCTTGCAGATGCAGATAGATAAGCAGGTTGTTAGAGTACCATTGACAACACAGGAATCCCAGGAGGTGCAAAATGTGTTTTTTCCTTCATAGGGTGTTATTCAGAAAATCACTGCCACACACTAGACCAGCAGATGGAGATTGGGCCACAAGTGAGAAAGTGGATATTTGGTAACATACCTGGATACCACTGACAATCTGTCAGTGTTTTCCCATTTTACAGCACTGACGTTTGAAATAAAAAATGTTCTTGCAACTTCTTAATGGTTAGTGAATTTGATCATCTAGGGCTGAATAAATGCTGTAATATATTTTGACAGTGTGACAACCTACCAGGGCCATCAGGCAGGAAGTGGAATGGCACTTCTCACAGTGGCAAATGCTCAAACAGTTTTAGATTTTCTAGTGCTTCACACTTGCATGCAACTTGTGGTTTTTGGGTATTTGTGGCTTTTAGCCTCGTTTTGTTCCCAGGTTTGTAGCAGTTCCAGCCCTTTGACCGACCTTCTGAAGATGTGGATGTTGCCTTGTTGAAGGTCCACTTGGGGTAGCCACAGGTTTTGAGGGCTATTTTCAAGTGTGTGACTTCCTTTCACTTCACCTGGACAACTATCTATCACTGAGATGGAAGCATTAGCTTTGAAACACTGCAGTGAAACACTGAGGTTACGTAGCCAGTAGCAAATCATATACTCAGTATACTCAGGTTATAATTCTTTGTCCTTTCTTGCCAAGTATAGAAACACAAGCACTAGAGTGTTGGACTTCACTTTGGCAGCCATGAAATTGCATAGTTAGACACTGCAGAGAAAAGTAATGTAAAGTAGATACTCTGTTAAGAATGAGAACTGATTAAATTTGTGTGGTTCCCAATAGAAAAAGTCTCTACCTAATGAGGAACTGTGTTAAAGAATTGTTCTGGTAAGAAAATGATGTTTCATTTTGTTTGGATTCTTTAAGAAAATGGAAATGGTAAAGAAAAAGGAAAACAAAATAACGTAAGGGTTTATATGTTTTATCTAACATCTTTGTTGTTTATTTGAGGAAGGGAGGGGAGATATGTCACGGTGCCTTTCCACTCTGATTATTGGCTATCGAACTTTGGAAAAAGGCATAAGTTAACCAGTTAACAAAAAAACACAAAGGTAAGCCCATACACTTTCCTACCGAGTCTGATGAATAAATGGTGCTGCTTTCATGGCGTAAATATATTTATAGTATCATGCCCTAGAAGCCATGGACAAACAACTTTTGTATGTTAATTTTTTTTTATAGTACTTGCACTTATTCCTCTATGACTTTGATAGAGGCCTGATCTCAGGTAAGTCAGTCAGTGATTACAATACAAGAGAGACAACATCTAAGATTTCTGAAACAACTACTCTGCCAAAACCCTTAAAAAACTGTGTTCATGTCTACTGAGGAGAGCTCAGTTTGTTTTCAACACTCTCTTTGTAGTTAACTGATAAAGAAAAATGAATCATGTAATGTCTTGTAGTGCCTAAAGCTTGTGCACAGTATTGTACAACACAATAATTATACATTCATTCATATTTCTGAGTGGAAGTCAGTATATATTTAATATTAACTGCTACTTGAGGCAGCTTTATGGGAAACTCACATTCAACCTAAAATGAAGTTGTGCCATCTGCTCTAAGTTTCATCAATATTTAGGTCCATGGTGAGTAAAAACCTAAAAATGAACAAAAATAAAAGGTTCTTTCATCTTTATCTTAAGATGTTTTTTGGGGAAACAAGGCCCCAGATGTTCCTTTATGACACAGACTCACAAGAGGAGAGTCAGAGCTGCAATGAGCCTAAATGTTTTGACTCCTACCCTGTTAACATTGTGTAGAGCAGGACTCCAAGACTCCAGATGTCACAGGCTGCGTCATAACCCTGCTTCTTCAACACCTGCCAGGAGCACAAAACAACAGCTTTGTGGTAAAAATGTTTCAGCTCACTTTGAGAAAACCTCTGGACTCTTCAGTCTCATCCTGCTGTAACAAGCAGCCTGTTAAAGTTGTAACTAACAATTAGTGTTTTCAATAGCTTCAGGCCCTTTAAATGATCATGGTCATGGTTACTTTTAAGCATACATTTTATATGTGATGTCCTATAGTGTTGGACATCTCAGCTTACAGTGGGGCAAAAAAGTATTTAGTCAGCCACCAATTGTGTAAGTTCTCCCACTTAAAAAGATGAGAGCAAATTATGGTGGAAAATAAGTCAATAACAAAAGTTCATCTCAATACTTTGTTATATACCCTTTGTTGGCAATGACAGAGATCAAATGTTTTCTGTAAGTCTTCACAAGGTTTTCACACACTGTTGCTGGTATTTTGGCCCATTCATCCATGCAGATCTCCTCTAGAGCAGTGATGGTTTGGGGCTGTCGCTGGGCAACACGGACTTTCAACTCCTTTCAAAGATTTTCTATGGGGTTGAGATCTGGAGACTGGCTAGGCCACTCCAGGACCTTGAAATGCTTCTTACGAAGCCACTCCTTCGTTACCCAAGTGGTGTGTTTGAGATCACTGTCATGCTGAAAGACCCAGTGACGTTTCATCTTCAATGCCCTTGCTGATGGAAGGAGGTTTTCACTCAAAATCTGACAATACATGGCCCCATTCATTCTTTTCTTTACATGGATCAGTCGTCCTGGTCCCTTTGCAGAAAAACAGCCCCAATGCATGATGTTTCCACCCCCATGCTTCACAGTAGGTATGATGTTCTTTGGATGCAACTCAGCATTCTTTCTCCTCCAAACACGACGAGTAGAGTTTTTACCAAAAGTTCTATTTTGGTTTCATCTGACCATATGACATTCTCCCAATCCTCTTCTGGATCATCCAAATGCTCTCTAGCAAACTTCAGACGGGCCTGGACATGCACTGGCTTAAGCAGGAGGACACATCTGGCACTGCAGGATTTGAGTCCCTGGCGGCGTAGTGTGTTACTGATTGTAGCCTTTGTTACTTTGTTCCCAGCTCTCTGCAGATCATTCACTAGGTCCCCCCGTGTGGTTCTGGGATTTTTGCTCTCCGTTCTTGTGATCATTTTGACCCCACGGGGTGAGATCTTGCGTGGAGCCCCAGATCGAGGGAGATTATCAGTGGTCTTGTATGTCTTCCATTTTCTAATAATTGCTCCCACAGTTGATTTATTCACACCAAGTTGCTTAACTATTGCAGATTCAGTCTTTGCAGCCTGGCGCAGGTCTACAATTTTGTTTCTGGTGTCCTTTGACAGCTCTCTGGTTTTGGCCATAGTGGAGTTTGGAGTGTGACTGTTTGAGGTTGTGGACAGGTGTCTTTTATACTGATAACGAGTTCAAACAGGTGCCATTAATACAGGTAACGAGTGGAGGACAGAGGTGCCTCTTACAGAAGAAGTTACAGGTCTGTGAGAGCCAGAAATCTTGCTTGTTTGTAGGTGACCAAATGCTTATTTTCCACTATAATTTGCAAATAAATTCTTTAAAAATAAGACAATGTGATTTTCTGGATTTCTTTTCTCATTTTGTCTCTCATAGTTGAGGTATACCTATGATGAAAATTACAGGCCTCTCTCATCTTTTTAAGTGGGAGAACTTGCACAATTGGTGGCTGACTAAATACTTTTTTACCCCACTGTATGTTCATATAACAATGTTTTCTAGAATTGACATACTTAATGTGCAGCAAAAGTCTTCAGCCTTAGCTTGCTCTTTATAATTAATGCGTTTTTGGTTGCAGCACAACATTTGCTGGCTTTCATTTCACCTTTGGTTTTCTGTTTGATGTGCCCCTAAATCTAAATCAAAGGACAAACATTTCAAGGGTTTTGGCACAAACTTCTACAAAACAACAAATTAAACCTTGTGTCATACTTGTCATAAAAGGAAAATTCAAACCGTACCTCCGGTGCAACAAAGTTGGCAGTGTAACATGGTGTCATGAGCAAGCCATTCTCCGCTCTCAACTGTTTGGCAAAACCAAAGTCGCAGATCCTGATGGACTCAGCGTTGCCACTCTCATCCACATAGAGGATATTACTGGGCTTGAGATCCCTGTGCACAACCTGCCAACACGAAACAACAGTCAGTAGGTATTTTCATTCTGGGAGAGAAAGACAGTTTTATTAATTTTTGCCTTGATTTATGCAGATTACTAATAACATGAATACTTTAAATGCAATGATTTGTCTGTCTTAACATATATGGATACACTTAAAGTAAATTTAAACTGATATTTTTTCTTTTTAAATGGTTTTGTTGACTGAAATGTCTAGAACAGAATCCTAAAATCACAAATATTATTGTTACTCTCAAGATGAGAAGTCTCTAATTGTGTAACTGTATTACATTTTTTATATTTATTTTTGCTTTTCTTTGTAATTGCTGTAGTTTGTGCTATTAAATATTGTTTTGTTGAACTGGGTTAATAAAGCTAAAACCTAGCTAAATCACATTCTTTATTTTTTCTTTATTTGCTCAAAAACTGTTTTTTGTATATACAATATCTAATAACACGAAAACATTCACTGATTCTTCAAGCAAAGTGAATAAATCTTGCACAAAATGTCTAAATTTCAATACACAGTCTTGTCAAACAAACCTGTTAAGACTTGTATGTGCCCATCCAAATATTCCTCTTACACTTGTGGACACAATAATAGCTTAGACCATGCACTCTTTGCTACCTGACAGTTTCACTAGAAGAGACCATTCTCCATGGTTTACCAAAATAAATAATCAGAAGTGGGCATCTTTTTATAATGCTTCATTTTATGTCAAATTTTGTTCAAATTCTATTTAATTCTAATATTTCTTCTTTAGTTTGTTTTGAAACACACAAACCTGAATGGATGGAGAGTACCTTTGTGCACAAACCAAAAAAACACAGAGAAACACACCCCCTGTCCATGCAGGTACTCCACAGTCTTGGTGATGGTGTAGAGAACAGCACTGGCTTCTCTCTCTGAGAAGAACTTCTGTCGGAGGATTTTGTCCAGCAGCTCGCCTCCTTTCATCAGCTCTGTCACCAGGAACACCGACCGGCCATCATCATACACCTACGGCATGGCAATAAACCAACCCACACTTCATTCACAAAAAATTAGTCACTGAATTGTTCTGTGAACTTTTTTTCAGCCTTCAGGTTTGAACTAATTTCATCTGTAATGTAACAGAGACAGTCCTGGAGATAGTTAATTCTGGATATTAGTTACATCAGTAATAAATAAAGTGTTCAGTGTGATGATTAGCTTTTCATCTCTTTTACAGCTTCTTTGAGTAACCACACTGATAGTATAAGTAGGACTGGGGATAATTTCTACATTTTAAAATACTGTATGCTAATATAGTTTAATTACAATACTATACTTTTTCAAGTTCTTAATTTAGATTTGATATAATATAATAATATGAGTAAGAAACTAATTTGACAAAACAGATCTTTTTTTGATACCTGGTGATGTATGCAATATAGTTGAATGCCTAAAGCTACCGACGTTCTAAGAAAGATGGACTTTTGTATATATTTGGATACAGTGAGCAGTATAGTAAAATCTAGGATTATATGTATGTAAGCACTTTGTTCTCTTTATAAAAAGAGTTGACTCATCTCTGAACAAAAAACATTAACGCAGATCAAATATTGTTGGTGCTGATGCCAGTGAGGAATTTCACCTAGCAGCAAGAGGATGTTTTCACCTCTGCTTAACAGTGAGTAACAGAAAAACTGAAGTGAAACAATTAAAATAATTTATGACTGACCACCAACTGCACAGAAAATTCACCAAATCTTGAGATCAACATTTGGGTAAGAATGTGCCATACATGTGTTAAATGTATAAGAATATGACAGTACTTTGAATATGGATTTTAACCTAAATGCAACACTATACATTATTCAATGTAACATTATACAAAATCTAAGTATGACTGACCAGAATCACTTGAAATTGCCCTGAATAAACCCTTTTCAGTTTGACTCACATCCTTGAGGGTGATAATGTTGGGGTGCTGTCCAAACCTCAGCAGGATCTCCACCTCCTCCGATGGGTCTCTCTTTGCTTTGTTGATGATCTGTAAAATGGAAGATGGAAGTGTTTACAGTGTGGAAAAGCAGAGTATCCTGCTGGAGACTTTTATTAATGTATGTTGTGTTTTACCTTCACTGCATACTCCATGCCAGTTCCTTTGTGTATGCAGCGTTTACAGATGGAGTAGGAGCCAACACCAATGTCCTCTTTGATCTCATAGGCATCTGAGAACAGGGATGTGCTTCTGTGCAGTTGCTACATGTAAAGACACGAACATACAAAGAGACAACATGCACATAAATCCTTTCCAAATATATTTTCCAAAACAATCATTGGTTGTCAACCTTGAAGCATTTGTCACTGTATCTTATCTGAATGAGATGGTTTTATTATGTTATTAAAGTGTAACGTATTATAAGTATAGACAAACACAATGCACTTTAGCAATTCCACAAGCAATTCCAATGTTTTGCATCTTCACTCAACATAGAAACTAAGTAAAGCCATTTAATAACTGTTTGAACCTTCTTTGCAGCAGTAACTTAAAACAAGAGTGTTCTTCACAAAGCTGCTTCAGCTCAGACATGTTTTTACGATGTCAGGTGTGAATGGCGCTCTGAGTTCATTACACGGCATTTTATTGGGTGAAGGTAGATTTTGTTTGTTGTAAGTCAGTCATCAGACCCAGTCATCCAGCCACCACACTTTGGCCCTTGTCAGAGCCACTCACATCTTTACACGTGGCTGTTCTTCCTGCTTCCTGCTTCCAACACATGAACTTTGAGGACTTAATTTTCACCTGCTACTTAATGTACCCAACACACAGGCAGGTGCCACAGTAACAAGATAATCAGTGTTATTCACTTTATCTGTCAGTGGTCATAATGTTATGGCTGATCAGTATATGTGTGTGTTTGTACCTGCACAATCATATTGGGTAGTGGTTGTGTTTCGTCCTCTGTTATGGCCACAAAACTAAATCCTCTGAACAATTGATGGGCATTGGCACTTGGAGGGATTCCCGGAGAGTCTGAGACACACACAAACAAAAACAGCTCTAAATCCACACAGCTCAATGAGATGTGATTGTAGTTCAGTTTGGGTGAGGTAGAGTGGCAGTCTTACCTCTTGGTGTTTTAGCTGTGAACTCTGGATCAAAATAGAAAGTGTCGTCAGGTCGTCCTGCCGCAGGTTTGAAAGGAGGGTGGATCTCTCGGCGGTACAGTTTCTAGAGGAAACAAAAATCATTAGAAAGACGTGGCAGAGGTGAACTGTGAGAAACGTGAGTATGTTTTTCATTCTGTCTTGTTTGCGTGTCTGTCAGACACTGACATTCCAGTCGATGGTGTTGAAGAAGCAATGCCTCTTGATCTCCTCCACCCCATCTGGTCCAGCTCCTACAAATAAAATAAATTAATAAAGAATAATAAATATTTAGGTCTATAGTAACAATAATAATTATTTTTCAGTTGGCATTTACCCATTTTTTTGTTAGCAAGATGCAACATACTAAACTAACACTATAACACTAAACACAATTTGTGTCTCTGTTCCTGAGCGGAAAGAGTTTTTTTGTTTGTGAATGGGGTCTAAAAGTATTTAAACTACATATGAAAATCAAAAATTGTATGTGCACATTCATACATAAAAGATATTGATATATCTTTAAAATGCATATCTAACATCTAACACCACAAATTTTCTCTCAACTTCCATTGAAAATGTCAACATTGTTAAATTACAGTTTATTAAATTGTTCAGTGGGTCGTTAAGTTAATTTATCTCTTAAACCTCTCTGGAACTTAGTTTTAAATTCTGTTGGAGATAGCAGTTTCCGAAAACACCTGTCAAACTGAATTGTGGGCATATGTGTAAAAAAAAACAAAAAAAAAAAACATCTAGTATTTCCATCAGAAAGGGCCGCACGGTGACTTGGTGGTTAGCACTGCCTCACAATAAGAAGGTTCTTGGTTTGAAACCCAGCAGGGCCCTTTCTGTGTGGAGTTTGCATGTTCCCCCTGTGCTTGTGTGGGTTTTCTCCAGGTACTCTGGTTTCCTCCCACAGTCCAAAAACATGTATGTCAGTTTGATTGGTGACTCTAAATTGCCCATAGGAGTGAGTGTGAGTGTGTGAGGTTGTTTGTCTCTATGTGGCCCTGTGATGGACTGGTGACCCAAAGGGAGCTGGGATAGGCTCCAGCAGATCCCTGTGACCCTGGTTAGGAATAAGGGGTTATAGATGATGGATGGATATTTCCATCAGATGGAGTGTTGCAACCATTAAAACATGCATTAACTAACTTGGAGCGTAAACAGTATATAAGGTGGTTAACTGAGCTATTCTCTCTGTGTTTATTAAATGGGAAAACAAATGCATCATTAAACAAAATTATTTTATCTAGAGTGAGTTCTCAATAATATTTGAGTTTATGTACAAATACTTACGCCTCTTTCAAGTGCATATCTGTCATTTATCTAAATGTTTGCAGTAGCCATCAAATTAGCTATTAGCAATAAGTGCAGCAATTATGGAAAGCTGTAGCAATTAGCCTAGTGGTGTAGTAATTGAAAGTTTGGTTTATTTCAGCCACGCATTTTTTTTTTTCTCTTTAATCGACATGGTATCCTAAACACAACTTTAGCCTTTTCCTACTGTTTTGTAGCTTTATGTGTAATGTTATTTTATTGTAATATGATGAATATTCTTCACAACAGTATCGTGCAGCTTGTAGGCCTTGAGGTACTGAATCTTTGTGCTGCTTCTGTTGAGTAAACATGAGGGGGAAAACACCTTGAGGCTATGTTACATATTTTCGACACCGAAAAAACTCTTTATGCACCAAGGATTTACCTAATCTGTTGGCTGGGTTACGTTTGAAAAGGTGCCTGAGGAGGCTCTGAGCTTCTGAACTCAAAAACTGAGGCATTCCCAACTTGGCTCTGCAAAAAATACAAAGATTTTTATTAAAGAAGGCAAAGCTGCATTGGCACAGCTGTCATTAAATGTCCATATAATATATCCAAAGTGAAAGTGTATGAAGCACTAGCTGATAATATGTCACACGCAAAGGAAACACTCAGCATTCTGCAAAGAGTCTGCTCAGCATTTTTCTACAAACAAGCACAAGGATGGAAGAGAGATGACAGAGCAAATGGGAGAGGTTAATATTTCCTGTAATTTTTTTAACAGACTTTATATATTATTAAACTTTCTCTCTACGCTCTTTCGTCTCCCAATCTTCTTTCACCTCCTACTTCTCCCTCGCAGTTTCAAATTGCTATCAGCATTCTTAAGTCCATTTCTTTTATCTTTCCTCTCTCATCTGTCTTCCTCTTCTTCCTGAGTGCTGCACTTTATCTGCTCTAATATAAATCCTTCACTTTCACTCACTCAGCCTCTTACGCGTTCTCTGCCTCTTCTCAGATGTACAGTTAGCTGTAATTAAAGCTGCTAGGCAGTGACTAGAGAGGAGTTTACAGGCAGAATAAAGTGTCTTACTTGAGGATCATGGTCATTGTCTCTTTCCGGTCTTTGCCTTGAAATGGCAGTGTTCCCGTCAGCATCTCAAACTGGAAGAAAGCGAGCACAACATGTAGATGGTCAGAAATTAAACCTTTTGTAAATCTCCTACTGAAGAGGTACTATAATGGTAAGGTCTGTGCAAAGTGACTTGTATGGAAGTTGTGCCAAACTCTTCCTTGGTGTGCTGTCAAAAATGTACATTTGATGCAACAAACAACATTCTGATCGCAAAATAGACTGGCGCCTGACACGAATCATGCTGAGGATGAGTTTGGCCCAAAACATCTGTGCATGATGAGCAAAAGTTTCTGTAGACATTTCACTTTCATTAGGCATCAAGTCTGAAGAAGTATCACTCATATACCTACAAAATGTGTTTTGAGTGATCAGAAGTGAAAATGCTCACTACAGTGTATAAACTATTTTCAGCAACCACACTGGCCCTATCACTTCAAATCTAAATATGCTTTATTAGGAATTACTGATTTATTATTAAAGGTTTTTGGTGTCTGTTCTTAGTGATCATTTTAGTTGCAAATTGATCAAACTTTATTTTTTTTTTGTATTTTGTAAATATGTAAAATGAATAAAGGTCACACTGTAAAAAAATGAAAGCCCTTAACCCAAACAACAGGGAGCAACATCCTCTCACCATGAGCACACCGTACGACCACCAGTCGGCACTGTGTGTGTGTCCTCGTCTGTTCACCACCTCAGGAGCCATGTACTCCACTGTCCCACAGAAGGAGTAGGCTTTGTTCTCGTGGTCTATGGACTCCTTACTGAGGCCAAAGTCTGAACACAAATACATGCACAGATATCAGTGGCCAAAGTAGTAAAAGACTTATCACAATTTACAGCAGCCTGAGCTCACAGTCAGAACACATATAAACAGGCATGTAATCATTTGGTGAACATCAGAAATAAACACAAGCAGATAACATTAGTGACATAAATAGACAAGTAGACAAAAGGTATAATATTACACACCGGTCAGCTTGATGTGTCCATCCTCATCAAGCAGGATGCTGAAATGACACAAATGCTTTTTATATTTTGCAGGTAGGCAAACACTTAGAATGCATCATGACTCTGGGTTTATACGTATGCCTACTTCTCAGGCTTGAGGTCTCTGTAAATGATGCCGAGGCCATGAAGGTGATCAAGGGCCAGAGCAAGTTCAGCCAGGTAAAACTTCACATCTTCCTCTGTGAACATTACCTAGAACACACATATATTTTCCACAGATCAGCTCCAAATTTAGTCTTTTTTTTTTTTATTTATTAAAATGTTATTCTGTTTATCATGCTTATACCAAGCTACCTTTGCAATAAATACTGTATGTTATATTTGTTTGTAGTAAGTATACTCGTGTATACTTACTACTGTATAATCGTGTTCATGTTGTCGGCTGATCACAGAGATTTTCATACGCCTATGCAACAATTTTTAATAAACATTTATTTGCAGTAGGATGCAGAAAGTTATGGCTTTAAATAAATCTCACAAAACCATTTAGCATCATTTGCAGATCTTATGAATGAATTTTAGTTAAGCCATTACCTCATTTCCTCAGTCATATACTTTTTCATGTTTTCGTGTACTTTTGTTCTGTCTTCCTCCACTGTTCACTTATACAGGATGCTTTATGTGAAGTAATTTTGAAGTCCACTCATTAAAAACACTACGTGACACTGATCTTTCCTGAAGATCAGTGTAATTTAATTTGTGTTTCCAAATGTGTCCCTGGTCGGTCAATCTAACCCTAAGGTTGTTTGACTTTTGTTCACTTTTTGCCTTTTGTGTATCACGCAGCTAAGATGAAACAGGTTCTACTGTACCTCCTTAGAGAGACGAGTAAAGAGATCTCCCCCTCTGAGAAAATCTAAGATCAAGTAGAGCTTCCCCTCCGTCTGAAAGGCTGGAGGAGGGAAGGGAGAAAGAATAAGTGAAGAAAATGAATTTAGATAATATCTGAGAAGTTGTCTACTTGCCGAACATTTCCACTGCCAGATTTACTGCCTGCTAAAGAGAAGAAGTGAGCTATGATTGGCTGCCACAGCGCTAGTGACTCATCGAGGAGGTCTGACTCACCATAGTGCAGTTTGACGATAAAAGGGTGATTGACCTCTACCAAGATATCTCTCTCCATCTTTGTCCTGACCCGGTCACGCACTGGAAAGACACATGCACAGACAGAAAAATGGAAAACACACAAATCACCAGATAGCCAATAATGAAAAGCCTAAATACAACAACCTTCTCTTTCCAGTTTTTATTTTGGCTGGAGAACCTCCCAGATGGCAGCAGATTAATAACTGAATCACAGATGGAACACAAAAAATAAGAAACAAGAAAGAGAATTGCAACAAAGAAGAAAGGATGAAGAAAGAAAGAAAAAGAAAGAAATAAACAAACATTTTTTCCAGCAGATGATGTATGGCCTGAGTTGAACATCACTCGAGGAATAGATTTATTCTTGCTCTCTCCCTACACCTCTTTAGCTCTTTGTGACTCAGTTTGGTCTCATGTGAAGGTGTGAAATACCATTTTGGCAAAACTGACTATGCAAACAAAAACAAACACAATAAGTCTACTTGTGATTCTTCTTCCTGGTGAACAATTTTGCAACTTAACACTCTTCAGAAAATAATTCAGATGACTTCATCCACCAAAACTACATTTTTGAACTGATTCCAAAATTGCACAATTTGTCTAACAAAGAAAAAACTGAGGGTCTGTCAGTCTCTATCAGGATTCTAGTCTGTGATGTACTTATTCCCCTAAACTCTCTTGCAAAGAGCAAGACCTTCAATATTAAGTCTGAAAAACACACACACAAAAAAAAAAAAAAAACTATTTATGCAGGAATTAACATTTTTATTATCTGATCATACTTCTATTATGGATGTTGATGGAAATTTCATTAGTTATGATTTGATTATGATGACATTATGATTACATGTGAAGATAGGTTTGCAGTCCTCTTTGGATACTGACAATTTTGTCATGTAACCTTAGCATGACAAACCTTATACTATGTCCCTGTGGGTTCATTTTAATTTTCACCTGTGTTGTAAGGTTGACACACTGTGATACACTTTTAGTACTGTATTTCCATGTATATTTCTTTCTTTAGCATCTTGTATAACATCATATGCCAAGTGATTGTTAATCAGTGATTGCTTTGATACAGGCTGTGTGATAAGGGTTGACCTGACTTGTAAAGGTTAATTCAGAGTGAAGTTGTTGCCTTATTCAAATGAACTTGGCAATTGTAGTCGTGGTTTAGTTTGTGTTGTTTCAGTTGTGCAGGTGTGTGTTCACAGAACACAGGATGACCACAGGGATGTCACCAATGATGTGCTCTCAGCATACTGAATATCACAGTGCATGTTAAGAGTTTTGAATTTGTCACTCACTCTTTCTGAACAGTACACTGTACAATCTTACGAAAATGAATAAAAACCCAGATAAACTTTTACTGTTCTCTTGTTTATCTCCTTTTTTCCTTCTGCCTCTTCACTCATAAAACAAAAAAATTAATTGCTTGAGATAAGCACACAGTTTTTATTCATTTCCAAACATTTTCAAATTGCATCTGTTGTATCCACTTGTGTCTCTCGGAGGACACTAACAAGTGATGCCCCCAAAGTTTTCACCTTTCAGTGTGGCTTTTTTCAGGACCTTCATGGCGTAGAGCTGACCGGCATCTGGACCTGTGATCTTTCTCACCAAAAACACCTAAACGCACAGAAATAAACACAAAGTGAACAATGAAGTCACCTGCTAATGCTTTTATTTCAATATTTTAACACACACACACACACACACACGACAGGAAGGCTAATTGTTCATTCATAAAGACAATACTGAGCGGGAGATTGAAGTGCCCTCAGTCTGCCGTCTAAATGGCAACAGGCCCTCAAACACCGGCACTAGAGAAACATTACGAGGATCTGAGTGGAAATGAAACTCACACTTAAGATACCTGAGGCCCACTCACGCACACAAGCACTGACTGATATACAAACACACACCCACCTTTCCAAAGGAGCCTTGTCCCAGCACTTTGCGCAGCTCAAACTGCCGTGGATCGGCCTTCTCAGATCCCTCCTTCACGTGGTAGGTGATGTTGATCTCCTTGACTGGTACGTCATCCTATAACACACACAATTTTTAAGTGTTTCTGTAACAAAGTGTTTCTCAAAGAATAACTGGCCAATTCATTGAAAAAAATTATAATTTGTGGCACTATATGACACATTTTAATATCTAGCAATGTTCAATCCTTGCTGTGCACAGTTGACTACAAACAAGATACACATAATGAAATTATACAAATTTGTTAACTCTTTCTCAGTTAATTTCTCAAAGTCTCTACTAAGGTATCTATCCCATTCATATTTCAGATCTTTACACGCATGTTTGCCAGTCAGTCCTATATTAGTCAAGTACATGACTTAATGGGTTAGCCCAAAACAGACATTACCATGTATTTACAATATTTTACCTATTGAATAAACCATGTTTAAACTGAATTTCATTTAAGCTTCTCTGCTGATTATTTTGCCTGGTTTCAAAGTTGAACATATCTATATGAATATCCTCCTCTTATCCCACACATTCACTATTTGACTTAAAATCAGATTAACACAGGAAACAGCAAAGGACTGGGAATGGTATGTAGTGCTTCTACATGAAACATACATTTTGATTTTCCATTAGATGTTGAACTTGTTGCAGGGATTTGCTCCCAGAGACACCAAATCTGAAGTAAATTTAAACACTGATTAAGGTCTGAATTGCAGTTCGCCATAGATCTTTGGATGGGATTGAAGTGCTGTCTAGTTAAGTTCTCCTGCACCAAAACCACAACAACCAGATAGAGCAACGGAAATCTGCTTTTGCACCAGTATTACTAAACTAATTACAACATATACAATAAAAATTAGCCAGAGCTGTTTTATGGCACAACAATTAGCTTTTATACTACATTCTGTTGATAATACTTCAATACTTTAACTTAAGTAGGATTCTGAATGTAGTACACCCACAAGTACATTCAAGCAGGTAGGTTCAGGCATGTTCTCTACACAAATCAGCAGGCAGCAACCAAAGAGCGATGTTATCAGTGTGAGAATGTCTTAAGGTGGATGTTTTTCGCTGTTGTCCAGGTTCCTTCACATATCTGAGAATCGCACAACAGGTTTAGCAGGGTTCCCAAATGTTCGTCATCCACGCAGCGGGACATTACAACACAAAGACACACACGCACACGCACACACACACACACAGTTGTCATAGAGCCACCCCCAGTACCTGCTCCCCGCTGTAGCTGAGTGACTAATGATGCCATACTGTGTGAGTCTATATGGCTGTGTGCTCAGGGACATCATCCCTCCTTCAATCGTCAACTGTCTCAAGCCTCCCAGCTTGCTTTTGCTTTGTGTACTCATAATATAGATGCAATAAACCCAAACATCCAGGGAAAAACATCCAGACTGCATTTCTACTTGTCATCTTCCTCTCCCTGCTTTCCCTTTTCCGTCTTCATCCTCTTTCGGCCATTTTCTGTTCTGCTTTCCTCTAACTTCTATTGCTTTCCACTCTCCACCTCCTCCTCTCTTTGTACCTGCAGTTCCCAGGTGATGGCTGCCAGGTGTCCCAGTGCATTATGGGTCCTGTAGTCCTGACTGCAGGTGAGGCTTTGAGGCGCTAACATGCTCCTGTGCGTCGTTTGCAAGGCGACAGGATGGAGCCGGCTTCTGCTCATCCCTGGCACTTATTCCTCTCCTGCTCCTTACTGTCTTCCTCTCTCCCTCAGAGAAATATTTACTTCCCTCCCTCACTCCCTCTCCTGTTCCCTCCTACTTTCTCACTTTTCTATCTTTATTTGAACCATTCTCACCTCTCATCTCCATTTTGCACCTCTCTCTAGCGCACTCTATCTTTCTTATTCTCTCTCTCTCTCTCTCTCATGGGAAAAGGTTGCATGGGAGAGGATGCAGCCAGATGTGCAGTGTTGAAGGAAGTATTCAGTTACATTACTCAAGTACAAGTACTATCTACAAAATACTTCATTATAAGTATGTCCAACATTGAAAATTATAGTATAAGGACAGGAATGTTATCAGCAAAATACAGATCAAGTATCAAAAGTGTTATACTGTGTGTGCTATATTATTAAATAACATCTGGAACTGGATTATTAGGGTGTCAGGGTCACATCTTTATTGCATGTCACCTTCACATATCCTGACAGCCCTAAGGCACATGCACTGTCAATTAAATATCAATTTCATTTATGCTGTCTGGAAAATACACTGGTGTCAAAAGTAGAGTTAATGACTGAATGAAACGGAGGACAAGTGCGATGTTGTAGAAAATAAAAATACTCAATTAACATAAACACAACTTTACTTTCCACTCTGTACTTTTTTTGGTACTGGACACAATATGAAAAATGTCAGGTACTCAAAGTTGGCAACAAATGACTGTTCAAACTTTTGTTCTTGCTGACTTTTCAGTAGAATTTTAAATCTACATAATAGTTTGAAAGAGAGGGGAGGATCATTGTGGATGAGCTGGGAATTGACACAACCGAGTAGCTCCTCATTTAGAAACAGATTCTACAAATTTTATTGGTATTTTATTTGGGCATTTTTTATAGTTAATTATACTTAGACAAAACTTGAGATATTTGAATAGAAAAACAGGCTTGTGTTTCACAATATAAGGTATAAATAAGTATTGTTTTAAAATCTGTTTTTTTTCCCCTTGTATTCAATATTCTGTTGTTGCTTAAATGAGTTTTGAAACCCCAAAATATGATACTATCATAAAAAAAACTCAGAAACTGGAGAGAAGAAAGAAGCTGAAACCAGAAAATGTTTTTTTCATTTTCAAAATTGTAGCAAGTAAATTTTCTGTCAATGAACAAATTCATTCCTCAACTCAGGTACCATATCTGTATCATTATCTAACATGCCTCAGTCCCACTCTCAGCCACATGCATGCAGACAAAGATGCAATTGGCACTGCATGTCATCAAGTACAGAACATCACACTGCCATCTGTAAATGAGATTCCCAATCTAGACTGAGCTGACTACAGAAGAAGCCTCTAACCACAGCCCAGTGATGAGAGCCACAAACAGCCAATAGATGAACAAAACCAGAGATTGGAAGCTGCAAAAATAGACAGAAATTTTTGAAATGCTGCAGAGTTTAGGAGAATGTTGACATTTTAAATATATGTGAGTGTCTCTTAGTGTGTGCATGTGAGTCAGAACACAGATGGAGGATCAGAGCAGAAGCGACAGGATGCTCATGTAGCACCTCATAATCACAGGATTAAAACCGCAAACCCTGCACCTGCGCTCTTAGAACTCGCACAGACTGAAAATAACATGTATATATACACCTGCATATGCCCACACCTTCATTTTACCTGCTTTCTAACCTGTTATTGTCCATGCTGATTGCAAGTGACATATAAAAAAAAAAAGAATAGCTCAAAATTGATGCACCAGTCCACAGCGGATATTATGAAAACCTTTTCAAAACCTGGAAA
This sequence comes from Mastacembelus armatus, assembly GCF_900324485.2. NCBI lineage: Eukaryota > Metazoa > Chordata > Actinopteri > Synbranchiformes > Mastacembelidae > Mastacembelus > Mastacembelus armatus. Next base: position 1,781,157 of record NW_022872938.1, read on the forward strand.
GTACAGCACAGACAAACAAAGTCGCCTTCAGGTAAACTGATGGGAGTGCCTGCATGAAGGTAAACAGAACAGTACCCAGCATAAAAACCTGAAATAGTCAAGTGAACTGTTCAAGCAGAATGTCTGGATGAGATGACAAATCTTTCCTTTGAACACTCCACCTCTTGTTCACTTTTAAAATCGGCTCATTTAATTCATATTTCAGGTTTTGATTTTTAATTCATGGTTATTAAGTGCAAACTGACTGGCAATTAGTTAAAATGAAATCTACAACACACTAAAGACTTGCTAAAGGAATGGGGTTTGAATACTTTTAAACAGTGGTGTCCAACAGGTTTCCGCTGGACAGGACAGATGCAGCAGCTCTGCAATACTTTACACCTGTGCACCATCAAATCTAATTAAAAGCCTTCCTGAGTCAGTATGATGTTGTTACACTATTCTGCATGGGGCAGCAACAGACATCCCCAACGGACACATTACAGTGATTGTATTAAATTAACATAAACTCTGCACACATTTTTAACCTTTGGTCAGACTGTGAAAGCCGGAGCATGTGTCTGGCTGCAAAGAGATTTTATTAATACACACATGGGGAAGGGAGAAAGATGGAGGAAAGTTAATCATTTTTACTTGATAAACAGCAAAATTAACTATTGATTAAAATGAATCAACTAATTGTTTCAACATTTAGAAATCAAATCTATGCATGGCTATGAACATCGCGTCTACTTTGGTCTTGGTATCCTGTTGTCTGAAAGTGCCAATAACTCAGAAATTGAGTCATATGAATATACAGAGCATTATAAAAGACTACACATTACAAGGGAAGTTTGAAAGTAATTAAATATATGGTACTATGGCAACTGGTGATGAATATGTTCTGATTTTATTTTTCCCTGAGTTAATAAAGCCCTTTAAAGCAGATATTAGGACACGTCAGCATTAGGGAGGATGAGGTGGTGGTAATGTGACACCCCTCACTGTCCATGTACACACACACACACACACACACTAGACTTCTTTATTCCTCATAGGGACTTTACAGTGACTTATTTCTGAAAGTGCATCCGGTCTACAGCTGATTTAACAACACACCTATCACTCGTCTGAGCTCAGATTCATCTCAAGCTTTTCAGAAACCCAAAGCTGAATATACTTTTTGCTAACTGCCCATTTGGTATTAGAACTGCTTATGTTATACAGTACCACCTTGTATATGGCCATTTCCACAACAATGTCAACAGAAAAGACAAAAATTTAAGCTGAAATGGCTTTGTTCTTAAACTGAAAAGAAATAACTCCAACTATACATATACAAACATACATTTATTTATTATGCATCGATTTTATATTTCTGTAACATGTTGTATTATGCTGTGTATTTTGACTCCCATGAGCAATGAAGACACATGATAACATAAATACTTAATATGTTCATTTCTAGTTAATTCAACTTTTCATTTTTACTCTCAGATAAGTTCTTAATTGAGTTCTTTGAGATTTTTGACTTGAGATGACAAGTTTGCTGAACCTATTCCTGCTGGTCTTATGTCTCCAGCAGGTGCAGCAACAGCTCTATGTTCAACTATGCAAGTGGAGAAACTGAACAACTTCACACAGCTGGTGACAATAGTTATGTAGAAATTTATGTTAACAAAAAGAGTTTAATAAATCAGCAAATGAAAAACAACCATAGATAAGGTTTTACACCTTTTCCCCGTATTCTCATTATTTGAGTTGCTAAAATGAGGACAATGAGAGGTGCAGACAAAAAAACTGACCCAAAGCGGTGCATTTGTAGGTTTAACACTCACTTCAAAAACTTACTGTCATATTGCAGTACGCTGATCCACAACAGCCTAAAACTGTCTCCCCATTTTTCCTGTTAAATGGCCCTGGAGGCTGCCATTGGCCACTGTCTGAGGTCTGGACTGAAAGATGGTGGTTGCTATCTAACCTGGAGAGCAGCAGAAAGCTTCGGAGTGACTTCAGCCGAGTCCTCAGAGCTCTGATGAGGCTGGCAATAGTGCACACACATGCCAGCTTGGCCTCCACCGCACAGTGTGTCATCATGGACTGAACTGAGAGGAGTGAAGCCTGAGCAACACTGTGGCTGCAAATGATCAGGACTCGGACAAGCAAAGTGTGTGTGTGAGTCAGTGTGAGGGGATACCCAGAGGAAAACCACGGGGGGGTTGAGCCAAATTGGGATAGGAAGCGGGATCTCCCCCCACTCCTCTCCCACTTACATGCAGCTGTAACCTTCCACCCAGTGTTTCCATCAGATGTCCTGGAGATCCCCATTTACTCCAGACTCACAACTCACTGACCAATGACTAAATCCCACGAGGAGGAGAACTGCCGCTCCTCCTATTACAGACAAAATGCAAACTTCTATCACAAAAATGAATGAATGTAAGACCCAATCTGCCAACTGAATATGTGACAATGAATCCATTGAAATTCTTGTCATTTATCATTTATTACTTTCCTCTCACCTCCTCCTATTGAAGTTGGCAGCTTACTAGCACACATGATACACACAATATTTAACATTAGCATAAAATATCACCTTGAATTGTTTTTAGTTTCTCTAGGCAAAAAAGGGTTGATAAAAAGTCTGCACCTTACCAGAGCTAAATGTAATAGTGTAGGACAGGTTTAGCAGCTAACTATTTAAATAATTTAATAACTTTGTTTTTCCAATCAAAATTATTTTCCAGGTTCCAGGTTGTGAAGGTTTTCTGACTTTCCTTTTCTTACCTAAAAATATTTGTTTTAATATTATTATACTTACCTTAAGTTTTTTTTCTGACAATATACAAAACAAATGTCTAATCAATTAATTGAGACAAGACAGACAATAATGAAAAACAAATGTTCAAAATGCAGATATGCAATTTACAATTCTATAAAACAGGAAAAAAGAAAATTCCACGCATTTAAAACGAAGTCAGAGAATATTTGCATTTTAACTTCATGAATGAAAAATCAGTAATCAAAATACTCGTTCATTAAGTATGAACAATCATTAGGTACTAAGTATCAACTTCATTGTCACAACACCAACACAAATCTTTTACAAAATGAACCACAGAAGCATTGTGTACATTATAATCTCTGCCAATATATTTTTTACTGACATTTAAAATTAATTGACTTTTAGTCAGTTATATAAAAGTTTAGGTCTGAGGATACAATTTTAAAGTAAAAACATTTAAGCCTAATAACTATATTTAATCTAATAACTATGTTTAAGCCCAGCCATTTTACTGCATGTGAAATACAGTATATACACTATAGAGTCCTCAAAGCTGTCCCAAGTGTAACAGACAAAGTACTGTCAGAATAACTATAAAGATACTTTGAGTATCCTACAGCTATCAATACACAGTGAATTGTGCAAATAGTTGAGTGAACACCCAGGCTTCGTGTTGAGTAATAGTAAAAACTGTAAAAACTCAGTTGGTTGACACAGCTACATGTGACACCCCCATGGCTTGAGTGGTGGTTTTACCTGAATTCTACAAACTCACGTCCAGTTATCATCTCTACTTATCCAGTTCCTCTAGTCCTACTAGTATTCAGTAATATCTCAGCTATGAGAAAATGACCATACCCTGACCTACGCACCTGTAAAGTTTAAAGTCTACATTATTGCATAACAGTCCTTAGTGGAACAGTACTGAGAAGATATATGTGCTGTTATTCTTACTGTGTCTGATGAACGTAAAGTGTAACAAAGCACAAGAGATTATTTTAAATGTAATTCTGCACAGTGGTCATTTTGGCACCTGTATCTAGTATCTTGTTGAAAATGTAGAAATAATCTTTAGTTATTTGATTTGTCATCTTTATTTAAATTTCTGATCTGTGAGGTTTTTGTCCTACATTTTTAATATTTTTCATCTTATAAGCAAATAAATCTTGTAAAGAAAAGCCTGTTTATTTGTTCACAATATCCATGTGCCTCTCCACTTCAGCACAGCAAGTATTTCAGAAGCTGGATTCACTCACACTTTGAATAAAGTGTACTGGGTTCAGCTTGACAGAGAAAGCTAAATCATCAGAAATCATTAATGCAGTGATATTCCATCCATCCAGCTATTTTCTATATTGCTTACTCTGGAACATCGTGGGTCATGGGAGGCTGGAGCCAATCCTAGCTGTCAATGGTTGAGAGGCAGGGTACGCCCTGGACAGATCACTGGTCAATCAGAAGGGCTGACACAGAGAGACAGTCATAAAGTCTACAATTAGCCTGACTCCAACCCGTATGTGTTTGGACAGTGGGAGAAAGTCGGACTACCCCGAAAAAACCCATGCAGACACGAGGAGAACATGCAAACTCAACACCAAAAGGCCCCAGGCTCAAATGGGTTTCAAACTCCTTTTGTTGTGATGTGACAGTGCTAACCGGAGCATCACTGTAGTGGATGGCACGGTGAATATCTAGAGGAAGAGTTAGATGTTTGCCAGTATCAACCACTGGAATTCATTTATTCTTTTTGATAACAAAAAAGGCAATGGACAAAAAGCAACATTAACTTTACATCCAGATGCATAGCATAAATATCAGTGTGCTTTGTATTTTCCTCATTTGATTCTTGTCTTGTGTTGTCTAATTCTTAGTGTACTGTATGCACTTAGTAAATAAGGCATTTAGTTCATGGACTATTGTTTCTTCCAAGAACTGGTAGCATTACAAGAGTGTCAAATGTTTCTTATTAATGCAACAAAATTTACTTTTGAACAAGAGACATCTTGAGAAGCAGAGGAAATGCTTATACCTATTAGGAGCCACAGTTTGTGATTCCACAGGTGAATGCATTACTCACATTGGAGCAGGTAAAACCAGAGATCTAAAACAATTACTTAAACAAAACAAGACCAAAAACACTCAAGACAATTAATAAAGTAAAATATGGTCACAATTAGTTTTCAATTATTTAACAAATTGACCTAACCCATTTGTAAGATGTTGCTCTTCTTTTAATTCCAGCAATAACAAACTATACACAAATACAAGACAAAGACATATGTCCAAAAGAGCAACAAATGAGCTGAGGAACAAGAAACAGTGACATGCACAAGACTCAAAAATCCCTAAAACCCACAATAAACCCACTCAATCAGTACAACGCAGCGGAACACAGACCAACACAGACACAATGTGGACGCAGCCTGTGTCCATGTGAAATCCTCCACCTGTCACAACCCCCCACCACACAAACGCAAACACAATGTACACAATGCCAGTGTAGACCATCAACAGGATGTGTGGCATATCTTGGATTACCCCCACCTGTTGTCACCTTCCCTGAGTGTGCACTGTTTCCACAAACCAGCAAGGAACAAGAGTGGACTGAGTCATAAACAAAGAGCATGTTTTTTTAATGTTTAGCCTATTTGTTAAATCTCCACTGACTGAAAATTTAATTAATGTGATAATAATAATAATAGCTCATTCCAGCTTGGTTTGCTGTTTTTCTGTGTCTAATATTTGATAGAAAACAGAATCTAAATTTCACCTGTTAGTTGGACAAAACAAAACATTTAAATATGTCCCCTCTTCTGGTGGCATATTAACAGACTGATGACAGTGATAATTAGTTTCTGTTTTGCTAAAAGTATATCAGATATTACATCACCAACTTAATCTCCAAACAGAGCTAACCCTAACCCTTTTATTACTTTACCGATTCAATTTCTCCCTTTTAAAACCAAAAATTGTTTATTATAGCATTATTATTTATTATAGTATTTTTGTGAGTCTGTCTTATCACCAAGCAGGAAACTTCATTTACTGAACAATCTGGTGTGTCCCTTTTAACACCTTAGCTAAACTTTAACAGATACTGTAGAAGTATCTTTTGGTATGATGTGCTTGGAAAGGGCTGCTTGGCTGAGTCTATTACAACAACTGACAGTAAGTGCCGTTTTGTGAGTATATGAATGTGTGTAAGATATACAGAGAGCAGAAATGAGTGAAAAGTGATGCCACATTTCCAGCGTCACTTATTAACTATACTTTATTAACTCTGAAAAATAGATACAAATGGGACTTTGGTAATAATACCAACCAGACTGCTCCTATGTATTCTTGTCCCTAGTGTGTGTGTGTGTGTGTGTGTGTGTGTGTGTAAAGCTTCTCCATGGCAGCAGTGATCACGGACTCTGAGTGAGCAGGATTTCATTCCACACAATCTGCGCCCCTAAGCCCGTTACGCAATCAAATTAACAGGCCGGATGGACAGACATACACTCAAGCACACACTTTGGATTAGTCAGGTTAGAGGCATAAAGTGCATTTCCGCTGCCCAAGGCTAAAAAAAGCACAAAAAAAAAAAAAAGCATACAGTTACCAGTCACTTGTCAAAGGCCAGAGAGTCACTTCAGTGGTAAAATGTTTCATAAAGGTATTTAAAATCATCTTGCACGGCCAAATATCTAAAACGCCCAGCATAAGAGCTAAATATTACAACCTATGAGCTCACCACAGCGGAAACAATTAGTCAGTAGGTGAACCATCAACTATTCTGATAACCAGTTAACTGTTCATTTTCATTTTTCTAAACACCACAGGTTTGGTTCTTCTTTTAAACTATGGGTTTTGGATTTAAAAACAAGCATCTTAGGCTGTTGATAGTATTACTTGAATTTCACATTTTGTGGACAAAATGACAAACCAATACATTGAGAAGATAATCAATAATGAAAACAGTCCTTAGTTGTAAGCCCTGTAGCTCTAACACAGACAAGTTCCCAGTGAGTTTGTTGCTGGGTTCTTATGTGAACTAACAGCCTGCATGTGGTTGAGAAGAAAAGAGCTCCACCTACAGAAAGTTAAATTGCATGAACCACTGAGGGGCGGCTGACAGCTGATCTCTGGGAATAACACGGCTGTGTGCAAAGTACGTTCTTGTAGTACATTTCAAAAGTTAGAAGAAAATGTAAAGAACTTCTGCAATATCTTCAAAGTATATTTTAATGGGATTTTATTTACTTGAATATATTCTCATTCTCACTTGGGGTGTACTGTAGATGTCTTTGTTGAACTAGGAGCAGGAGCAGCAAATGATGCATTTTTACAATAACACCGAAAAGAAACAACAACAGACGCTGTGCTATGGTCACCCATCTGAAAATTCAAATACAACTGGATTAACACAATAAGTGTAGAGGACCAAGTTGCACCAGTCAGTTCAGATTAAATATAAGTAGGCGGTTACTTAAAAACATTTTGATTCATTTGTGTATAATTTGTGTGCTGACTGATAAATTAAACTTTGCTTTGCATAAGCCACAGCACAACATTAACATATGACTCCAAAGTCATGACACATTCATTTTCACATTGTTTGTGTAACTAAAACACCTGTGCTTCATTATTTCTCAAGTTAGGAGAGTACATGTCAGGCAAATTGTGAAATAATGACGTACAGATGTTTCTTTTCAAAAAATGTCACGAAAACTGTTTTTAAAAAAAGTTCTCTGAACAAATTTTAACAAAAGTAAGTAATGATTGCAGAGTAAGCACAAAGTTGGACATGTGACAGTCCATTGCAACCAGATGATAAATGTCGAAGCTTTCAGAAAAATTATAGCTTAGCTGTTGATGGGAATGATAGCTCTATGGCATAGGTCACTAACAGCCGGACCGCGGTCCGGGTGAGGACCCAGAAGCCGCCCCATACGGACCCGGACCTACAGCCAAAACAGAAGGTTAAGATTTAAAACCTAACGGGGCGCTTCTATTTCCACCGGCGCAGCTTTTGTAGACTTTACGGTAGTGGAAACGCACAGACCAAATGCATGCGAGTTGAGCCATCCCACGTGATACCACTCAGCCAATCAAGTCTGTGCATCCCATGCGGTAAACATTACGACTCTACAGTGTAAACAGCGCTAGAGGCAAGTTACACATGAAGACACGGTACAAAGAAAAAGAAAAAAGGCGATACATGTAGAAAACAAAGGGAGAGAAACAGGCGAGTGAGACGGAGAAAGAGAGAGAACTTAGTTAATGAGAGAACATTATACATATCTACAGCCATACAGATATGTTCAGTTGTATGTTACATGACAATAAATATTGTCAGAAAGTTTTTGAATTGTACTGAATTCATTTGATTTGACAGTCAGGTATTGATTACATGCAGATGTTGATAAAACTACTAGGCTACTTAAATACATATCACACTAACTAGTTAGACATTATGATCTTCTGGACCTTTGCTTCAAGAAATTTTCTCTAACTGGACCTCTTTAAATTTTAGTTGAATACCCCTGGTCTATGGTATCTCCAACGTAATGGAGCATTTGCCAATTTTAATATGAAATAAAAAAAAACATTCAACCAGTTCACATGGAAAAAAAAACTGAAAGGGTTGAAGTGCAGAAAAAACTCCATCACAAGGTTACTCATGTCAGTAATGCTCAATAAATAGTGCGCTATAAATAGCCAATAAGATTCAGATTTTGTATTACTTAAAGCATGTGAAGGGGTAGTTTAATTTTGCAAAATGGATATTTATTAAAATATAGTACATTATCTCCAAAAAGAAGTGGAGACACTGTTCAAGTATTTAAAAATCACAGGAACATTTGTGTTTATTTTTTCCAATATCAGTAGATTAATCAAAATCATATCATTCCATCCTAACATAAAAATACTAAAAGATGAGTTTCTGAAAAAACATTAGGCTGAAAAGAAGGGTACTTGATGAAAGAGAACGCCGGATGTGATTTGCATCACAGGCCGAACTTTATAGTGCACAGAGAGGGAGAGAGCATTAAGTATAGATGAGGAGGAGCAGAGGGAGGACATCATCATTAATTCAGGAGCTGGCAAAACGAGGTCCTCAATCACTACGCGCACACGCACACACACACACAGTCTCATCAGCAACAGAGGAGTGTGTGTCCTTTCTTTCATTCTACTGTTAACTGATCTACCAGAAAGTACACAGACAGCTAAATAAAGTTAAGGGATTCAGGAGACTGAATAGGGGGACATGATTTTTTAAATCAAACTCCTGTTTGCTTGCAATACCAATGTTTGGCAATTGTGAAACTGGTTTTAACCATTGGTACTATAGATGAAACATTTTGTTAGACAACAGCTGTTATTAAGCCAACTTGTGTACATAAAAACCTAAGAGAAATAGCGAAGGTTTGGCCAATATTTTGGTAGGACAAATCCAATCACAGAGTTTAAAATTATGTTGTGTGCTGTTAAAATTAAGGTAAAGACTAGACTGAAAGATCCAGATAGAACATTCAGAAGTTTAAGTTGCTTACTTTCAGACTCGAAGCCTGCTTTAAATTAACTCCAACACCAACAACAAAGAGCTCCCATATATATAAATTCCCCACTCGCCTCTGCGGGCAGTTTTTTTCTCCTTCAAGCTTGGGTCCTGTACCCATGTCCTAGGAGCTTGAGGGCCCTGCGCAGTATCTTAGCTGTTCCTGGGACTGCACTTTTCTGGACAGATATCTTAGATGTTGTTCCTGAGATCTGATGGACACACTCTCCCAGGTCACAGCCCCAAGTATTCAGATTACCACAGGCTCCACTGTTACCTTCACCGTCCACATATTTTCTAGCTCTTCTTTCGGCCCTTGGTATTTCTCAAGTTTCTCATGTTGCTTCTCTCTGATGTTGCTATCGCAGGTATTCAGGACTGTAATTCTTTGCTAAGCAGTCTCCAAAGCTTCAGGTATGGACTGTTTGTTGCTCTTAACCTTTTGCCATCTCATAGCTGGCTAACTTCTCTCCATTCTTTATCTTGGTTTCCAGCTTCTTTCTCCATGGAGGATACTGCTCCATGTTTGCTATACTGTATATCAGTTTGCTGGTCAATCTCTAGCTGTGATAGCAGGTGATGACAGCCGTAGGGATTGTTTGTAGTGCTGCATTCACATCTTTTGCACTTCTGGAAGGTACTTCAATTGCTCTTGTGATTTGCACCCAAGACTCCAGATATCCATTCTTGCCATGTTCTTCAATCTCAGGTTAGCTGCTCTTGCATTAAACTTGCAGGTTGTTATTGGTGCCTGGTTCCCATTATCAGACCGTGGGGGTGATGACATCCCATCTCTGACCAGTCGTCCTGGCTGCCCCTTGCTATAGCTGCTATAGCTATAGCATTTGTGTTGTACCTTGTCAATCTCTAGCTGTGATAGCAGGTGCCTCTTACAGATGTTGTAACATTGAGCTAATAATTGTTTTGATGTTAGACCTTTAAAGATTAGAATAAATTAATAAAACTTAAGATATTTCAAATTTTAAAAAGCCACAGCAACATAATGGACAGTTGTATTGACAGTTTTGATAAGTTATCTAACTCTTTATTTCAAACATTTTTATAGGGAAAATACCCCCCCAAAAAATTGTTGGCCTAGACAAAATATTAGACTTGATGGCAAACACTGACAAATCACTCTTTTTGTAATGTTTTTTAGACCACATCGTTAATTAAGAAGACAAACACTAGATTAATTGATAACAAAAATGACTGTTAATTATGCCAAATTTAAACAATTCAAACCAATGCTCACACAGGAAAACTTCGTATAGCAGCTTAGTTGAACCAACTAATTTTTCCACATTAACTTACTGTAAAACTTTAACTTCAAATAAATTTAAGTTTAAGCTTTTATTATCAGATCACTTTAGTAATTAGGAATATGTGTTGTTCAAACTTGACATCGTATGACTTGAAATGATAAGTTCAATTAATGTATTAAGAGTTCACACAACTGATTAAATTATGTTTTAAAAGAAGCAAAGCAAGTATATGAGTATGTTAAACTTCCCAGCATACACTGTTTAATAGTTAAAAATCTCCAATCTCTTTTGTAATTTGAAGAAAACACAATGGAAACTTTCTGTGTGATTTTAATACATGTTAAAATAAGTCCTGATTGTTTCTTTTCATAATAATAAAAACCTTCAGCATATCCATGATGAAGGCTAGTGCTAAATTCAATCCCTATATCCTGTACACTTCACTGCTCTATGTCCTGATTGGTATAAAAGGCTTTAACAATTTCTGCTTTGAACTTATTATTAAACTTTATTCATAACTTCAAAATATGTTCAGATAACACATTTAAGACAGGAAGGGAACTGGCATTTCTAAGTTCAAAGAACTTCTTACAATCACATGTTATGCTGTTAATTGAGGCCACTACTTTTCAAATTGGTTGTCGTTTGCAGCATAAGAAGGCTTTGGCACCTGATTAATCACATAAAAGGTAACCAACCTGTGGCTCCTGAACAATCGGATGGATTTCTAAAGTTCAGAAATTGTGGTCAGCTGTTGTTACAAATTCCCACAACTCCACTTGAAAAAACTTCATTGCACTTGCAAAGTACAAACGCTAACAAACAACATGGCCATATAGGAAGTTACATTTTGTTAGCAGAATTACCTCTATTTTTGGATTTGTACAAAGACGAATGGATAATAGTAACTTATGCTTGATTAATTTTTTACTTCTATAAATCCAATATCCCAGCTCAAATCTGGATATAAAAACGTGAAAACCATTTGAAATTTCTCATTCCTGTTTAAAACAGTGATGCTAATAAATGACAATAACATTTTTAGTTTTAAACTATTTCTTGACAGGTTTCAAAATTATTACTTTTACTCCACCATACACAATCAGCAAAAATTGCACAATGCCTTCCTGGCTTTAGTCATCCTTGTTGAGGAAAAAAGTGAATATATTACTAAAAGAAAAGTCTGAAATAGGAATTTAGTAAGGAAAAATAGTTCCAGTCACAGTAGTTCATACCACTTCACAACTCCACAATATCACACACACACCTCAGTATAATCTGTTAAACAGTGCAGCCACTGTCATCATCCAGTCCCTCCCCACCCTTCATATTACAGGAAATCAAAGCGCTACATCTGTTGCCAATCAGGCCTCACTGATCAGCCCAGCAAGACTTAATTACCACACCCACACACACATACGCAAGATCATGTTCTCAATGTTAAATTACTTCTTAGAGTCAAATTTAAATACAGAAGCATAATACTGTACATAAAAATCTGGAACTAGCAGAATCACTCTTTCTTTAATTGTCCACCATCAGTTTAAGGAGATCAGCAAAACACTATGTGTATGTCTATAATAGCAGTAGTTAAGACTTGTCATGAATTTAAACCGCAACAAGAACTGAAGGTTCAGAGATTATTGTAGTCCGTTGCCAAAGCAAAGTTTGTTCACGTCTGCTCACAACACCCTGTTAGACCTGAAATGGACACATGCACACACACGCGCGCGCGCACGCTCACGCACGCACACACGCGCGCGCGCACACACACACACACACACACAAGGCAAGTTTACTTATATAGTGCAATTTATACACAGAGTAATTCAAAGTGCTTTACAGAAATAAAAGACAAGTTAAAAGTACATACAAATCAAAATAAACAGCAAATAGTAGAAAATGAACTTGAACTAAAATTAACGGACACACACGCACACACACCAAAACAATATGAACAAACAGAGACAACAGGGATGCCAAAGAGTGTGTGAATCACAGCCAATCCAACAAACACAGACAGCCAGCAAACGACAATCTGTATCAACAGTCTGTATTGTACTTCTGCATGTGTGTGTTTGTACACATCTTTCTATAGCTACGTGGACAAATTTTAGTTTGAAACCAGTTGTGAGGACAATTTAGCCTTCAAAAGTATGTCTGAAAATAAAGACTAGAGGTTAGGTTAGGGTTAGATTGAGGTTAAGGTTATGGTAAAGGAGCTAGGAAATGTGTCCTCACAACTATGATAAGACTTGCTTTTGTATTGTACCTGGAATTGCCAGTTCCTAATGTGAAAAAAAAAATAAAAGCAACTTCATCATGCTCCTCTACTGGCATTATACCGGTAAAACTGATTAACTGACAAACTTGTCAGACAGGAAAACCCACCAGCTGTTCAACACAGCCATAAAGGCATGTCCTGTCATTCTTTCCTTGGCAACAACATCTGTACAGGAAAGCACACGTGTCCTTGGGAGGCCCCCTGCCAGCAACACTCACTAAGAACAACTAGGAAAACTGTGGACATCACAAAATGTAAATTTCTAACTTCACTGCCAATGTTTTTTCTTGTTTCCTCACCTTATAATAACGAATGCTGTTTATTGATAGGTAAAGTGCCACAACACTGCGATTTCAAACTGGTCTGCAGGTCCATTAATGCAGTGTCTGTCAGTCAACACAACACACACCTCTGACATGTAATAGCGTTGACACAGTCAGCAGGGGAAGCAAAAAATCCTACAAATAATACCAGTACATCCCAAAAAGAAGGATGAAAAGTAAAAAACAAGAGGAGGGAAAGAAAAAAAGCAGAGAGAAAGAAACTAAATAAAAGAACAGGAAAGTAGAAAAGGGAGGTAGGTAGGGAAGAGGAGTCGAGGAAGGAGAAAAGAAAAAGAAAAAACTAGAGAATAGATATAATAAACCAAAGAAGAGAGAGAATTAAATAAAAAGAAGATCGTGAGTGCAGAGGAGGGGGTATGGAAATGCATCTAGATGTTGGTTTCAAGTCTCTGTGTCAAATTCCAGTACAGGTCAGTGAAACACTGAAGTGGGTGAGGAGGCTCTCTTCCTCTGTTTACACCTCTTCCTCCTCTCTTTCCTGTATCCTCCTCACATTGAACATACTGTATAGGGAAATTCCCTATTAGTCTGTCCCTGCCTCCTCCTCTTACTCCCTGATGGTCCTGGGGAAACTCTCTGGAAGACTCTCTCCTGAACACTTATGTTCATGTGTTAGCGCATCACTTCCATACTGGGAAATAGATGTTTTACTGCTTGCAGTGCTTCCATTAGATACTGGTTATTATTCTTTCATCTTAGTTTTTAAGTAGACAACTGAAAACAATCTACCTAATGTTACTACAAAGTTACTTAGTATATAATTAAGTAAGAGGTCAGTGATTTTAAAATTCCATCATCATTACATGTGTTGCATTTTCTTTAATCATCAAGCCTAAAACAACAGGATGCTTATGTAATTGCACACATGATAATAAGTCCACCATCACTGTGATCTATGATATTTGGGTGTGGTGTGTTCCTATTTCTGCTGCAACTAACCTACAGAGTAAAAAAATAAGACAAAAGAGCCAGTTTGGAGGAGGCTGCAGGAAATAAAAGGACCGCTGTGTATGTTGTACCAGTGATACCTAATTATTTTTACTTATTTCCGTAAGTAAAATCAAACACTCAAAACAGAAAACTGTTTCTATTGTTGCTTTAATTGACTAGCCTGCCTGTGGAAAGATCAGCGTTTTTTTCTAGAGATGCAACAGTTTTTTGTTTTTTTTACTGATAATGAATGTGTTGATTACTTTCTCATCATTAATCAGGGAGTCTGAAAACACTTACACACTACTGTAGATCACTGTGTACATATGGTACTTCTCTGTTATTGCTGTGTTCCTGGCAAGAGGGCTGCGCTCAGGAAAACCGGTGCCGAGTTACACAGGTTACATCATCATCCTATGACCTCACAATTGCAATGCCCACAATGCCTCATTCATAACACACAGACACACATACACACACACAGAGACACAGACAGATACACACATACACACACACGCCCATTAGCACAGAGGAATGTACCAACTGATCCTGACAGAAACTAAACTAGGAGGACACAAAGCCTTTCTTCTTCTAGCTTACCTATTATGTGCTGCTTCTCTCTAATACACACAAACACAGACACTTTCTCTCCTTTGCTTCCTATAAAATCAATATTTCCTCTTTCCCTCTCTCTCTCTGTATCCATCAATATCCACTCTAGCCAGTGTGGGTGGGGCGGAGGTTTCCATTTTAGGTGTTCAGACCTGTGCACACACACTTCCTCCCGCCCTCACACACACACGCAGACAAATAGCCACTAAGTGCTGAGAACAAACTCCTCTTTCAAAAATGAGAGCTAACAAAACATCTCAAATCTAAGACATTTTAGTTTTTCTGTCCTTTTGTTTTTTTGTCTGGACAGGCCAGTAATACACACACACACACACACACACAAACATACAGAGAATAACTGAGCTTCTTACTCCAAATTCACAGGTTGTGACTGTCTAAAACATACCGTGAGTGGATGAGTGGTTTTCCAAGGGACACTTGCGTATTTGATCTCTCCGTCACACACGCTCACACACATTCACACACACGCACACACACACAAGCACACCTGAGCATGTTGAATAAAAGTGTAAAGTGCCATGTGTTTGTGTGTGTGGGCGTTTAAAAGACGCTAGGGAAAGTCAGTCCAGATGGCCAGAAAAGATTAAACACCATCTGCCAGTGAGCAATACATACACATATATACGGACACACACACACGAAATCTGAAAAATGACTTCTCTAATAAGGAAATGTATTACATTTTTAGTATTAGTAAGACCTTTTCTTGGGATATAATGAATAATTTAGCCTTCCTTTAGCAATCTGTCAGGAAAAGAAGTGTGAAAAAGGACCAAAGGGTCCACATGCTGTGTCAGTTATGTTATGTTGTGTCATACTGTTGTCTCATTTATTTGACTGTGTGTTTCCAGCTGCTGCATTTATGTGCATTTGAGTTACCACCTATTTGATGTTACATTAGCCCACTGAGACTAACAAGACAAATCTCTGGACTGTCCATGGTTGTTTATAGGTAGAAACCTTTTACTTACGTCACCAAAGAAAAGTGTGATTAAATGCGTTATTTTTTTTAAATGCATTGATTTTGTGATTAATTCATCGACATCAATGCATTAAAGTCCCAGCCCTAAAACATACATAATGGTGATTCCCTCGTACATCATGCATGCGCAACTGTTTTATGAATTTTAAATAAAACAGGTGTATATTACTTTTAACCTGGTGTGTTAACTACTTAGTTTATATTTTACATTTGAACCAAGGAAACAACACTTCATAGTTTAATGAATTCCCAGGACAAATTCTAAGGAATGTTTTACTCAACATTTTGTGTTTATTTGTAATTAATTTACTAATTGTTTCAATGCAACTCAGATCAGCTGCAGTATTAAAATTAAAACACAAAACATATAGACCATTAATATGACCAGAGGAAGAGTTTTTTCTCTCGGTATCTAGAAGCTGAGTCATGGCAATTGGACTTAACGGTTTATTTGCAGTTTCAGATCTTTGCTACGTTTGAAAGGACAGAGTTGAATGTTTGCAAGTAAGTTTGAAAACTTGAAGAGACTGATTTGTAACACCGAAAAGAATTAAACATTTTTGCAGATATTCAAATTTTATTTTCAATGGTTTTAATAATAGCTTTCAGTTTTGCAACCAAAACTTTCATATTCAAAATATATTTTCAAACATTCAAATCCTAGTTTTCAGTGTTGCTGATCCTGAACCTATTCTCACCTTATACTGACAAGGCAACCCCGCCACTCGGCGTCTAATAAAATATCTTCGCCACTCTGCATTTAAACTACTCAGCACTCACCGGCAAACAAAAACTCACGTACATCGGCAATAACGTCAGGGACATCATGTAATGCTCCAACAACCAACAAAGGAAACCAGGGGATATATATAGATAACAAACAAAAGACTAATTAAACACGGGTAAAACTAATCTAACTAAAGAACATAAAGCTACCTAAAAACATAACTAGGCGCAAAAGGAAATTAGACACGAAAATAAAAGTTCATAAGCAGAACTAACAAATCCATCCCATGACAGCAACATTGTATTAAAACTCTTGTAAATGTCCAAATACCTAAAAAAAAAAAAATCAAAAGAAGGTCATTTCTTGCATACCGCCCTTCACATATATCCTCCTGATGCTCCCTGCTCCCTGCAGCAGCAACGGATGGCTGGATAATAGATCAGGATGTGGCTGTGCAGCCTTAGGTCCTGAATAAAAAGATTCATTAAACTTAAAAAGATCAACTTATAATTTCAACAATTTTGACAAGCATCTGAAGATAACACCTGTGGAGTTTGCTCAAAATCCACTGATGGGATTTCCGCATGAGCTGTTCAGTGACTCGAAGGAAAAGGGGAGAGTGAAACAAACATATGGAGTCTGCCTGTCTAATGTAGGATGTTTACTCTTTTCTTCCTGCTGTAATTTCCATGTTGTCCAGAAAACTCGCCCAGAGCATCTGTTTATGTTGCAAACTGCTGTTTCTCTCACTGAGCTGAAGTGAAAGACAAAAATTGTGAAAAGAAGCTACCACAATATTCTGGAGTATTTTCTTTTGTTTATGGTACAGTAAATAACTAAATAAAACTTTAAATAAAAACAACTGCAGAATAGAAATTGAAAAAAAGCTATAAACCTGGTTCAAGTTGTGTGTGTCCGTGTAGAGGTTAAAGTGATGGACAGTGTCAGTCTCTCCCACAGAGTATAAGTGACCTCATCCTGGGCCCAAATATGAAACTATATGTCCAACACACACACACAGACACACAACTGAGCAGCGGCAGATGTTAGTTGGTCCCTCAGAGAGCAGTGATGCTCCTAACACTGTCTGGAAGTAATTTTCTGCCTCACTGGGGGCAATAGTGATGTCGATGTGTATCCGTGTGTGCGTCTCAACAATGAACAGTTTAGCCAGTACAGTAAGTGAAATGAATGTGTTGCTGTCTCACAGTCACATCCAAACTACTGTTAAAGGAGTTTGTGTTATTGAATCAACAATAAGCAGAAGACTTGAAAGTGACTCTGCTGTGATATAGGTGTTGATGTGTGTGATAATTGACAAAGTGAGTCTTTAATCACTGTGAGGACTAATATGAGTTTACTTCAAGGAGCGCTTTAAATCTAAGAAATCGAGTTAAAATGTCAAAGGAAGTAAGTGACTTTTGTGGCCAAGTATGGTGACCCATACTCGGAATTTGTGCTCTGCATGTAACCCATCCCAAAGTGAACACACACAGCAGTGAACACACACCCGGAGCAGTGGGCAGCCATTGCTGCGGTGCCCGGGGAGCAGTTGGGGTCCAGTGCCTTGCTCAAGGGTCTCACCTCAGTCGTGGTATTGAAGGTGGACAGGGCGCTGGTTATTCACTCCGCCCCACCAACAATTCCTGCCGGATCTGAGACTCGAACCCACAACTTTCCGGTTACAAGTCCGACTCCCTATCCCTATCCATTAGGCTACGACTGCCCTGGAAGTGAGGTCTCTCAGCTATACTATTCACCTCTGCAGTACTCTGCGAAATACAGTCCTTCTGTTCTGTTTCTGTGTCTCTAGCTTTTCTAAATTGTGTTGTCAAAATATAATCTATAAATTAGCCCCGCATGAAATGACCACATTCATGTGCAATGGGACAAATAAAGAGCATCTTTTTAAGATGGAGCACAGGCAAAGGAGTTGAGTCTGAGTCAAATATGGAGGTCCTCCTTCTAGATGCACAAGTATAAAAGACTACATTCATATTACAGACCTAAATGCTGGAAAGCCTGATTAGCCTAAATGTAATGTCTGTGTTTTGCAAGCATTAGCGACCTAGCATGATCATTATTTACCTTTGCACCTGAAGTAACATATTTTAATTTGGGAGTAATTCAAGCTTTGTGTAATGCTTTGTGTCACGTTATCAGCCGAATTAGCGTTAACAATAAATTGTCAGGTCAAGTGGCTTTTACTGTCATTTCAACTATGTAAACTAAATACAGTGTATGGTGAAGCAAAACAATGTTCCTTCAGGAATCATGGTGTTGCATAGAACAATACAAAAATACACAACACCACACATATCTAATAATTAGACTCAGAGCATGTGTGCAATCAGTGCAGACAGTACATAAGACAATGGATCAGACAAAGGACACAGTCAAGGACAGTGCTGTACAGAAGAGCACAGAATTGTACTGAATAAGGTGCAAAACAATGTAGTGCAATATCCCTGTCCATTCATTTTCAACTTCCTGCCCCCCCATGCGTCACACATACACAAGAGTAAGTAAGGCAGAGAAAACAGATTATCTTCAACTCTGGTTTCCCTCGCACAAAAACTTGCAAAAAAGTAATAAAAGCAAGTATAAAAGGACAAACATGACTCAGGCTTTAGGAACATAACATAGAAAGCTTCCTCATTATCCAGTGTAACATGATCATCCCCAAAAAAAACCCACTGGTGGACTGGTGAAGGGGTACCAAGCCCTATGAGGTTCTGTATGTGTGTCCCTAAGTCTAACATACTGAAGTACAAAACTGGGTGCACTTCTAGAGGAAAAAAAAAAACCTTATGAAATGCTGTTTAGGGTGTTCCCATGATGAGTGTCCTCCAAAAAGAACTAATTTCACATACAGTTCATAGTTGAGTGTCCTAGTGGTAGATACTACCTATTGTCATATCTGGTACAAAATGGAAATCATACTAGTGTTGTAGCAAAATCTTTAATGAAATCATGAAATGAAAATATTATTTCCTCAAAATCTGTTCAAAATACATAAGCTTGGCTTAAAAAGTTTTTCATCTGCTGCATTTTGTTAAAGAAATCTTCTGAAAATAAATGTTTAAAAAGTAAATCCTCACAACTATAGCTTTAAACTAAAATTTGCCCATCACACGGAAAGACGTGTACATACACACATACGCAGTGGTTTCACACTTAGTTAAAGCAGTGACACAGTGTAATTCACTCATTAACAGCTTTGTAATGTATTCATCCTCACAAACACACACAACTTGCCATTTATACCACTTTCACATTTACTGGTGCTCTGTCCTCAGACATTTTAGTATATGTAAATGTGTGTGTCAGTGCGTGTGTATGCTGCAGACTCCAGAGAATGAGGTAATGGGTGCTCAGCTTTTCTCAGACAGTCAATCCATAAACCATCTCCACTACATTTAAAAATCAATAGATGCAGCTGCCCTGCTGCAGATTGTTGAGTCAGTAGTACACACACACACACACACACACACACACACACACACACACACACACGCACGCACGCGCGCACACACACAGTGTGTAAATCAGAAGATTCTCAAATGATGAAGGTCAGATTCTGGCTCATTGAAATGGAGACATAAGGTACAGCCATGTTAACAACCGCTCTACCAAATGTTGCATATATCCAAGAGTGATGTATAATTCAATGACTCCCTTTTCACATTTTTTTACTGAAGAGGTAAAGCTGCAGTAGTGCAGTAATTTTTGCTCTCAATTTAATATTTTTTATGCAGAATTTACTATTTAATGCTCTGAATATAATGTATTATGTATTTTCCCTTCTTTCCTCTTGTACGGGAAAAGAAACAAATGTTTTGGTCACTGGTCATCTTTTTAAAAGTTTTTGTTAGAATAAGTAACAACTCTGTGTGCATTAGTAACTAAATCATGCGACAAACTAGGGTGTTTTCCCCCACTGTGGCATCTCTGTGCCCTGCAGAAAAGTCTGAAAAATAACCTGTGTAATAAACATGCAGGTGACTAAATCTAAGACACTAAATGTATACTGAAAATTCTCCAAAAACAAGATCTTTGTTTATATGACACAGACCAGTGGATCCCTGTTTTTGAGGTTAGTATGATGCAAACTTTACCATTGTTATTTAAATGTAAAGGAAATTTCCCCAGTGAGTCTGTTCAGCTCTAGTACATGTTAAACTACTGCTGAGTGTATTGCTCTCTCCTCGGTTAAGGACTAAAACGTTGGTCTTTAACAGCTGTTAAACAGTATATTTATCAAGATAAAAGCAGAGACATTTCCACTAATTGTAATCTGCTAAACCTTTAGTTGACAAATGCATCAGCCCCTATGTCTGTCTGTCTGAGCAGAGCTCAACATTCAAATTATAACTTTTAGAGAATTATCATTTTTGTAATGATAATTCACTAAACTAAACATATCTTTTAGTTTTGGACCTTTGTTGTTTGAACATAAGAAATGAATATGGCACTTTTGGTTCAAAGAAGAAGGAGAAAACTAATTTATTGGAAAAATAAGCTGCAAATTAATTGAAAATAACCATTACTGCTAGCTCTAAACCTTACCTTTACCGTCAAATTTGTTTGAGTCAGTTTCAGGGCAAGACAAATCTAAGTGTTCCGCACACTGATTTTTACAAACAATATTAACTAATAATAACTGTTGTAGTCTACTGACTGAAATATCTGAGAAGAATCTCTGAGTGTAAATGATTTATTTCTAAACACATGTACAGCGTATGTAGTGAGTTTGTGTACTCATTGTGAATGAGTCAAATAATGCACCTTTAGCTTCCTCTCCTTACACAATCACAGAACAGTTCATTCAGCAGAGGGCATGTCTTTTAGAAGTCATTTATTGAATCTAAAAACTAACTACAGCTCAGAGATTCAGTTCAGATGTGTGATCAGCTGTTGTTCAACAAGAAGACAGAAATACTGTCAGTGGTAGTTACTAAAATAATCAACATTAACATCAGGTAAGCAATTTTCACAACCTGTAGCTCCAATAAGTAAATGAGATGAGCAGCAGATATGAAATGTTTGTTATTGACTGTTTTTCATACTGACTTTTACACTTGATTTTTCAGAGAGCCTACTTGAACCAAAGACTGAAACTCTTGGTTGACAAATAAGAGCTTCATGAGCTCCAAATGTTGGTTTGGTTTACATGAAAGGTTTAAATGGGATGATGAACAATAACACGGTTCAACAGTGGTGGTACAGAAGACTAACATATCAGTGAAGCTGTTACATGATTAACATTACAGCTAATATAGTCTGCTAAACTTAAGTTACTTCAGCTACTTCCTAAGAGTTAAAAAGTTAAAAAGAAGGATTTATTTGATAGGAATAATATCAACTTCATTTATTGTATAAAAATACTAAAAATGCTACAGAAGCTCTGAAAATGCTGCTTAGTACAAGGCCAAGAGCTGAAGAGAGCAGCAGCCGAGTGAACTGTCAATTACACCGTCAGTCACTACACAACAGACCTAACGGCTTTGTATAAGCCCTAATGTCTCTCTTGGAGTAACACCTTGAAAAAACACCATCTGTACATTTATAAGACAGCCAAAATTCAACAATAGAGACCAGAGAGTGTAAGCAGTGCTTTTTGAGGCCACGATCTAGCAGCAGTCAGTCATATTGCATTTTAAGGTATTATCTCACTGGCTTCAGTCATTACTCTTGGAGGCTACACCACTTGGTTTTACCCAGAGAAAGCAGCAGAAAAAAACAGATTCAAAGTAGAAAAGGTTATTGAAAGCTATTTCTAGCAGTGACTAGCTTTACACTTCTGCAGCATTTCTGTAACATAATGCAATCAATACTGCACATATTTTAACGTACACTTTTGACATTATGACATAAAACAACAATCGCAAAGGGTGCATAGCTAAAAGTGAGACACAGGAAGCATACTGAGGAAACGTGGTTTACCTTAGGAGTAAATAACACCATCTAAACCAAAAATAACTTGTCAAAGATGATGAACATTACAAATAATGTTGATATGAAGCAGTGCAGGGGATATGAGGGAGGAAGTTTTTTTTTTTGGTTTATGATGACTCATGAGTTTAATAGAGCCACAGTGAACTTCACTTTCAAACCAGCAATTATAATGACAGAGTAGGCGTCAGTTTTCTCAAACAGTGGGTAAATCTTATAAGAGAAAAATACTGCTTTGTATGAATGCAAGACACACACATGCTGGTATACATATCACCAGAAGAACTGCTTAATCGTCAATAGGTGCCAGCCAAACTCATTACTGCATATCTGTAGCTACCGACAGACAGCTGCCATCAGTGAGTTCAGAGTGTTACACTGTTGTGAGTACAAACAGAGTGCTTGCTGTGTTTACAACTGAAGCTCACAAAATGTCAGGCAAGACTAACAGACAGAGCTAAATACAGTCTGGAGCCTCCTCTCTGTTTGATGTGAACATAAAACCCAGAATGTGAGGTGGACTTACGGTGCAGGTAGGCATAGTGTCGTCCTCACCCACTGAGTCCTCAGGATCATGATGTGTATCCTGCAGTCACAAACACACACAGAGACATCACATATTAACACACACCTGGTACACAGTGGTGACATGTTAATTTGCCCCTGCTCCCTGTATGATCCTGTGAGGCAGTTACAGCGTCACAGCTTCAGGTTCAAACATGTTCATCTGAACAAGATGCTGAAAACATCCCCACGTAACTGCAAATGCATACTATGCAGGCTTGTTGCAGACTGAT